>NW_027273864.1:24197500-24747500 GCF_046630095.1 Trachinotus anak | reverse complement strand
ATAATAAGGTTAACTTTGTTGAACGGTCATGGATAACAGAAAAAACATAAACTGCTACCGTCACATGGGAATCGAACACCGTTCTCCTGTGTCATATTCCTGCGTTTTGTTGACCCATCCATCCACCACAACCTCCCCCTGACGTGGACTTTGTTGCTCTATAAACTACGTCACCACACTTTTCCCTTTGCTCCTGTCATAATTACCACGACCACTAGATGTCGCCTAACAACAAAACTATGAGTCATGATAACCTGCTGCACAGACGACCTATGGTCTTATTTTTTTTACACGAGGACAGTCTCTTCTTGTCAGGAGCAGGTGGTGGTGATTTTCACTTGACAAGAGCTTCAGCCATCTTTAAAATACAAGAGGTTATAATACGTCCTCTAAGCAGCAGCACTTCGTCTCCAGGGCAGATTGGAGGCTACAGTGAGTCGCTATCGGAAAGGGACGAGACGGGCTTGAACAGGCGAGGGCTGGCTCATTGGCTTGCTAACTCCAATAGAACAAACAAGCAATAGTTAACATTGGGGTTGGAGACAGCTCTTGGTGAGTCTGTTAATGCTAACATTGGCTGTGTAGCAATAGCAAAACTTACATAATATGTAATATCTATGTTTATTCTATTTTACTTATCTGCAAAATAAGTAGTGACTAATGTTCCAATTGATAAAATTAGGTGAAAAACACAATATTTCAATATTTCCCCCAGAAATGTTGTTGAGTAGAAGTATAAAGTAAAGTACAGGCACCTCAAAATTGTACTTGAGTAAAAGTGCTAGGTCACTTCCCACTGCTGGACCGTGGTTACATGACGTGTGGGACTATTGTACTGGAGGAATTGGTTCCAGCTGCATTGCTCTAAATTCATCATCAGTATGCATCAGCCATGAGGGTTGTTGGCCTTCATCCCTCTTCTTGTTTATTAAAAACAAATGTACACAAAGTGATGTTGGAGGGAGGAGAGCAGCAACATCTTCCCTGTGACAGGAAGCACTGGGTTTTATGAGAAATATGGTCTCCATTTTAAGGAGCATGTTAAGGAACACGTTGTCACCCATGCAACACCTTTTAAAGTAAACTCTTTCCTTAATTACAGTGTGGAGATGCTGCTAACGTGCCCCACTTTACATTTAAGATGCAGTTTATTCAGTGAGAAGGAAGTTTGGTCTTTGTGTCTGGGGCAACCCTGCTGTGATGTATCAGACTCAGACTGGGTTCATCTCCTGAGTTTCTGCTCTCTGTGGCTCTGACATGTTGATTATCTTCCACCCTGTGATTTATCTTTTCTTCTGATGTGGGTCATGGCCTCCTGTCATTTATCAGCTGTGGCTATAACACTATAAAACAAGGGCACAGCATCTCTTCTGTTAACCTCTATTTTATTGAATATTAGGAGACTTAAGTATTTCAGATAAGTTGTAACCGACAAGACCAACTTGATTTCTGGGTGTTCATGTTCAAAATGTTATATCATCTCTGTTCGTATAAGTTGCCTGAAGCAGCAGAGAGTGACACATGGAAAAAGAAACTCATAAGCTGGACTCAAAGGTTTGATGTAATGGGACTAGATAATATTTCCTTCACACAGGATTTATGTTTTTGTGATGAGTTGCAGCTTGTTGGTCACGACAAGCTTTTGCCTGCCGAGGATGATTTGTGGTTTTAGTTTTAGGGAGAGGTGGATGTTTTAGACCTGAAGCTGAGTTTGTTCTCTGACTATAAATCAGGTTCATGTTTGTGTGTGTCTGTGTGTGTGGGGTTTCCACAGTGCAGATCTGAACTATACAATATGTTTAACATATTTGCTCAATGTCTCTTCAATATTAAACCTATTGTTGTTTTGTGTTCACATTCATAGTTTCACCACAATTGTAATCAGTTAATTTCAGGTGGTCATCATTTAATTGAGTCCTGGATCAATGTCCAAGGCATTTAGATCAGTGGTTCTCATAATGGGGTCCAGGGACCCCCAGGGGTCCTTGAGGGGGTTCCTGGAGGTCCCCAGCAAAAAGAGGTATAATTTATTTTCACTAATTCCATCCATAAGTAACACAATGATAGAATCTCTGACTTTTTTTGGTCATGGGTTTCAAACTGTAAGGTTTAACAGCGGAGGTTGGCTAACAGACAGGAATCCACAGAGCCCTGCAGGCAAAGCAAAATCCAAACAGGCAAGACGAGACTGGGCCTGAGCGTGGCAGGTGGCAGGGTTACAGAATATTGACCTGAAGCACAGGAACAACAGGATTAACAAAGAAGTCCAAAAGAGACACCGCGCCAAAAGGTCTTAGAGCAGATCTTGGCCGTAGCTCTAGTACCACACAATGTGACGGAGCAATCTGGTGAAGACGGAGAGTTGAACTGATCCTTTTTACTGCAGCTGGTTGTGGAGTTGATTGCATGATGAGAAGCAGGTGTGGATGGAGACTGAAGCGAGCAGGATCCAGGAAGCCATGCCCAGCTGACACACACACACACATAAATACAGGCACAGAGAACAAACTGGGGACAAACAAACACAGGAGGGAAGGGAACACAGCAGAGAACACAAGGAAAACAGGGCCAACAGGACCTAATCCTCCACTTTCTGTAATGAAACATCTAAAAGCAAAAATCTTATCAGATGAGGGTCCATGGTCTAATTTGTATCACATTAGAGGTCCTTCACATTAGAACCACTGCTTTAAATGATAAAAAGTCAAAGGTCAAGATTTGTATGGTGCACATTTGACAGGTGAGAATTTGGCATTAACTTTTTCTTAAATAACAGCTGGGCTGTGTGAGTTTTTCTGCCCGGAAATCCTCACAGGCTTGATGTTCAGTGCAGAGTCAAGAAATTCAGTCCAATCTTGTGGGTAAAATCTAAGAGAGTGACCTCAGGGACCAATCAGATAACAGATACTCTACAGTGTCTAGATATGAATCAGAAATAGTGACGTGAAGGAAAACTATTGTTGAAGTTTGGGAAATGACCAAACTGTATTGTGTTGGAGATGAAGAGATATCAGTGGGGAGCTGGAAGCCCAGAGGTCAGAGGAGTTGGTGGTATTTCTAGTTCTTCCTAAATAATAATTACATATAAACCCATATTTGCATTTTTACTGCACAGTGAGACTAATTTATAAACATTGGAATATTGAAAAGAAAAGATCAGTCATAAAAGGAAGCAGTTAAAGCAGTAAAAGCTTGAATTGGTCTAAAGTTTCTGATGGTTTTGTTGGTTGCTGGTTTGATTTATGTTGGTACAGCAGTATTAAAGTGGTGTCACAAGATTTTCATTTAGGCATTTATTGTTAAAATTGTGTTTTGTGGAAGTAGAAAATTTGTGTTTTTCAAACCTGTAAGATGAAAACATTAAGAAAGGCTTCACTAGTACTAAAATAAAGATGAATAAACCTCTTTGGAAAACATCTGAAAGCAGCTGAAAGGACAGTTATTTGCTGTTTTAATGTTACATACAGTTTCCATCTCTGCAGCAGGTGAAATCTGATTATGAGGAATAAAGGACTGTGAATTCCAACAAACTGTCACCTTTTTATAGACTTTTTATAGAGTAGACTGAGGGTCAGTCCACATTGGAGTTGGAGAGTTTAAACAAATAAAAATGAGGCAGGACACAGATTTCTCAGTGATTTTTAAGATGGTGATGTTACAGTTGAATCTCAGAGTTTAGAGCAATCAAAGCAGAAATTTGTCTGTGCTGTGATTTAGAGCTAAAAGCCACACTGCAGCTTTGTATTGAGCTCCTGTGTGTTCTCTGTCTGCTGCAACTAAAGGAACAGAAACAGAGAATATATTCATACAATGGAGAATGAATCTCCATCTGTGTTCACACTGTTACTTATGTCAGACTGAAGCTCAATGTGATTTAGCTTCATAGTCCGAGATGTGTGTCACACATTCTTAAATGTCAGCTCCTTGAATCCTGCTCTTCCTTCTTCCTGTTGCAGTCCACTGCATGTACTGCAGCTGTTAAAGATTCTGCTGTGGGGTTTTTAAAATAAAATGTTCTTCACATTCCCTCCTGCATGTTATCTTGTATAAAATTATACAAGTCTTATAAAAAATGTTTAAAAAGTCCTTCTTAAAAGGGAAACAATCTGTTTTAAGCAAGCACCAACCTCCAAGGGTGAAAAATGAAGAAAAGATGCAAGTGCTAAAAACTGTTCAGAGCTTCATAGCAGAAATAAACATGTTTACAGCCTGGAAAAACAAACAGTTTTGGTCTCTATAGCTAATTTCTTCCTTCATGGCGACTGTACGGGGGTGGATCTTTATATAACTCACCTGTTTAAATTTTATTAAGGTTTAAAGTTATGTATAATTGAGGGTGTGGCCACATATGTTTGCCATGAACAGGCATTCACCGAAGTCTCGGCTCCACAAACACCCCGTTTCTTTGCCCATATTTGGATTAGCCAGGAGTCAGGCAGGGTCAGGCACTGCCAAGATGGCAACAGCGGAACAGCCCACTCTAAGCTTCAAAACCACTCTTTAGAAACCTGTGGGTGACATTGTGGAGGCTACGTCCATCAAAATTTAGAGTCTATGGTTTTAACCTAGAGGGTAATGAGACTTTAAATGTGTAAATAGATTTCTTCCACCATCTTGGGGCAGTGCAACAGGCACAACACTGACATATTATTGATGCAGCAGACGATGACATTAGCATTTATCTGGAGTCTTTGTCCACTGTCCAGTGATTCCTCTCTTTTAGCTCTGTGTTTGGTCTCCACCAGCTCCTGAGGGAAATATCTGGCTCTTTAGCTGCTAAATGCTCCACTGCGTTCACCAGCTGGTTGCTAGCTGTGTCTGCCTCCCGTCTGCTGCTGAGGAGGTAGTGCACAGTGGCTTTTTACAGGTGTTTCTCTGAAAACATCTGCCTGCTGCAGCTGAAAAGGTTGCTATGAGAGTAAAGTTGTGGGACGGAAAACCAAAACAACGGGTGTAAAGACGCTATAAAGTCCTGCAGAGCCGCAGCAGGTGATAATTCTCTGTGGGTTTGTCACTATATCAGCACCTCCTTTAAAATTACACAGTGTTGTTTGACCCATTGTTGATATAAGATATTGATTAATGCAGCTTTAAGGTTTTCTTTTTTTCAACCCAAGAGTTGATCCAACTAAAATGAAAAAAAGTTCTGTTATGTTCACGATCTAGACAAGGTTTGCATAAGAAAAATGAAACTAAACAGTTCACTGCACATCAGAAAACTTCTTCTCATGAGCCGTCAAATAGACCTGGGTCATCAGGGCTCAAAGTCAGTGCATCCCTGTGTCCTGTTTCTGTAAAGTGCCAACAAGTCCCATCATGGCTCCTGACATCAGTCAGGCTGGCAGCTTAAATTAAGGGTAAATAAATGTGACCTGACCGGTGTAATAATAGCTGCTTGAGTTATTTTAGCTATCCATCTGGAGCAGTTTCCACATTTTAAAGCCTCCTCTGAATCCTGAAACTTGATATATTAAATGCCTGCAGTTATCTATGTCAAGGTTCAGAGGGAAACTCTTTAGCTGTGATTTAGAGCTTTGAGCCGTGCAGAGAAGTGAGGACCTGAAATGAAGAGGATATGAAACGTGATGTTGATGCCTCAATGGGGGAGGATCAGAGACATTTAGAGATAAATGATGATAATAAAAAGGGAATTACAGTCAAAATCGCCTGCTTCAGAGTTTTCACACACACACACACACACACACACACACACACACACACACACACAGGGACACACATGACCATGGAGACTCTTGTACGCAGCTCAGAGAGGAATGAACCGAGGCCAAGATTCAGCATAAACAATCACAACGATTAAGAAGAGTGTGTGTGAGTGTGTGTGTGTGTGTGTGTGTGTGTGTGTGTGTGTGTGTGTGTGTGTGTGTGCTGTCTGAGCTGGAGACTCTGGAAGGAGAAATGGAGGCACTCACTGATGTCATCCTTCTCTGTCCTTCAGATAATTCCTCTCCTTATCCGTCTCCTCTCTCCTACTTAAAGAAGAAAAATCATTTGCTCCATTTTGTTTAAATCTGTAGATTTGTACACGAACCATCTGCTAAGTCTGGCAGGGTTTAAACTGGGTGTATTACTGCTCAACTTGAAATATTGATTGAAGAGAAACAGAATTTTTTGATTAAATAGCTTCATGCTGTCACCAGGAAGTGGTTTTGTGGATGGAAAAGAGACCAGGTTCGCATCCAGAGACCTGTCTGTGCTTTAGACGACAAAAGCTCTTTGGATCTGATCAGTGAAAGGTGGTTTTGGTTTTGGTTAAATAAACAGGTTGTCTCTGACGTATCAAACCAGACCAGGATTTCTCCCTAACCAGAACCAAGAGCTGTGAGAGTCTGACCAGAACCATCAAACAGTTTAATAATGCAGGAAATACCTCGTTGTTCTGCAGGGTATTTCAGAGGAAAACAAATATCGATATCTGTGAATATTTTACGATACACTCATATATCAAATTGCCAAAATATGTAAATTAACACATTTCCTCATTATGTTACAGAAAACTTAAGCAGAATTCAGTTTTGCCTGAACTTCAATTAAACTCATTCTCAAAGCTTCATCATTCCTAAATGTCCCCTCACTGAGCTGAAGATGATTGAAGAGACCACTCTCCTCTGTGTGTGTGAGTGTGTGGTCCCTCATTTTGACAACCACTGTTAATAATGATTGTAACTGTAGAGAGTGTTTTTCAAAGTAAAGTGGAAGTGTAGAAAAGACGGAGAGTGGCTCTGTCTTTGCTGGCTTCTCTTTTTTTGTGTCTTTTTGTCTCTAGTCTGGGGCCTAATCTGCAACGAGAGCTCCGGTACTGAGAGAGGAAAAGAGGTAGACTGTCGTCTTTGTTTCTTTAGTTTCCTACAGTAGATCAGGATCAGAGGTTGTGAGGAGGAGGAGACGGTGGGGGAGGACGACAAGAGGAGAGAGTGAGGTAATGAGGGGAAACAAAGGACAAGGTGGCTCTGGTAGAAATCTGGAGGTTGAGATTTTGTCAATGAATCAGAGAGAGGGCTAGAAATGGGTGGGCCTGGGGGGGATGTATGGGAAGCAGACAGAAAACAGAAGAGGGTTGAAGGACTCCATAAAGAGGGGAGATGGGTATTTGAGTAGTTTTGTTTTTCAGAGAGGGGAGAAGCCAGAGAAAGGCCCCTGACAGACCGAGCCAACAAACTGCTGGTGGACATCACTGGGCCTGTAGTTTCTGCTGTGTAGCCACTTTCTTTGTTAGTTTCGCCCCCATGTTTTTATCCTTCATCCAAAAGCAAAAGGAGCTAGCTAGCTCCACTTTTACTAAAACACAAAGCGATTCCGTGTAGCATGGTGCTGCGTTGGCCAGGGGCTTCGATGAAAGTGTATGTCAGGTCATATGAGTCATGTGTGTTGCATTGGAAGACACCGACCAGCGACCGTGCTCTGTGGGTCATGATGTTCTGAGATGTTCTCTGGACCAGGAACACAGATGGGTCATTACGACTCATTCGGGCAAAGAACATATGTGCATGTTTTGTGGACAGCTGGCTGTCAGCTGTGGTTTTAATGGTGCGTTCAAGTGCAACTTTTAAAGGGAGATGTGAAGTAATGCTTAGTTTTTTGAGGTCAGCTCAAAGAGTCCAGAGGGAGTGAGCTTCATCTTAACCTTCACACACACGTCCACATTCAGCAACAGACACAGAATGAAACCTTTATTTTATAATTAAACAAAAATGTTTCAGTTGAAATGAAAGATTAAAGGTGTCTTTCTCTCAAATCTGGTTCATAAATGTGTTTAAATCCATCGTAGTGAACATGAATCCATCCACCTGACAGGTGTAGCATATCAAGATGCTGATTACACAGCATGAGTACTGCACAGGTGTGACATGGGCTGGTCACAACAAAAGGCCACTTTAAAATGCAGAGTTTTATTTTGAGGAAAAGACTCTTTTTTTTTTCAAAGTTATGTCAGGGGTTCGTGGATCAGAACCCTAACCTGAGAAATTGATAGTTCAGTGCCCTGATAAATGTCTTTATCAAAATAAAACATTTTAACATTTTAAAGTGGCCTTTTATTGTGAAAAACCCATGTCACACCTGTGCAGTAATCATGCTGTGTAATCAGCATCTTGATATGTCACACGTGTCAGGTGGATGGATGATCTTGGAAAAGGAGAGGTTCACTCACTGACATGGACAAAATCTAAGAGGCGTAAACCCTCAATGTGTGTAGAAAAAGTCTTGGATCGTTTATTTCTACTAATATAATGGAAGCAAAAACAAGTGTTGCAATTATATTTTTGTTCAGTATAGTTTAGTTACCAAACAGGGGCATTACCAAAATCACTAAATGAAAATCTGAATGTATGCATTTTTGCGTTACAAGCAATTTATCGGTTTCTGCTGAGTGGATGTTACAGTCAGAAGAACTTGTGCTCTGGTCAATCCAGAGAATAAAGAAATGGTGAAAACTGGTACAAAATGAACCAATAGAATATTTCTTTCAGCGAACAGAGGTTATATGGCTGATGAAAACAGATGACTGTTTTCAAGGAACATTGAAACAGTGTTTTACGGGACATTCCTTCGCCAGTAAAAGTCAAGTTGAGTGCTGAAGGGAAGCGTCAGTGGAGGGAATAAAAGAGGGTTAGCATTAGGTTCAGCAAAATCCCCACGTCTTGTAAGTTATTGATACTCTGACATTTACGCCCACTGACCCACAGTGGTCGACGTCCTTCATCCCGGTGTCGGCTAGTTGCCCGCTACTGGATCCGCCATGAAAAACAAACATCGTCTACCACCCAGAGTTTAGACTGGGGCTGTAACATGAGCAGTCCGACAAAGTGGGCCATCACCGAGCTTCAATCAGTCAAAATTTATTTACATAGCACATTTCCACAGACTGACCGCAACAGAAACATGACAACATCTGGACTGTAGTTAGCAGCTAGCACGTAACAGCTAGAGTTTCATTTTGGCCACAGAGCTGAATAATCTAAAAAGTAACTTCATTTGTGTAAAAGGCAAAGTCATGAAAGTGTTTAACAGGATTTAAATAAGAGAACATTGATAAATGATTTAAAGTTTTTACAAGATAAAAATAAAAGAAGGAGATAGAATTTTAAAAAACACCCCAAATTAATGCATAAAAGTCTCAGTAAAGGTCTCTTTGATCACACGGAGGCAGGTCAATGTTGATCTGGAGGTAAAGGTGGTTTTGTCCGGATGTGTCCTGGCAGCGCTGTCAAATAAACTGAGAAGAGGAGAAGAGAAGAAGGGAGACATGGCTACCTGAACACACTAGAATAACAAACAGAAGGGTTCAGTTTCAGACCGCAGCAGGAATTATGTGTTACTCTAAACCTCGATCTCATTACCAGGAAAACAACACAGAGCAGGAAGCCTCAAGGAGCTGTGGGTGTAGGGTTCAGTTCAGTTTCTGTTCTGGTGGGGGAATGACACACCTCACTGGTTAGTTTCCCCAGCAGGCTGTCTCAGTCGAGCCCGTTTAAGTTTAACTTTATTGCAATTACAGCATTCGGCTGTTATGTCCCATCTATGGGTGTCCAAGACACGTGAAAACCCCGTCTTTCCCAAGTCTAAAGCAGCCACAGGGAAAAATTACTCGTAGATATTAACTGTTGTATTTATTTACGAAGTGCTCTCCAATAAACTGAGAGTGTGTTCCAGCCTCAGGGTGGACCAAGGCCAAAATAACAAATCTATCTAGAAACAAAACACCAACATAACCGACCCAAATATAACAAAACCAAATTACAACAACTAACTAACAAAAACAGGAGAAAAGGTGGTCAAAACAAAGTAGATGCAGTTCTCTCCCCAGCTCGGCCGTGCCATCTTGGCTCCTCATATTTGGAGGACATCTGACAGGAGCCAATCAGCTGCAAGTGTTAATGCTGCGCACCAGTCACAGGCTGATTCCCACGGCACACCAACTTTCAGGCCATAGTGGAAAAAACATACAACCAAACCTGTTCCCCAGTTCTGGAGCACAGCAAAGAAAAGCTGTATTTTTGTTGAAAAGACACATTCTGCTGTGGACACGATTAAGTAGTGAATTTACCATGTGAACAGCTGGAGGAGGCTACAGGTAGTCCCCCGCCCCTCAGTGTGTTTTCTACCCAGCTTTGCTAGACTTTATCATTTGAGGACAGAAGTGGCAGGATGTCAGACAAGTCAATTTAACTGTGAGAAGTGAAAATTATCACATTTTCACACAGACCACAGCTTTTTTTTTGAGTTTTCTGAGCTTTCCACAATATTGAAAGAGAACAAAGACTGTGAGGATAAATAAAATGAAAGACTCAAAAGCTCAGAGTCTCTAATTAAAACAATCTGGGTTAAATGAGCTTGAAAGTCTTCTTGGTTTCGCATGACAGCCTTAATGTATCAAACCTGGGGGGAACTGAAAACACTTAAGTGGCTGGTGTCTCCCTCTGGGTGTGCTCTCCCAGTCTTTAATGGCTCAGGACAGGTCGTACGTTTATACATTAACTCTAATGTACAGATTGTTCTGTAGATAGCAGCGCTGCTGTCTGCACCGTGCTCCACATCTATGCTTTCTTGTCTCCCTCTGTGCTGTTCCTCTGTTATTTTAGTAAATTATATTGGTTTAAGGTGATGCTTCATGGGGTAGAGAATGTGAGATGTTTGCTATTAGTGTCAACTGCAAATGTGTGCGTTTAAAAAACATAAAAAATAAGATATATTCACGTCCACTGGGAGTTATGTGCAAACTTCCTGTGCAAATGGAGGGTAAGGTACCCCCCACCATGCTCTCAGAGGCCACGGTGTCAGGACAGCTGTGGTTTGGTTTCTATCATCCTGCAGACCTGCTTTCATTTGGATCCAAACTCTGAACACATGAGCTGTGAGATGTTCCCTCCGGTCCTCTGTAAGTGTTAGCATGTGCTAACTGAGCCGCTGACTCGCATGAAACAGATGAATCCCTGTCCCTGAACGAACATATTGTTAGTTAACAAAAGATATGTGTGTTGTACCAAGAAAAAACACACTTTAAAAATAACAAATTGTTTTATTTGTTTAAACCCAGTTGTATTGGTTTGTATTTAGGGGATACTAACAAAGTCCATACAGGGATACTGGCAGGATAAATGTTTTCTCACACAAGCAGCAGAGAAACTAAAATACGACCAGCAAACTTCATCACTAACAAATACCCAATTCACAAAAATAGACAATGCAACCATTTAAACAATCAAGTTAATCAAGTTTACAATAATATTTGGGCTATTTTATATGTTTATGAGATCACCAACAGTGAGGACTGCAGATGACCAGACAGAGACAAGGTCAAAGGTAAACCAGGGAGAGTGTGGCTCATGGTCGGCACCATAGCTTCAAAATTGAATTGAATTCATTGTTACAGGAATCTCACTGAAGCTTGAAAGGTAAAAAAAAAAAATCTCCAGTCCACAGGCACATGGATCTCCTTCATATTTTGGTAACCAGTGCCCCACCAGTGGAACGTATGCCGCCTGCTAATCTATTAATCACCATTGGACGGCACGATGCAGGTGGACAGTACAGCAGACCTGTCTTCTGTAATGTTGTCACAGTGTGAACTGAGAGAATGAACATTCACCCCAAATTCACACAAACACCTTCACGCAGCCGGAACGCTTCATCACATCTGCTTGTCAGACAGTATTTTCACACCTTTCCGGCCAGTGTCCAACCGTCTCTGCAACTTTCCAAAACCAACAGCCTGACGTTCACACCCACTTCACACAGTGAGTGGGCAGCTGTGCAGAGGTGAGACAGGAGCCTGGGTTTGAACTTCTCCCTCAGCTTCATTTTTTCATCGTCTTCCCAGAGAGACTGGATTTTCATCCTGCAATAGAGATCAACTTTAAACGTTTTTGATTTCCAGTTTGGACAAACACGTCGTTCTCCTGTCTGGGTATAACCCAACCCTCATTCATGTTTTGCTCGTGTGTTTTACTTTGAATATCTGTCACGTCATCGCTCAGAAAAGACCTTTTTTTTCAACAATTATGGAAAAATTGTCAGTAGTTGGGTTTCCATTAACCTGCTTTACATGCAATTAGAAATTGCAAACTTACAGACGAGTAATAGAAACATGTAATTTTCAAAAAATAAATGTCGCAAAAAAATGTATACACTCGCATTAAGTGGTTTTTCAGCATGTTCAACAAAGCAATATTTCAAAAAAGTGAAATGGAAAAACTTTTGTCACATTCAAAACTCAGCTTTATTCACACAACATCACTCACTGGAAACACAAACATGCGGTATTGTGTTTTGCCAACAAAAAAATTGCTTCTATTTTGCTCAAAAACTGCAATGTAAACCAGGCTAATGAGACAGAACAAAGGCGTTTTCCATCACACTGATGAAAACTAGATAAAATGTCATCTGGAGTCAACTGTTGGGGTGTGTTGCTCTTTAAATCATCGGTGATATTCAGAGTATTTCTGAGGTTACGTTCCAGCTCTAACATGTAAACGTTTCTGATGAACTCTGTCAGGTCAGTCAGTGATGTTGCCAGACGTTCTGTCAGAGATCAGCAAAGAAACAGATGTTTTCTGTGGTGTGAGAAACATCTCCCAACTGACACACATCAGGTTACCCTCGCACACACACACACACACACACACACACACACACACACACACACACACACACACACAGTACCTGTCTATATTGAATTTTGGTTGAGAAATTTGCTCAGACGTGTGTAGTGTCTGTGTGTGTTTGCCTGTGATCTGTCTAAACCAAAGGCGTTGTCAGTGTGTTATAATGTGGTATTTGGTATTTGACAGATGGTGATAATGAGAGATAAAGGACACAGAGCAGACAGGCCTCAGTGACAGGTGAGGAATCCTGTCAGTGTTTATCTAATCTAACACACTCCACCCTCTCCTCCCTCTCAGCATGGCTGAGGTCGCTGTCACTCATGTGGTCATGTGACACTTTGACTCAGGCAATGTTGTGTAAAATAAACCAAAGAAATTCCACTTGTTCAAATTCCTCAAAGGAAAAAAAAAACAGTTCCTTTCAGAGTGTAAATCATGTCACTCTCTTCACTTTTTCTTTCTTTCTCAAAAACAGCCATGAATATCATTAAGTATTATTTTAGATGTCTAATTACTGTTACTACAGCACCTTTACATTTAAGTGGAGGAAAAGATAATTATCTCCACAGTCTAATCTGAAATTACACTTGACAATCTTGTGACAGAGCACTGGATATTATTTAGTTTTGTGCTCATTTTGTAACATTTACAATCAATCCAATTTCACTATTGGATTAATCAAGAAAACAATCAACAGAATAGTCAGTTAATGAAAAGAATCAATAACTAATTAAAGAGTAAATATTGGTGAAATATATGAGCATGATGAATCTGCGTGAGCTAAACTTAACCAGAAAGGTTTGTGAGTATTTTAATGGCTTCATTACAGCTCAAACAAAAGCTCCATCCTGCTCTAATGCTTGAATAATGAGCTTTTTATGGTTAAATGACTATTTCCAAGTTCTGTCCATAAATATTTAGTAGTAAAGTTACAATGAGAAAAAGGTTTTTTCAACATAAAACCTCTGGCTGCTGCTGTTGTGTGACTGTTGTGGTTGACTGGACTCTGATCAAAGTTGTTTCCCTGACGTCTCTTACACTAAACAGATGCTGGAGAGCTGAGCCAGTCTCTTCTGCTACCTACCTCTGTGTGTGTGTGTGTGTGTGTGTGTGTATGTTAGTTAATCACAGACACCAGAGCTTTGGAGAGGAGATGAAAGAGGAGATAACGGGCTGCGGCACTGTGCTCTCTGTATTACACTCACTCACTCACACACACACACACACACACACATGCACACACGATGCAAACTGAGGAGAGAGATATGAAATAACCAAATATGGAGTTAAACTCTGAATCACAATTTTATTTATTTGACTCTTTAATGATGCATGAAAGCTCAGACTTACAGACCGTCATGTTGCAGTGCAGGCAGCAGAGTTCAGCAGCACAGGGTGTAATTCAGTCCACCAGGATCCAACCTGGATCCCAGTCCAGAACCCTCAGGACTCTGTTTTTTATGATCAAGGATTTCCAGCCGTAAATGAGTCATTTACTATGTCGGCGTGCCTAGACTGTGTCCAAAACACATCAGTGTTACTTTTAAGAGAGTTTACAGAGTGTTTGTAACATTTCAACAGGTTATTGACTGAGATTCAACAATTCATCTGTCTCACTAACCCTCACTGTTCATTTGTTGAACATTTGCATGTTCAACAAATGAAATGTTACAAATCCTCTGTAAACTCTCTGTAGGTGGAGTTGGATGTTCCCTCTGCACCATATAATATCCTTTCACTCCATATGTACCAAGGTCACAGTTCAACAAGGGGAAATCTTCAGATCATTATGTCCATCTATTACCCACAGATTCAGTCTTATTCCACTGAGGCTGCAACAGTTAAGTCGAATAATGAACTAGGTGATTTGAGAGAATTGATTGTCAATTATTCTGATGACAAAATTATTTTTCAGACAAAAGCTCCAAAAATTCTCTGGTTGCATCTTTTTCCCCTCTCTTTCATGCTGTTGTAAACTGATTAAATTTGTGTTTGCATCTGACGTCAAACTCTACTTGACTGAAACAATAAATAAATGAAGAAAAGCTCATTGTTAGTTTCAGCTCTATGCTCAGCAGAGTATATTATTATTATTTTTTTATTATTTATACTGTGTCTCCTTCAAGCTCAGGTCCTCTACCAGAGGCCTGGGAGTTATATTTATATAGTTTTGTAATTTTCATCTTCCCAAACATCTCACAAGCAGAAATCAATTTTCAATTAGGGATCTTAATCTGTCAAACTTTTTTTTCCATTTAAATTTGGTAAAAGTACATTTTCAGAGAAAGAATCTAATATTAGTGCAGCACTGTGCAAAGGTTTTAGGCACTGAAAGTAAAGAGAAGAAGCTTTGAATAGTTTTTATTCATCATTTAACTTCACACAAAGAGCGATAAACAGAAAAAAACCCAAATCAATATTCATTATGACCATCCTTTGCCTTTAAGACAGAACAGTTCAGTGTGAACAGAGTCACTTTGGTTCATTTGACTGAAACAAAGGTTGTCAGTGGGTCCTCTGCCACTTTCAGTTTTTATTTTTACTTCTACTTCATTTGTTCCAATTTTAACCTGCAAATGAACAAAATTCAAACCCAAGTTAGGTTTGTCTTTAGTTTCCAGCTGTAGAAACAAACTAACAACAAAGTGGCACAAATTGTTTTAACCTAATATGAAATTTTGTTGTTTTGTCGTTCAGTAAAGTGAAACTGAAAAATGTGAACGAGTGAAGAACAAAACATTTAAAAGTTTGAGTTCCTCCCTACTGTTAACACAAGTTATATCAGTGTGAAACAGGCGTGTGTGTTTAGTTTACTGGGGAAATTCACATTTGAACTATGACCTCACCTGCATAGGCCACACAACACACACACACACACACACACACACACACACTCACTGAAACACACGCAAAATGTTTTAATGAAGCAAAACCAGTTTTAATCACCTCCCTGATTGCAGGTAATCAATGTTCATCAAGGGGAACAATCAATCACAGACATATACACACACACACACACAGATGTTAGACAGACTGATATTCACTGCTGCTCTTTCACACTCACATACCGTCTCATAGTCAAAATAAAGGTTTTTCCATTTCTTTTTCTTTTTTTTTTTTCTCACTGAAGAACACACACACACACACACACACACACACACACACACACACACACACACACACTTATGCGTGTGCTGTACAGGTGCTCGGCAAACACTCAGCTCTTTCTACTCTGCCTGAAATCTTTAACAAATGGTTGCAATTATCCGTAGCAGTCTCTGTCTTCTTACACACACACACACACACACACACACACACACACACACACACACTTTTCAGCACACACACGCTTCAGTTTCATGCTTAGTTTAGTTTAAGTTCTCAGAGAGGTTAGTGGAAATGATCCTGTTGATTAGACTGTAACGAGATGTGACGGACTTAAACAGCAGCAAGTCGTCCTGCTGCTTTCAAGCAAACTGGAATAAAGAACATCACAGTTCCTGCTTCATTATTCCTGAATATGAATTAATTTACTCATATATTTCTAATGTGGTCAGATTAAGGTGGAAGGAGCGACGATAAAACAATCAAACTTGGGATTAAAGAAAAACAGACCAGTGATATTTTACAGCTGCTAAATCCTCACGCCTTGTTTTACCCTGTGTTATAACGTATGAGTGAAAATGATTGAAAGGGCAGTGATAAGAATCAAATCTAGTGATAATGAAAATATTTAATTATAATGAGTTTCACAGAGACTTTCCAGAAATAGTAAATCATGTGACGTTTCAGCTTCAGCTGATATAAGAACATAAAAACAAACAGCTTTTCACATCCCACACACAGACACACACACACACACACACACACACACACACACACACAGACTCTCATCAGCAATAACAATCAATCACACACACACATGCTGTGTATGTAATGGACCATTACACTCATACACACTCACGCTTACTGTCTTACTTCTTTCCTGTTTAAGATTAGAAATGCATTGTGGGGGATTATATGGACATGGCAACAAAAACTTACTCTTCATAACTCTTTATCACACCTGTTTGGCTCCAGCTGCCACTAAAAATCATCATCATCATCAACATCATCATCATCATCATCATCATCATCATCAAACTTTATTTATTTTCAGGTAATGTGATGTATTTTGTCACTTAATTTGAAGAACTTTATGTCATTTAATGCTCTCAAAGTGTCATTCAGATATGACAGGGAGTGCACAGCAGAGTGAAATTTCCACCTGACCTCACACTGCAAGGAGGAACCGCTCAAAGTCAACATCTATTTTCCCTTTTTTCTTCCTTTTTTTAAATAAAGTTGAGCACATTTTGTGTATGAAGACATCAGGGAAAAGAAACAGAGACACTTGTGGGGAATACTGAGAATGAACAGTAAAAATCTGGGTCTGTTGTCACTGCTGTTGGTTCTGTTGGTGGGTTGGTTTTTTTGCATTAAAACTTCACAGCGAAGTACAAACTGATTTTTTGTCACAGGCTCTCCCAGTCTAACTAATCCTGACCTCACACACACATCAGGAGACACACACACACACACACACACACACACACACTCAAAGAATGAAAGCGGAATTAAAAGCCATACCTGAATCAAGATGTGTAGAGGTCATGACCTCCTGTCACTGACCAATCAGCACTAATCCTGATCACTGCTGACCAATCGGAAGTAATCACCATCAGCTTTGGCCTTGATTGAAAGGAAATGAAACATTTAGCCATTTAACTGAATCACATCCAGACTCAGCTGCAGCTTTGACTAAATCAAATAATCAAACCCTGACTGCACTCACGCTTTAATGTGTTCTGTCTTTATCTTCAAATATTTCACTCGCCGCCATCAGCGTGGATTCTGGTGTGGAAAGTCTCCTGTTTTTACACATTTTAATGCATTTTCTAGACGACGGCTGGCTTGAGAAATGTGGGGCTACACGAGTTATCAGGAAGACTAATAGAAAACTTCAGGGCAAAAAAAATGACCAATCTGAACTGTGTGATGTAAGGCGTCTGGGTTTGTCTCCTCTTCAGTATTTCATGTCATATTTTCTGCCGCGTCCCCCTCGAGGAGAGCACTTTGAGATATCTCCTGCTCCGTTTTCTTTCATCATGTGGTCCATTTCCCATCGTTGGCTCGGTTGATGGATTGAATCTATAGGAGGTGCTGAGGCTGAGCCAAGTGCAGCAGGTCCATAAAATGAAATCCTGCTTCACTTTTATTGTCTCCAGCTCTTACCAGCTCTCACAGGCTCAGGATAATGACCCACAGATACATCAGTGCCGAACTGGTTCTTTTGGATTCATCTGCTTCTTTCCTTGAATTGTCACACACACACATTATTTTTGTGTATTTGTTTTATAGATTTTTATAGATAGCACTTTTGCTGTATCTTAGTTAAAGTTTGGAAAACACAACTGATGTATCATTTGCAGCCCTCAGTATCCCATAATCCATTGTGTGCCAGCCAAGTACTGTAGCATTCCTGTGATCTGTATAAACTTGCATAGTTCAGATACTGTTCATGTTGTGTTTACCAGGTGTTTGTGTTCAGAAGCAATAAAAAAACCCACTTCTGATGTTGTGAATCACAGAGCTCTGTACGTATATATTTATCATTGACCTGCTGCACTGTTAAAATCAGGTATCTTTGAACCCGTTTCTCCACGTTCTTGCTCATTTGAGGGCAATGCCCTGCAAGCAGCAGCTTTAAGCTCAGTGGAGCTCATTTAAGCTGAGACCTCAGGCTCTTTGAAGAACTTCACCTTACTCATCCTTTGAATGGATCAAGCCCCAGATCTGGTGCACAGTGTTGGGTCTTTCCTGACAGAGATTCTGTAGCAGGCAGGAAGTGACGCACTTCATGTTTCTTCAGCTTCAGCAACAGCAGTTTGTTTGGAGTAAAGTGAAGACAAACTGGGTACTGAGTCCGAGCAGCGATCACCACCAGATAAAGAACAGACTCTACAGCACAAAGTAAAAACTGAAGCATCTGGATAATTTCTGTTAAACATTATAAATGAAACATGAAACTTAAAGAACGCAAAACATGTTATGTTCCCACAACTTCTATCAAATCCAGTAATTTACGTGTGTGTGTCTGTGTGTGTGTGTGTGTGTGTGTGTGTGTGTGAGCCTGATTGTCTCAATGAGAAATGAGCTGTGAAGATCTCATAAACGGTCCATGAACATATGTGGCAGATGCTGTTAGATCTGATTTCAGAGGAAGAAGAGCTGGAGGCTTGGTTGTGTGTGTGTGTGTGTGTGTGTGTGTGTGTGTGTGTGTGTGTGTGTGTGTGTGTGTGTGTGTGCGTGTGTGTGTGTGTGTGTGTGTGTGTGCTGCACCTGAGATACCTCCGTGCAGATCATAAGGCATCATTCCATGTGTGAAAGTCATCAGGACTTATGACTGTGTGTGTGTGTCTGTGTAACATACGTAACAGAAACATTTGGAACAGCTTTAGATAAAGTGTTGGTATAATGTTTTCCAGAGCTGTAATCAGCAGAGAGACCTCTGCACTTCCAATAACTATTGTTGTGTGTCAGTTGCACAATCTGCATGTATCCAACACTTCATAATGTTATGACTGACAACAGGTTAATGGAGACATGCTCCTCTAATCTGCTCCACACTCACCATGTCTGAGATTGTGCACAGAATTAGTGAAAGGCTGATTAAATGTGAGGAAAGTGACGCTGTCTGAGTGATTTTTCATCAAAAAGGTGAATGGTTGAGGTGAGATTTGCCTTTTAGCTCTTTCAGTCGTATTGTTGAGTTTGACAATGAAATGTTTGAATTCAAATGGAGAGTGGTGTTCCTCCTCCTGTGCTGTGCAACACTCTCCAAATATTTTTGATTTCTATTTATTTTTCACCAAATTATAGAAGATGAAAGAATCAAAGATGTACTGCACTCTTACGATCACGTCCACACCTTCAGGTAAAATGGATCTGAGGAGTGAAAAATTGTGAGTACAAGTGATCGACAACCTGCAGGATTCCTCAGTTGTTTGACAGTCAGAGTTTATGATCTGATGATTTGTGTGTGTGATGACCCCCAGGGTCCTCTTATGGTTTGGTTGTCCCAAACTCACCTGAATCTCTGTATGCAGGCAGCTGATTGGTGTATTTGACAGACCTGTGTTCCTGGATACACAAGTCTTGGCTGTAGACTAACCATTCTGCTCATCTTCACAGACACGATACCTCTTGGGTTTGATAATGTGAGACTGTCCTCCTGTAAACAATGAGCACATCCCAGCAGGCATAAAGCTGGCCACCAACGTCATTAGAAGTTGGTATTTGGTTGAAAATAGGTTGTGACATCGGGTGACCAAAATTCAAGTCAAGACAATGTCTAATGCCAATGTAAATTTGATGTAGAATACTGACGACAGTTGACGTTCATATTTTGTTGGTTTTAAGTCGTGTTGGTAAGTATCCAAAATCCAACATCTTCCAAAAGTCTTACGTCAAGGTAATCTTAACACAAGACTTAACATCAGCTAAGCATCACAATGTCAGTTAGCAAATGTTGGGTTTTGACGTTAACCCGATTTTCAAATCCAACCAAAATTTAACATCAGTGTGTGGTTAGAGTCAAACGTCTTTCTGATAGTATATTGACATCCGGTGCCAGGACGGCATAGGTCATCTGCGCAGCAGGTTATTATGACCCATAATTACGTTGTGTTGCGAGGCGACATCGAGTGGTCGTAAAATTTATGACATCTGACGTCAGGAGGAGGTTGGGGTGGATGGATGGGTCAGCAAAACACTGGAATATGACACAGGAGAGCGGTGTTCGATTCCCACGTGAAAGTAGCATTCTATTATCCAAAAGTTAATCAATCCGCAAAGTTAACCATGTTGTTATTATTGTAACCATGACAACCAGGATCGTCTAACGTTGAGGAAGTACTTATTTTAACCAAAATCACCATCTTAACCTAACCAGGTAGTTTTTAGTGCCCAAAGCTTACCAGTTTATTATAGTATATAGTTTTGGAGGTCTGGTTGCACCACGCACCACAGACTTTACTGATTATCATACCATGCAGAGATTTGATTTGTAACTTTAATTTGGTTTGATTCTGTTCAATAAAATTCATTATTTATTATTCATTACTGACTGTTAACCATGGTGTGTCTCCCGTCTGTTGTGACCATCTGAGCCAGGTCATGACTGCAAGAACTTTGTAGTGAAGGTTACAGAAAGTGAAATCAAGTTCTGAAATTGGAGTAAAAGGCACAGATCTAGGCCAGACAGTCGTTGCCTCACACCCTCAATTTTGTGTCTGACAGCTACGATGGAGACACAAACACACAAGATAAACAGGACAAATCATCAGTCAGAAAAGAAGGGCGTAAACGAGGAATGTGTAACACTTGCCTTTTTGGGCTCAAATGAGATTTTCATGGCTGAAGAATCACCTTCTCTCATCGCCTCATTTATTATTTTTGTAACAGACGTGTGTGAACTCCTTCAGACTAAGGACGTCTGTTGTTCAGCTCTCTCTCCTCTGTGTTTTCCACGGCTGGTTAGGAAACAGAAACTCCGGTGTCCCTCTGTCTGCGCTGACGAAAGCAGTGATGGATTTCTTTTTAAATGGTGCTGAAGTGTAACAAATGTGCCGTGCTGCGTTCAAAGCCACGACTCTGCCGTCGTCTCAGCCACCAGCACACACAGCAGTGTCTCTGTGCACATGAGGGTTTAGACGTCAGCGTGGGGTCCACTTCTGTTACTGAGTGTGATGACAGACTCAAGGAGTTTCACGGTTAATTTCCTTCGTTCATCAGGTGATTATTTACGGCACAGCGAGGTGAATGCAGCAGTGCAGGTTATAGGCACGAAAACACAGAGGATTTCAGGGTTAATTAGTTGCTTTGATTTGATTTCCAGCTGGATTTACCTACAGTAGACCCAAATTCAGCAAATGTAACGCAGGTTTAGAAGCTATTAATGTTGTTTTTTGCATAGTGGAGACCCACAGATAGAGAACTGTGACCTATTTTTAGATTACAACCCAACATTTTTATGATAAAATTTCATGTCATAGCGTTTGGCAAATCTACAACTGTAGCTAAGGATCAGTGTTTAATGTGTGGATGATTTCCATGTTAATCAGTTACTTTTTTAGTTATAGTCTATAAAATTTAAAATGAAAAATCAGAATTCTCCAAAACAAATATGAACATTTAAGTTGTGGCATGAAATATATTTTCATGTATGTTAGTATTATTATTACTGGACTATACATCTTTTCAGTTTGGATCTATTGTATGTTGGAATAAATCCCAGTCGTTTGCCCCCCTCGCTCCAGTTATCATTCACACCTCAGGGAGGCCCGGCTGACAGCGTTACAGAATAAACAGTGTGGCTGCCGAGCAGTGGGGCACAGGCACTGTTTCAAGGTTAATTTGCTCTGCTTGTTCAGGTCGTTTTCTGCCTGCTTTAGCACCAACTCCCCAGAGACACCAGAGGCAAACGGCTCTGCAGCCACACTGATGAACTGCTGCTGCTGCAAGTGTGTGTGTGTGTGTGTGTGTGTGTGTGTGTGTGTGTGTGTGTGTGTGTTTTGCAGTGGAGGAGGATGTATTCAAATAAGTAAAAGTACCAATAACCACACTATAAACACACTTTATTACAAGTAAAAGACTTTTACTTGAGTATTGCACAGAACTAGACCATGAGCAGATACCTCCTACACGGTCAAACATTCTTCCACCAGATCCACATTATTATCTGGATCTGCACCAGATTACACAAACTCACAGATGTCAACACCATTAATATGATTAAAATGTCGAAAAAGGCTTGTAAATCTTGTTATGTTAAGGAAAGTGTTAAAAGTCCCATGTTGTATAAAGTGAGACTCTTATACAGCAGGTCTAAGTTTTATATTAATACTGTGAAAGTATCAACGCACTCAGTCCACAGAGAAATCCACTCAGCCTGTATTCAAAAACTGACCCTAAAATGAGCTGCCAGGACTTCTGGAACTTTGTGATGTCACAAAGCAGTCACTGCTCTCTACCACACCCCAAGCCCCGCCCACCTGGAGCCACCATCCAGCCTTGCAAGATTTGATCTCTGAGTGTTTACATGAAATCTGCTTTTTGTATTCGATCACTCAGAAAACAGTCAGCCAATCAGAAGAGAGGCTCTGAGTCTCGCAAAACTGTTGTTAAAACTATACCGAGATGGTTTTTAGTTCTCAAAACCACAAATATTTCTTCTTATGGATATCAACTGAATAAATAAATATGGGACCTTTAAAGAATTCCAGGATCTGTCCCTTTAACCCAGTCAGCACCAAAATTTAATTGGCTCTTCCCTGACCCATGACCCGTCCCTCCACCAAGTGTGGTGTGAATCATTTCCCTACTTTTGTGTAATCATGTTGACAAAGAAACAATCATGCCAACAAACAGACACATGTGAAAACATGACGTCCTTGGCGCTGCACAGCCCATGTTAGTGTTAATTATGATTGATGCGTTAATACACTGTAAGCTGCACATTAATGTTGCAGTTAACCACTTCTTATAGTGCCGATTACACTGAACTGTAATAATTTAACATGCTTTATAAAGTGACCCTATGCTTTGTGTGAAAAAGTCCTGAGTAACTTGATGATGCTGGATGTTTGAGACACAGAGAGTCAGAGTAAAAGACAATCATGACCTAAATGAAGAAAATTAAAGCCTTGTGTGTCTCTATTTGACTGAAATTTTACTTCTCTCTCTCTCAGATCTGTGGAACAGCTCGGCTGTCTACTGGAAGGGCGGGGTCAGCGGGGGGTACCAGACCCTTCTCCTGGACGAGGACCAAGGCTGGCTGCTGGTGGGTGGTAAAGACCACATCTACCTGCTGAGGCCTGACAGCCTGGATCTGCCCACGCGTATGGTGAGACATTCAAACAACTGATCAGAGCCTCTTGTGTCCTGCAGCAAAAAAAGAACTAACATGTCTGACTGCCTGGAGTTTTTGATAAAGACCATGTTTTAATCAAAGTGCTGTAGCTCAGAACTGGACACTTGTTTCACTCTCTGCATCAGGTCTACTGGCCGGCTGCGAGAGAGCATGTGGAGCACTGCAGGCTGGCAGGAAAAAGTCTGGAGGTAAGTGTCTTTAACGAGGTGAAAATTAGTCAAAGATAAAACGAACAAAATATGACAGAATATTTTCTTCATCCATCTCTTGCTAGTGTCCTACCAGCCTTCACTGAAATAACTGGTTGTCAAACACCTTGCTCGGTTTGCACTGCTCCAGAGAGACGCATGAGAGAAGAGATGTAAAACTACATTGAGATGTTTTTTGGTTCTTAAAAATATGGATATCAACACTTCAAATAAAACAGCGGAAAAGTGTAAAATATGGGACCTTTAATCTAAGGCTTGACTGCATATGAAAATTAGCTTTAAACTAACCCTGGTACTTGGTAACATTTATGTTCAATATTCGACATGGTCCCTTACAAATAAAATAGATAAATACAGATAATGGTGCAAAGGAGGAGGATGAGCGCGGGAACAGTGTTCTCCCTGTGTCTTTGTGTGTACAATGAAACCTGCCTGTGTCTCTGCATAATATGAATAACCTGAGCATTAAAACAACATGTTAATGTATTTCATTGCGTTTTCAGACGGACTGCGCCAACTTTGTGCGGCTGCTGCAGCCCTTCAATAAGACCCATGTTTATGTCTGTGGCACCGGTGCCTTCCATCCACAGTGCACATACCTGCACTTAGGACACAACATTGAGGTAAGGAGGGACTCATGCACTGATTAATCGTATCAGTAATAACTGAAGCTTCCAAAAGAAAAATATTTTCTCTTAATTTCGTCACATTTTAAAGGACAAATCAACTCAAAAGTGCAACCATTTCTTTTTTTTTTTTTTTTTGCACATTCTGTTATTTGATATTGTGTTTTTTCTTGTGTTGACAACTGTCCAAAAATAGACAATGTGATGGGAAGCCAGATGTATAGAGAATCAGTTTCCTCTCTGACCTTTTGTTGATCGATCACCCTGTGTGTGGTCTCTCGCTCCCTCTCTCTCTCTCAGGGACCATCCTTCATGTTGTCTCATACCGTAGAGTCGGGCAGAGGAAAATGTCCCTTCAGTCCCAGAGAGCCCTTCACTGCTAGACTGACTGGTAGGTCTCATCTGCAGTCCACACATAACACACTGTGTGTCCGCCCACGCACACACACACACACACACACACACACACACACACACACACACAAGTGGATATATTAAATCATTTTCTGTCATTCTTTAACAGCTGTATTCATATTCTGGAGACACAAATGTTCTGCAGCGTACAATCCCACCCCTGTCTCGTTCCTTGCCACAGATCGTGCGTTCAGCCGTGGCGTGTGTGGTCTGCTTGACTTATTTCACGTGCTGACGTCAGCTGTTGCCCCCATGTGACATTAAAGACATAAAACACGTCAACTACTTTTGGAGCCTTTTAGACAAAGTGTCGCAATAAAAGCAGCTTAAAGTTTTTGAATCTGATCATTGTGTTCATGTTGACAGTTAGAGAAAGAGGATTTGGACCTTCACCAGCAAACACATGTTATAAATGGAGATTTGTAGATGGCTCAGAAGGATGGACAGTTATTTTACTGTGAAATGAGACATCTGATGTTGGACTGATAGACTTTCCAGCTATGTGGGGAGTTACAGAGGGAGTCGTTCGCCCCCTGGAACTGGTCTGGTCCAGTTATACTCAGCTTGCTAGCTCTGTCTGCTCTGTCTTTTTGTCTCATACAACAAATATTATAATTTTTGGAATTCAGTACTCATACTGCTTCTCTACGAGTTTTCCTCCTGATCCAACTTGGCCCAGCAAGACCCTGTGGAGAGCCAACATCAACAACAAAGGATGTGCTGGCTCCAGGTCGTGGAGGAGGCCCAGAGGAAAACGAGCTGGCATCGGGAACGGGACACACCGTCCTCCACTGCCTAGTCTCTTGCTTAGGCAGACGTCTAGTCCCTGGAGAACAAGCTGAACGACCTCAAGGCCAGGATCAAATACCAGAGGGACAAATGGGACTGTTATTTCACCTGCGTTACAGAAACATGGCTGACCCCCTTGATACCGGGCCACACCGTTAAACCAGTGGAGTTCCTCTCAGTTCATCGCATGGACAGAACACGAGAGTCTGGCAAATCGAGGGAAGCTGCAGTATGTCGACGGCTGACAGCAGGAACATCGTTCATCACAAACCCAACCTGGAGCTCCTGACAATCAAACACTGCTAAACAACGCTGTGGCGAAAGGTGGAACTACAGCTACAGAAGTCACAGATTTGTGGCATTGCTTCAGGGCTAACATTCATGAAGCTAACAGATCCTCCTGATCCTCTTAAAAAATGTAAAAATTTGTGTAGCTATTACCTAAGGAAATGGTTGCACAGACACGTGGATATTGTTATAATCATGCAACACCACAGTTTTCACATATTTATTACATTATTCTTATTATGTTATTATGTTAAAACTTATCAAGCAGTCCAAGGAGAAGTATTTGTGACATGTAACCACAACAAAACCGTGTTGCATTTTCAGCACCATCGGTAAATCATGTGTTTTAAAACTCAATGTTACAGTTAGACAACTTCCTGAGGGTATCTGTGTTCACTAAGGTGTTCCATATGTTGTCAGCTCGCTCAGAAAAACACTGTTACTGAAGCTGTGAGAATCGAACGTTACACAATCTGTGTGCTCATCAAATATTACATCATGTCGGTACAGTTTTGAAGATGTTTACAGCTTTCGCTCAGTGTTTTAACGTGTGACTCTAAAGTATAGTTAAAAAAAGCTGCTTCTCAGTCATTGTACCAGACATGAATAATAGCCTTGGAGGCTTTGAGGCTGTTTACAGTGAAGATTTGTCCTGTAATTGAACATGTTTAATACCTCAGGGGTTAAAAAGATTTAACATGTTGAAGCTTGTTATAAAATCAGTCAAACAGTCACCGCATTGGTCAACACACATAGTCAATCTCATTGGGTAAAAAAGGAAGAAAGTTATTGTCCTGTTTAATGCAAATTCTGCTCTGTTTGCAGTGATTTTAGTCAATAGCATTGCTGCTTTTTGTCTCCAGATGGGGAACTTTATGCAGGAACCTCAGTGGACTTCATGGGGGCCAACGCTGCAGTCTTCCGTACAACCATCCAGGGCAGCAGTCAACATTACATCCGCACTGAAGCCTACGACCAGAACTGGCTGAACGGTAAGTGGCTGCGGTCTGAGCTCTGACGCCAGAGACGCTTTGTTCTCACTTCAAGCAGCATATTATGAAACTGCTTCTACCCACCATCTGTTTCCTTATTGATCAATTTGTCACCATGGAGGCGGTGACCATCAGAGTATGGTTCATAAAACCACAAGCCTTGCACAAGCACATGTTATCCCTCACGTACTTGCTGTGCCTCTAATTCCCTCTGTCTCCCGTTTCCCTCTCAGAGCCTGAGTTCGTGGGCTCCTTCTCCATCCCCGACACTCACAGTCCAGACGATGACAAGGTTTACTTCTTCTTCAAGGAGAGGGCGGTGGAGGCGGGACAGTGGGACAAGAGAGTGTACAGTCGCGTGGCTCGAGTCTGCAAGGTAGAAACGCAGAGACAAAATGTGTTGCTGCTGCAGGTATTAAAAAAAAGAAAATAACTCAAGGACGCAGTCACTTCAGCACGACCACAGCAGTGAGGATCTGGTGTGTTCTCAAACAAAAACTGTGAAGACCACACAGCCATTTATTTAAGTAAAAGCTGTGCTGTGAAAATAACCAATTACATGTAGAATTCCTGTATTAAAAATGTAACTCAATTTACTTAAAGTGTCCAATGCAGAAAAATGACCCATTTGAGTTTTATACTGACCTATTAAAGTGGGAGCAACATTTTCCTTTTGTAGCTAATTAAAATAAAACTAGCTTTACAGAGTTGCAACTAATGATTATTTTGATGATTGAATTCTGAATTTGCTGATTTGGCTTGGCCTGTAAAAAGTCTTCATAACTGCTTATTTTGTTCAACCAATGCTTCAAACCCCCAAATGATTCAATTTACTTTAATTCAAGACACAGAAAATCAGAAGAATCTCACCTGTAAGAAGCTGGTGAGCTATTTTATGTGCTTTGTTTTAAGATAATCTGTAAAGTAACTTGGGTGTCAATAAATTATACTGGAGTAAAAAGTAAGATACGTCCCTCTGAAATTTAGATGAGTATAAAGTATAAAGTGGCACAAATGGAAACAGTCAAGTAGCTCAGGTTGGTTTTATTCATTAAAACAACATATTTTAACAGTCTTCTTATTCTGCCTCAGAATGACGTCGGGGGGAAGAGGAGTCTGATCAACCGCTGGACCACCTTCCTCAAAGCCAGACTGGTCTGTTCTGTTCCCGGACCGTCTGGAGTCGACACACAGTTTGATGAGCTAGGTAACGCTTGTTCACTCCCCTCCTTTTCCTTCCTCTCTGTCTCCCTTTTCACCTCCCTCCTTTTCTTATTTAACCTCTCTGCGATCCTCTGTCCCAGCTGTTCTCCCTCCTGTGTTTTTATTACTTTATCTTCTTTTCCCTAAACTTTGAAAAGAGGCAAGAACAAAACGTCTCCTCCTTTCCTTCCCTCTTTTCTCCTCCCTTGCCTTTTCTCACCTTATGATTTTTGAAATGGTTCCCAGTTTCCTGAGCTGCAAACTCTCTCTGAATGAAGTTTTGTTCTTATTTGGGAATTAATCTTTATTCCTTGTCACTGTTATTTAATTAAATGCAGGACCTTATCATGTAGTCCAGGTTACTGCAGGTCAAAGCTCTTTACAGGTGACTGAAGCACAAAAAGTTAAAACAGTTGACGTCTGACCTGTGTGCATCTGACAGGTTGAAGAAATTGACCTGATTCACAGTGTTGAATTTTAATGATGTGATTATGTGTTTTTTATCCAGAGGACATCTTTGTCCTGGAGACCAAGGACCCTCAGAATCCCACCATTTATGGCGTCTTCAGCACTTCCAGGTGAGAGTTCACTCATCAGACCGTAATTTTAGTATGTATTTTTTGCAGAGATACTTTTGATGAAAAACTTAAGGTGTACAAGAATTGATTTTTTTTAACAGTGAAGCATTTAGAGCAGCAGCACCTAACTGGGTGACCACTTAATTGCAGCAGAAACAATCTGTGAAAACAGGCATCATCTTTTTTTTCCACCTCTTTTTATTTCACAGTAATCAGTGTACAATAATCAGTAATATCACCAATGGTGATACAAACATAACAGCACATTGAGTATCTTCGTATCCCACATCCCCTCCCTCCACCCCCATGCACCCAGATAAACAAAACACAAAAAAACAAGAAGAGGACAGAGTTGTAGCTCTGTCTGTAATTCATGATGTCCTTAATTCATGATGTAGGCTACCTGCTGTATACTGTCGGGGCTCAGCAGCAGGAATTGTCCAGGTTCATTATTGGTAACTTACAGAAAGCTTTTCTAAGCAAGAAACAGGAGCCATGGGTCTTGAAAAATATAATCGCACTCATGTTTTTCTAAAGCTAATCTCTCTATTGGTAAAAAAAAAATCAACTATTTGGTCCAGGAACATCTTAAAAGTTGGAGGGGATGACTTCAGTGTCCTAACATAATTTCTATCATGTGTTTTTTTTATTTCTTCCTTTCGGCCCAGCTGATTCAATATTTTAGCTTCATGAAACTTTGTGAAAAAGAAAAGTATCAGTTCTGCTCTAACCATGGAAGGAAACTTGTTCAGAGAGTCAGTCAGAGTGAGACAAGCAGCAGAGCACACATTAACGTGCCCGCTCACAGCCAGACTGGCACGTGCACGCCCAGCGGTGTGGAAGATCAGAGGTCAGGTGTGTGTGGGTGGGTGCCGGGGTCAAAGGTGAAGAGGCCCAGCTGGATGTGTTATTGTAACCTTGACGTATTAAAGCTCTCTCCTCTCCTCCCTTGCTCATCCCCTCATCCCCTCATCTCCTCCCAACCCCCCTTCCTTTCCTCCCTCCTGTTTTGTCCTTCCTTGTTGCTCTATTTTCTTCCAGCTTCTTTCTGCCCTTTCCTTCTTCTATATTCTCTCATCTTTTCCTTTTCTCTCTCACTCTTTCATCCCTTTCTTTCTTCTTCTGTTTCTGTCTTCTTCCTGGACTTAGCGTCCCTGTTGATTACCAAACATATATTGAATTGATTACTGATTATGAATCCTACTCCCTCTGCATCTTTATCACGGCCAAAGCCAACTCTTTCTCTTCCTCCCGCAGCTCTATATTTCGTGGTTCAGCGGTGTGTGTCTACTCCATGGCGTCTATCCGTGCCGCTTTCAACGGGCCGTTTGCCCACAAAGAAGGTCCCGACTATCGCTGGGTGGAGTACAAAGGCCGTATCCCCTACCCGAGACCTGGAACCGTAAGTTCACAGTGTGTCCTCACAACAACAAACTCTGCAAAAGCCTCACAGTTTCATTAACAAATCTATTTATTGCTCCAACACAACAAAGTTTTATCTTGCAGTCACACCTACAATAAGATGGTGAATAAAGCAGCTAATCGGAAGAGAGACTCAGAGCCTCTCTTCTGATTGGCTCACTGACCTGTTGTTAATAGAGCTCCAGAGAGAAGCCTGAGAGAGGAGATGTGAAACTACATTGAGATTATTTTTGGTTCTTAAAACCACAAATATATCTTCTGATGGAGATCAACACTTCAGATAAAACACAGAAGAAGTGTAAAATATGGGAGCTCACATCTCATAATTCTCTGTAAATATATAGTGATTAGAGGATGATATTTATGTTTGTGTGAACAACTAAGAATTTCCTGTGAGCTCAGACTCTGAACACATTGAACTTCTAATGAAAACAAGCTGATGAAGCTGTGAGAGGGTTAACCTCTGCTGATTTAACACCTCAGCCGTGAAATCCTCTGGGAAGCTTCAACCCGTCAGGATGGCTGAGGTTTTAGTGTTTCAGTGTGTCAGGTGTTATTTCACCCTCCCTGCTGGGGAATTCACCTCTCTGCAGAGCGGCTTTCTATCATGTGGTCGATTGCAGCAGAGGCCACGTCACTGCTCGTGTATGTGCATTCGTGTTTGTGTGTGTGTGAAGGGTGGAGTGGGTTGGGTGAAGCAGGATGATTAAAAGCAACATGAAACAGTCAGAGATGCTGTGGTCACAACCTCTGATCACTGACTCACTGCACAGAAAACAATGGCTTCCATGTTGATGTTCTCCAGTTCAACTTATTTATCTGTGCTGCACATTTTTGTTCTTTCATCCAGTTCATCAATCTTCAAATCATCTCCTCAGCACATCTCTTCTCCACAAATCAACATTTATTTTGTCTCAATCTGAAAGTCGTTTTTCCCAAACTTTCCTGTCTTCCTTTTCATTTCCTCCCCCTCCTCCTCTGTCTGCCCTGAAAATTGCAAAGGACTCTGGTGCAGTCGCTGTCTGTTTTAAGTGTGTAAGTGGGAATATACTCAAGTAAAGTGTGTGTCTGAGAGGCCAAAGGACTGCAACTGTGACTTTTATTTTTATTTATTTACTATATTGGCTTTTATTAATGAACATATCAACTTTTAATATCAGGTAATTGCCAATATCTTTGGTTGCAGTTAAAGGAATCATAGTCATTTCCTCACACAGGGCTACAAAACCTGGAGAGATCACTGCACAGGTTTGTGGTTGTGAACCTTTAATGGTTGCAAAAGCAAACTTGACTATATTGGTTTTAGGCAGCGATGCATCTCCAGTTCACAGACCAAAAAAAACATCACTCCTCCTCCATGTAGGTTTTTCGGAGACCTGAGAAGGTAAAAAGGTGAATGTATTTCACAAGAAAAAATGAAAAAGCTTAGAGGAAAATAATTTAGTGCAACAGAAATCTTTTTTTTTTTATCCTTTTGGTGAACTTGTGAACCTTCAGATTTATCTTCTGAGGTTGTAAACCAGAGGTCAGGTGTTGGCTTCAAACACCAGGGAAAATGATCTATTGATTTCACTTGGATGATTTTTGGTATCTACTTTATGTCCTCAGCACTTGTCAGATAAACAGGAATTTTTTTTTTAAAGACATAATTCTGATGGTTCTGATGGTGCCTTGTTTCCTGACGTGCAGCCTCTCACCATTTTACTGATAATATTTTTTCTGACTTGTCCTCCAGTGTCCCAGCGAGACCTACGATGCCCTCCACAAGTCCACCAAGGACTTCCCGGACGAGGTGGTGAGCTTCATGCGGCAGCACCAGCTGATGTGGGAACCGGTCGTGCCTCTGGGCGGCAGACCAATATTAACCCGGATCAACGCGCCCTACATGATAAAGAGAGTGGTCGTGGACAGAGTGGACGCTGAGGATGGACCCTACGATGTCTTACACCTGGGCACAGGTGAGGAGGAGGAGGAGGAGGAGGGGGAGGAGGAGGAGGAGGAGAGTAGAGAAGACGTTTAGGACAGACCTTATTTTTAGGTATTAAAAATAATAATAAGCTTCATTCATTTAACAGTTTTCTCAACAAAATTTCTATGAGGCAAAAAAAAAATTGATCAAAGTACAAAATAGTGCAATAAAAAAGGACACAAAGAAAAGATCAGAAGAAAAGAAAACAGAAAGACATGAGATGATCTGGAAGCAAAGTCTGACGAAGGCTTTCTTGTGAAAACAAAAAGGGATTTAAAAGAAATCAGAGACAGAGGAAAGGTTGATGTTGACGAATGTGCTGGTAGAAGACATGGAGAGTGAAAACGCAGCATTACTCTATCTTCAGGCACAAGAAGATGCAGGAAAGACCGTCAAACATCAGAAATCAGATGTTCCACCTTCCTTCCTACAGTTTTCTGCAGATGGTCTTTAAACTGCACTTTAAAAGTGTTCATGTTAATCTAAAACTATCATCAGGCATGAATGTTGATAAAATAGGTTGAGAGTTGAGACAGAGGCAGAAATAATAAGAGATGTTCAGAGAGTTTGTGCCTCTCATGTATTGTCATTACATGTGAGTCACATGGAACTAATAAAACCCAGTAGCTTGTTTTTATTATGAATCACTTTTAACTATCTGAAGAAAATATGCAGATTGAAAAAAGACGTCTGATGACTAAAATCCTTCATCCAATTAAAATATATAGTGAAAAATGATCAAGGTGTAAAAGGTGTATCTTAAAAATGGGGCTTAAAACTGGATGAAACGGTCCATTGCCATGATTAAAGGTTTAAAAAGTGTTGGAAACATTTGGGATAATGTAAGTACACAACTCAACACAATGAATAATGTAGGTGAAGTCTAAACTGGGGGCTGAAGCAGGAACTGTAGGTTGAGTTGAAACAACCAGGACTCAACCGTGCAGAAAAAATGAGTTAAAACATCTTTCCACAATTTTGCATTTTAACCACATCACATCGTTACAACATCATTTAGGATGAGTGTGTGTCCTTCATTTGTTGTGTGTAAACCTCCTGCGTTCGTTCATTATCTCATCAAAGAACCTGTGGAGGTGGAAAATGGAGAGGTTCACAGTTTTATCCCAAAACAACACTTCTGACAGAGTGAACAGCTCTTCAGTGTGTCTGGGTCTGAAGTGTTGGTGTGTGTGTGTGTGTGTGTGTGTGTGTGTGTGTGTGTGTGTGCGTGTGCGTGTGTGCGTGTGTGTGATAAATGGTGGAGGTTATTTAACGGCTGGTGACAGGCCGGGGGGCCAGAGGTCCCCCGATGACTCCATTCATCTCCTCTAAGTGGATTCCTCTCCAACATCTCTCATCTCCCCATCAGCTGCACATTTACCTGCCTGATAAATGCTCTTCCTGCTCTTTCAAGTGTTCACATTTTCTCAGAGCACGACCAGGATAAACCCCTCTCTCGTCTCGCCGCCTGATAGATTTTTTTTAAATTTATTTTGGCTGTTGTTTGTCAGGGTGGATTATGTCTCTTTTTTTATTTATCACGCTGCTGAGCCACGTGCTTACGTCAAGGTGGTTTATTCTAAAAATAAAATATACGTTTAGTGGCTTACTGGTTCAGTTTCAAGCTCATGTTCATCCCTGTTAATATTTCTGTTTTAACTCAACATTATTCCATTAAAGAAAAGTTATATGGGGTCTTTAAAAGCTTAATTAGCTGTAAACAATTCTTCCATGCTCTCCTGTCTGCTTCAAATACGTCAGTTTTCCCTTCATGTAACTAAGCCTCTTGTGACAGCTCATCTTAAGCACTGAGAGACTGTTAAAAAAAAGTTTCACAACACAGGTATGAATCCACTAACAAGAGTGGAAAAAGAGTAAAACACACAACAGTGAGTTACAACAATAGTAATCTGTTAATATTTTAGAAACACATTCCCTTCAGAAAGCTTTAAATGATGGTTAACTAATGCACAGACACTATATAACTATAACTAACTATATTAAATAGAAAACCTACAGATAATGATCCAACAAGAACATCTGGAGAGTGGAGCGTGTTTGTTGGGTCACAAATTGGAGAAAATGATGCTGAACTGCTCCAGTGGAGGCGCTGGTAATAAAACAGGACATCACCAACTGAAAACCGCTGGTGATCACTAAACACTGTGTCCGCAGCTCACCGTATGAAGCTACAGATTTCATACAGTCTGTATTAAATAATGAATCTGTATATAAGCATCTTCATCTGTGTCTTCAGACCTGAGCTGACTGTTGATTTGATATTTGCCATATGAGTTAAGACACCAGATCTCATTTTGACTCTGAAACAAAATGATAAAGGTCTCTGATGACTGCACACATCTAAGTACATAGACATACATGCATAAACACACACAAACAAACAAAGCATGTAATAGCTTCAGTCTGGTCCTCGCACACAACTAAAAACACACACACACGGAGGAGATTTCCCATAGCGATGATCTCTGAGGTTTATGAGCTTCCCTGGGAGCATCCTGACATTATGTATGTGTTTCTGTGTGTGTGTGTGTTTCTGTGTGTGTGTGTGTGTGTGTGTGTGTGCGTCTGCATTTCTGTACGTTTATGTACAAACGTTTGTATGTACAGTACAGTGTGTGTCTCGATGAGCTGATTTGTGCGCCTGTGTGTTATTGTAGTGCTCTCTATGCTCAGTGAATGTGTTTAGATACATTGTTTGGTTTCACTGTAACAGCTGGTGTGCGTTGTAGTGGTGACAAAATCCCATAAATCCTCCCTGAGGTTTCCTACATTGTGCGCGTTAGGCTTCAGGATCTCTCCGTTACTAAGGTTACCACTATAGGATGTGTCCTGTGCTACCGTGGTAACACTTAAAGAATGTTTAGTGATGTTTTTGTCACTTTTCATTTATTTTTTTAGTATATTTTATATTTGAACAAAGGTGAGAAACCAGAGGGGTGTTCTTTTTTTTTCTGTTGACTTTGTGTCAACTTTGTCTGAGAGACTGATCCATTCCTGTTTTTCACTGGAGAGACTTGCCCCTTTAAATGTCAGGGAAAATGTTAGTTATTCCACCCCATAATTAACTCTTTACTGTTTCCATTGTTTAGGATGGGAGGTTCCTTCTTATATGAGTTTATAGTTATGGCTTTTTTTTTTCTTTTTTTTTTTGCAGTTCAACTTTTATAGAGATATGAGTCACTCCCTAGTACAATGTCCTCAACCCAGCCAGCACCATCTGAATCTCCTCACCTAACAGATTAATATGTTGTCTCCCAAAATATTGGAACCTTCTCACATGACCTGAAAATGTTGGAATATTTAGCATTTATGTAACTCCACAATCTCCGACACTGCTGCTGAGTACAGATTAGTTTATGTTTTATGATAAGAATTATAATAATATCATAGATTCAGTTTATATTCACATACAATGCCAATCGTCCTGTTCAGTGATTTTTAAGGAAAAACATAACAGTCCTTAAACTTTATACAACTGAAAATTAGGCATGACTTCTTTAAGACATGTAAACCGTGTTTGCAGTCTCTTCTGACCAACTTACTGATTTGTGATGCCTTTGTAAGTATTTTCTCCACTTTTCTCATCCCTATAGATGACACTGAAATAAAATAAACAGATGATGTACCGCAGCAGTTATGTTTTTAGCGAGCTGGAAAGCTATATCAAGAAACTGATGTAAATCTTACCCTGCAGGGGAAGTGCATAGTGCAACTTGTAGATATTGTTCAGGAAATCTATTCAGTGGAAATAGTGACCTACATTTTCAGTCGATCATCTACATGAAACAAGATGCTGAACAAGTAACTTCATTGTTTAAATATAGAATAACAGGAAAAGAATGGATGATTATTTTCATTATTGATTAATACGCAGATTATGTCATCCTCAGATGTCTTGTTCTGTCTGACCAAGGCTCTAAAATCCAGAGATTCAGTTTCCTATGAGAGAAAAAAGTCAAATCCAGACACTGAAACGAGGCTGAAACCAGCAAATGTTTGACTTAAAAATGACTAAAGTGAAATTCTTGCAGATGAATAAAAGTGTCACTGTTCCTCCAGTCAAATGAAAAATACTCAAGTTTATTTATTTCTATATTATTTTTCAAAGTAAAAGCATTTGTGTTGTGTCATTGTGACACTGGGAGGAGAATCAGGCTTGGAAAATCAAATGTAAGTTTTTGTAACGTACCCATGCCTCAGTGAATAGATTATATCTTTGTGTGTATGTGTGTGTGTGTGTGTGTGTGTGTGTATGCACCAGTGGGTTGACATATCAGTAAATGTCCTTTTTTGTTTGCAGATGATGGGAAGGTGGTGAAGGCAGTGTCTGTCATCAAAGACAACTGGGACACGGAGGAGATCATTCTAGAGGAACTGACCGTCTTCCAGGTGAGATACAGCTGTCAGTAAGTTTTTCTGAATGATAGCTACTGCTTACAAGTGAACCAACAACTTGGCTCTTCGCACAAAGAGGCACATCAGTTGTTTATCTGATGGTAAACAACTCTTAAGTGTATTCCTTTGACTCACATCATCCCACAGAAACTTTAATGTCCAACTGCAAACACACACACACACATGCACACACTCGCGTAGCTCCACAGGACTTTTATGGTTAAAGTCAGAGCTTGTTTTGGTGTCTCCCAGTGCCCATCTGCCAGCCCTGCACCATGTGATGTGCTGCGTGAAGCCTCACATCTCGTTTTTCCAATGGAACATATTTGTCTGGAATGACTCCACTAAACAGAAAAACAGATAGTAGGGCACATTTTTCCCAAGGTCCACGATGTGAACAAACTAACAGGGAAGAGCAGCAGAGTGGAGCTGGGGACGTGAGGAGGGAGAAGCACAAAAAAACGAAGCAGAGGATAAGAAGATTAAAGAGAGAAAAAGGAAAGAGAGAATGAAAACAGAGCACAGGTGAAGGGAAGGAAGAACGACAGAAAACCACAACATACAAAAACAGCCACAAACAAACAGGATACCAGATGCTTATTGTCTGTTTACTTATAACTGAGAATAAAACAGGAACTAACCCATTTCCACCAGACTCGCACAAAACAGGGGCAGAGGTAAAACAGCTGGCACTGACTCTACAGCTGTATGATGAAATATAACTGTTTATTTAATAGTTTTCTGTTCACTGAACAATAGATAGAGCAGGTAGAGGCCAGTTTGCTCCCTGACTGGGTTTCAAACTGGACTCATTGAATGGTTGATCAGTTTGTTGGCTGTGACAGGTCACAGGAAAGACACATCACTGTAAAAATTCCTTTTCTCCCACCGTCTACCGTATCCCGAGTCTCCTTTATCTCCTGCTTCAATTCGCCCCCTCCACTCAGAGTGGTCAGGGGTCATTGACTCCCTTCATCATACGCCGATACAAGTCAGTGAGCTGGAGCAATGGAGCTGTGGGGATCATTTATCCCTCAGAGGGAGAAAGAGACTCATTAGATTTCTAATCTCAGTAGCCGCCCTGGCCTCAGTGTTAAACGCAGCTCTGAGGACATTCCTCGAACTCCACAAGGCTGGAATATCAGTCCTGTCAAAGATCAATGCTGCTAGTTTTTGTTTCAGTCATATGAGCCGCCGCTCTTTCTTACATTCTTCCAGGTTTGTCTGCAAACAGTGCACAGAGTGTGGTTTGATGTGACTGAATGAATGAAGCTTTTTTTCATGTATGGACCTACCCAGTCAAGAAAGAGTTATGTACGTCATCTTTGCCTTCCTCCCCAGGCTTCTGAGACAAAGTTCTCACACTTAAAAAAAAAAATTGGAATATTTCAGTGTGTCTTGATCCAGCATCACAGGATGAAAACCAACTGACATAGTCATAGTTAAAGATATGAAGCCTTTCATGTTTTTCATTGTTCTATATTAAGTGTGTTTCTTGCCATTTGTCCAGTATGTTGAACCTTATTAATTTATGCCACTGCTCAGCGATTTCCACAACAATATATAATCACAAACTACTATCAAATGGATAGAAACACAGTAATAAAGTAAACCTGTGTTCATTTTCTAGTAAAGGTCCCATATTGTATGAAGTGAGATTTCCATGTCTTCTTTGATTATAAAGCAAGTCTAGGTCCATCTTGATACTTTCACAGTATTAATATAGAACATATTAATACTGTGAAAGTATCAAGATGGTCAAGATGTAAAAACTACATTGAGATGGTTCTTGGTTCTTAAAGCCACAAATATATGTTCTTATGGATATGAACGCTTCAAATAAAACATTGGAAAACTGTAAAATATGATCACATCTATTACCTTTGTTATCATAAACATATGTAGATGTGTGTGTAAATGTTGTGTCTTTGTTGTGTAATGTAGCAGGTACATTCATCCATTTTCCTCATTATCCCACAGAGTACCACTCCAATCCTGAGCATGGAGCTGTCAACCAAGAGAGTAGGTCTATGTGCTGTGATTTCTGACTTTTGTGTGTCTATCTTTGTGAAAACTTTACACAGAAACACAGTGATTTTATAATCAGATCCAATGTGTCAAATAGCCCATGTAAAGTTTTATTGGAAAACTGCCGTGTTTTGGTATGAGAGCAACTGTGGTCGTGACTCAGTAATTAATATTTTTTGTCACTTATAAAAAAATAAAAATAAATAACTACAATGGCAAAAAAATAAATTAAAAAAATAGTTTCACAGTTTTAATTGTATTTCAAAATTGGTTTTGCATTAATGCTTTTATGTGAATCTCAGGCTCATTTTCTAGCAGGAAATGTATGTTACACATGTTTGTCATATCATCATAATGCTAAATAAAGTTAAATAATAAAGAGAATGAATATAAGACAGTTGAGACACAATCATTTATATTAAAGTCAGCCTCTGAAAATGAATTTTCAGGAGTGAATTTTCAAAGATGTCAGCTCCCACTCTCTTTTTTAACAGTAAGCAGGATGATGAAATTACAAAACATGTAATGACTGTCTTTCTCTCCCGCCTCCCTCTCGTCCACAGCAACAGCTGTACGTGTCCAGCGAGCTCGGCGTGGTCCAGCTGGGGCTCCAGAGGTGTGAGTTATATGGGACCGACTGCGCTGAGTGCTGCCTGGCCAGAGACCCCTACTGCTCCTGGGACGGGCAGACTTGCTCCAGATTCTTCCCCACCAGCAAGAGGTAGAGAGGGAGGGTGTGAGGGGGAGACTGAAGTGTATCTGTCATAAGAGTGAAAACATTCAAACTCAGGAGCAAGGATGGGTTACTCTTTCAAACATGGCTGTCATTAGAAAATTGGTTTTGTCTTTTTTGGGCTCATTGAACAGCTCTGTGGTTGGTCAGGACACCACTTTGGTTCAGAGTAAAATACCTCAGCAACTATCGGATGGAGGAACCACAGACACTCATGTTCGCCATAGGATGCGTCCTCCTGACTTTGGTGGTCCCCTCGCTCTTGCTCTGCTGCTACCAGCAGGTCAAAGTTTATTATCCAGTGAAATATGTAATGATTTATCTACTGTTCAAAACTTTGGTTTATGGCCAAATGTCCCATCAGCCTCAGCTGTACTTTGTGTTTAGGGTTAATTAGCAAATGTTATCAAGCCAGAACACTAAAATAAAATGATAAATCTTATACTTGCTTAGCTCAAAGCACTACGGTGCCTATGTGCAGCCTCTCTGAGCTGCTGGCACGGCTGTTAATGAAGATTTCCAGACAGTAAAATGAAACTTATGGCCCAACATATGCCTGGGTCCTCGGCCTGAGTCTGGCCCATATACAGTACTTGCACATCTGGGCAGTGTCTGAGGCAGAGGCAGCATGAAGACTAAGAGTCGTACACAGACTCCAAACCATGCATTTAATTAGACAATGATTTAATACAAATCTGTTCTTTCCCAAATCGTAATGTTTGAAAATGGTTACCACAACTATTTACATCAAACCTACCCAGGTGTCATAGTTTAACCTTGCTTGGCACCATATATCATAGTGTTATTTGTTCGCACAATCAATTCAAACAGTATACAGTTAAAACTCTATGACTAGTAAACACAAAATGTTTATTTCGTTAGTAATTTCATAGTCATTTTGAGATTTTCACAGAATTCAAATGCACAAGTTAAAAATCAGCAGTAAGAAAAGAATAGAAATGATATTATTATTATTATTATTATTATTATTATTATTATTATTATTATTATTATTAATGTAATTATTATTTTAAGGTGATTTTTACTGATACTGATGTCGTATGCTTGTGCTTCTCTAGACTCGACTAAGCCCTCATCATTATACAGAGATAATAGTTGTCAACTTGAATATAAAGGTTTATAAAAAGTGTTTACGCAGCTGTTCTAAACCGTCCCAGACTCTCACTATAAAGTCATAGTTCATGATAACATCATAACTAAGACTGAGACATTACAAGTCAAAATTTTGACACCATTATTGTTTCAGCAGTCAGCAGCTTAATCATCTTTGCATCACAAACTGAATGAGTCCCTTGAGAATTTCCTTGATTCTCATGTTTGAATGGAAAAGTAAAATTAGTGGTGTTGTTGGTGGTGTGGTTTGTTTTGAAAATTAGTTTGGATTTGATGTGTTCAGGTGTTTCCTCAAACTGAGAGAGAACAGCAGAGGGAAGGAGTGGGAAAGAGGGAGAAAATTCACATTGACAAAATAAGAGTGTAAATGAAAAGTCTAATGGACAGAAGATGAGAAACCAGGTGATTGGTGAAGGTTGGGAAAGGAAAAGATATAAAAAGAATTCAGATGTGCTGCAGTCTAAAGGGCAGAAAGCCAGTGAAGGAGGGGGTGGGGTTGAGAGGGGAAGCAGGAGAACGACAGATGGAGGTTGGACTGGAAGGAGAAGGAGCCATTACAGCGTGGCTGAAACAACACTCTGTATTTTCACAACCTCTTCTTGCTCCATGTTTTCTCATTCATAATCGCAGTAGCTTCATATTTTCACCCCTGAGGAGCCAACAGGAGCCCAGTAACAACAGTGGGGAGGAGGATTTAATGCTGTTATAGACTTTTATCTAAAGACAACTGCATTATCTGCTGCTGTCAGCTGTCGTTGAACTGATGAGTCTACTGTCTACATCAGTGCGCACACACACACACACACACACACATCAGTCACAGACTTTAACCCACATTATTAATATACTCAGCACAGTTTTCATCATCTTAGTGAAGTAAAAAAAATTTACAAGCAATTAATGATCAGTGAAATAAGATATAAAAGAGGTAAGGTATAAGAGGATTTAACAGGTACTCCACACATGCACACATACAGACTCAAAATAGCAGCTCTTATGCTTCCCACAAGCCTGAAGCTTGAAGGTCTGTTTTGTGCTATGCATGTGATTTATATATTTAGCTGTGATTGGACAGGAACTTCCTTCCATTATACTGCTGTTATACAATGTCACATTATATTAAATAGGGAAGCTGTTTACCGCTGTCGATTTGCAGAGGAAATCCAAACAAATGCAACAGGTCGTCGCTAAACTCCAGAGGACAATTGCATAAAGTTGAACCTCGCAGTGCCAAGGCCGGGTTTGACTCTAGTGTCCGAATCCGTGCCTAATGCCTGGTGTGGATCAAGCTCCAAAAACACTGAATCCTTCAGTCAGGTCCACCTCAGAGCCTGGTAGACACCCATGTCTTTCTTACACCTTCTGTTTGGGCAGCAGTGGTCAGTCACAAGCTGAGACAAACCTGATCACATTGGTACAACATCATCAGGGTTTCTGAGATTTAACAAAGCACCTCCAGACCTGCAGAAGGTTTCCACAGGTGGAGTGGTACCACCCAGGATCAGTGGTTTGCCCCCCTTTTAAATTAATCTGAAATCAAGTGCTTTAAATATTTCCTCAGAAGGCAACACAATGCACACATTTTCAAACATATACAAAGCACGAAAAACATTATAAAACCTCTGTTTGTTTGTTTGTTTGTTTGTTTGTCTGTGTGTGTGTATGTGTGTGTGTGTGTGTGTGTGTGTGTGTGTGTGTGTGTGTGTGTGTGTGTGTGTTAGGCGGGCACGAAGACAGGATATAAAATATGGAGACCCCTGGAGCCAGTGCCCACTCACAGAGGACAGTAAGGATTTCCACCACCTGATATAAATTAACTGTCTCTGTTTTGAATATTTCCGTGTCATCAGTTACATAATGGACATCCAGTGTTGTTACTGCAGTGTGTACTTAGGAACAGAGGATTTCCACTTACATATACACCCTGTGTGATTGATTGTGTATTCTGAAGTGCTGCTGCTGCAGGGCTGGAACATAAAAACGTCACAGTGGGTTTAGCTGTTTGTCTGGTGGCTCCATGAGAGATCTGCATAAATCCCAGAGTGCGTTTGATTTTCATGGCAGCAAGCGAACACCCAAAGGATACGCTGCTCATTTTATTAACTTGTGATGAACCTGTCTTGATGTTGAATGTCTGAAAAGTCCAAATAAAAGATGACAGACTATGTCTCAAGACTGTTTCCGTTCAGAAATTCTAGTTTCAGTACATAGCCCTTAAATCTCAGCAGGTTTTAAGTGTGTAGCTTATTCATACTGGAAATGTCCCAGCGACAGTCCTTTTGCAGACTTAAAGAATAGCTTCACAATTTTTCAAGTCTTTTGCTTTTATTAAGCAGTTTGGTTGATATCTGACACTGGATGCATCATAATAATTTCTTGTTAGTATAAAAAGTTCAAATATGTTGCTTTTTAAAGCAGTAGACTAAAGACAGTTAGTATGTAGTGTCCGCTGTATACAGTTAGTAGACGCTGGTCACTCAGGACACACTAAATATCTGAACTGCTATTCTTTACTTCTGCAAACACAAAGTCCTTTCTTATAGCTGAACAACAATAATACAAACACATACAGTAGCCAGAATATACAGTAAACACCCTCTTCACCTTTCTGCTCTGAAAGCAGAGCTAGGGCGCACTCTAGGGGATGAACTGTGTAACTGCAGTTTTCTCAAATTCCCAACAGTGGCAGTAAAGATTATTCTAGTTCAGCATGAATATATATCTGGTCATATAAATGTTTCTATAAAATGTTATTGTATTGTTTTTCTTGTCGTCATCTGCATGTCATTTTTTTTTCTCTTCCTGTTAAGGCTGTGATGAGACTGATTTTAATCGTCCCTCACTAACCACACTGGACGTACTGAACATTTCACACTATTTCTTTCTCTCTTTCTTTTCAACTCAGACTCTAACTCTGTGGAGGAGAAGCTGGTGTACGGTGTGGAGGGGAACTCCACCTTCCTGGAGTGTGTTCCTCGGTCAACTCAGGCCGAGCTCAGATGGACATGGCAGCACACAGACAGCCAGCAGCAAACGCTCAGTCACAGACAGGAGGGCAGAGAGGTGAGTCAGAGGTTTACTTTCCTGATTGTCTCTCCATTTGCAAAGATCAGCTGGTGACGGATGTTGATTTGCTTCAGTTTTTTAACAGCTCATTTGACAAGAGACAGACACTGATTTACTGTGAAGCTTGTTGCTGTCATTTAGGAATGAATGTAGTTAGATGATATAGACAATCACTCAAAAACAAGTAGAGTGTTAAGGTTTGGTTTGTTCTGGACACAAAGGCGTGATGGTGCAGTGGAGATACTTTCATTGAAGATAGACAGACAGATGGGTGGATGAACTGGCAGGTGAGTTGACAGGTAAGCAAGCAGGTTCAGGAAACAGGTAGCAAATGCAGGAAGCAAGTTTACAGGAAAAAAGTAGGAAACCATTCAGGAACACATGCAGGGACGAAAGCAGACAAACTGACACAGAACAAACTGGGTATATAAAGGTATATAAAGTGTTTGCTGAGAGCTCAAGGGACTGCAGAGATGATGTTCAGTGGAAATAGGTGTGAAGATGGGCAGGGCAGACAGGTGAAGGGGAGATGATGGAGAAACATGGCTTGGGAGGAATGATGAGGAGCCAGAGACGGGGGCTGTGGCAAAGGATCGTGACTCTGGGTCATGCTTCTTCTTTTTTCTGTTTTATAGCAATTGTTAAACATTTTTGAATGCTTCTGGGCATCCCCTAGTAACCATGGTAACACTGTGTTTAACATCACAATGCTATGAACTATGGGTAATTCCCTTAAGCAAGAAATGCAGACTTATGGAAAGTGTGCATAAAGGAACTGAAAATGTCTGCGAGAGAGCCCATGTGCCCTTGGTGGTTATACAGTGGGACAGCCCTAAGCCCTCATGGACTTACAGGGAACTTGCCTCAAGGTCTGTGAGTCCCTGAAGCTGGACCTTGAGATTGGGCCCAGAACCTGCTGTGTGAACAAACCAAACAAATCTGCTTCAAAGAAAGATGCAGTCAGTTAAAATCCTTGTTGCTTTCTTGGGGGATGTGGCTGTGAAAAACCTTGTTGTAAGTCTTACAGGGTTTTGACAGGTTTCTTTCACACTGCAACAATGTTCACCCTCTTTATCTCCCTCTCAGCTCCCTCAGAATGATGATCGTACTCTCCACATGAAGCGGGGGTTGCTGGTTCAACGCCTGGAGCCGGCCGATGCAGGCCTCTACACCTGCACCGGCCAGGAGCACTCCTACAGCCAGGTTCTGGCCCGATACCGCATTCACGTCATCCCCAACCACAGCCTCCACACAGCCCGCTACCAGCAGAACCACAGTCCAAACCATGGGAGGACTGGCCTGGCCGGGGCAGGGGTCACCGGGTTGCTAGGCCAGTCAGGGGCTCCTCATCCACCACCTCAGCTGCCGGGACACAGGAACTCATGGCTACCCCAGCATCCTCAGCAGCTGCCTCTGAGGAGCTACAAAGAGCTGCACTTGGTGGGGACCAACAGCCTGAGCGTGGATGAGTACTGCGAGCAGCTGTGGTACCGCGAGAAACGCCGGCAGCAGAAGCTCCGCACTTTGAAGCTGAAGCAGGAGAGCAGGAAAGCCCGGGTGAGGAGGAACAACCCTCCTGAGATTCCCCTCTAGTCACCTGGAGAACACAGAGACTGTCTACGGACAACAGATCCTGTACATGCAGAGGACAAGGGAGGGTTAAGAAGATTTGCTTTTTGAGCAAATGATGTCAAATAGTAAACAAAGAGAATAGTATATCCTCATCCTGAATATTTTTGACATTTAGACACTACAAAAAAGGAAATAGCAAAGTAGAAAAAGTTATTTGTCTCTGAATTCATATTATTAGCAGTGTCCATTAGTTTTCAACGTACGACAGTGGAGCTCAGAGCTTCAGCTAAAATTGAAAATGTAATTTTTTATTCAAAGTTTGGAAGAAATTCAGCCCAGCATGATGGCATCAGGTGTCTGAATGATAAACCATCACTTTAGAATCACAAAAATCACAAGTATTATTGGTGTATAACACATTTAATCCTGTATATTTATGTCAACATAAACAAAGACGCAGTTAAAAGGGACAAGATGAGGCCTCTAGATATACATCAATGTTTAAAATTTTTAAAATATCCTGCTGGGACTGATCTGAGTTTAAAGGCCCGGAAAAATGTTTTTCTTAATTTGCTTCTTATAGCGAGTGATGGGATCTGCCAAACTGTTTTGTTTTTTTTCAATAAATAGATCTTTATGTTTTTCTCTGAACTCTTCTCATTGGTTTAAAGTGGATGGGGCTCAGTTGAGGAAAAGTGATGTATAGGATTTCCTTGCAGAATTTCACAACATTTTATAGGTTCCATATTGTATAAAGTGATATTTCCATGTCTTTCTTGTTTTTAAAGCAAGTCTAGGTTCTATATTAATACTGTGAAAGTATCAAAGCCTCAGTCCACAGATTAATGCACACAGCCTGTATCCAGAAACTGTGCCTTAAAACGAGTGTCAGGATTTTGCGATGTCACAACAAAGCCGTCACCACTCACAGCCATAGCCCAAACCCCACCCACCTGGGCCCACAGATCTGATTTTATGAAACCACAATCTTGCACTCCTGATGAAAAAGATGAGCTAATTTGGATAATTTAGAAATAAATAGAAACTAATAGTAACTTGTTTCCAAATTTGACTTGACTGTTGCTTATTTGGTTGTGACTATTAAATATAATAGGTCCAAGTTTTCAGGGTTTTTAAAGTTAGTACTTGTTGTGTTACAGAGACCAGTGGCCTGAACTATTTACTTTTACTTTAATGCTTTGACTTTGCTATGAATTTATCAATATTCACACCACAACAACCATTTGCTAGTATGTGCCTTTTCTACCTAAACAATACAACCAGCTCTGCAGTGCACCAATTTCACCAAACAGCTGACAGACAGGTGACAATGTATCAGGATCTCACACACAATTCAGACAGACATTTATCTCTAAATGTCACATATATGAAACGTTTTGCCCAGTTTACTGCTACATATTTAACTGTGTTTAACAAAAACATATAATGTTTTCTACAGGTATTTATGTTTGTTCTGAGAAATAATGCCGATCTACACTGATAAGATCTAGGCTTCATACAAACCTGATGAGTGGGTTAAAGGCCTCGGTGGAAACGCACACATGAAATGGACCTTGCTTGAAAATATATATTATATATATTATGTATAGCTTATTAATTCTGCCATGTAACTAATTATTATTATTATTAAGAACTCTATTTTTGATAGTTTTCTTTCTTCATGTACAAGAATTTAGTACATTTCCTCAGTGTTTATATAAACTTGTGTGCTTTTGATAAGCAAATGTTTTTTAATGTCACAACTCTAATAAGCTTTGAGATCAAGAACTGAGTAATGAAACTGTGTTATACTGTATGTGAATAAGCCACTAAATGACAACTTACATGGAAAATAAAACAAATAAAAATATTCACAGGTTTACATTTTTTGTGCAGTTAGTCACTTACACTTTAGTTTATTTTCCAAAAGTGAAATAACACCCAACCCAATCTGTTTTGAGTTTGTAATATCATTAGAGGCAATTACTATTAATATGACTGCTCCATACTCTCAGGACAAAAACTTAAAAAGAGATTTCTTTGGTTGAATTTGAGGGATGAGACAGTCACCCAGTGAACAAAGTATTGCAGATTTGTTGTGAAAAGACGACACATTATTAGAATCTCTGTATGTCATGGTTAATGGTGTTAGCATGGACTTCAACTTGGTCAAATTAATTGCCACTGTGCACGTACTTAAGTCATGTGCATCACATAATCTTTAGAATGTAATATGTAAAAACTTGTCAACACATTTGAGAGTAAAAGGGCAACACACAGACGTCACGTTCGCCTGGGATCCTGTCTATCTTCATTCTGTATAATCAGGAGAGATGAAAGCAACCAAGCGTGCTGAATAAGGTAATGTAAATACAAGGCCTAATATCAGGGTCGCATTAACTCACAAAGGGTCCCTAGGGTACACCCTGGTTCCTCCCAGGTTGCGTGCATTGTGGTCACATCCTGCAGCTTTTTGTAAACATCACGTACAGAGCACAAGGCAGACTGCACAGAGCAGCTTTGTTTTTATTTTGACTGGGGAAACCAGCCAGTACTCTAGTATGCTGCACTGTTAACTGAACCCAGGTGTTCGTTGTATGTGGTTTATTACTGAATTCAAATGTATTTAGAAATTTAGAAACAGACAAATGTGCAACTATAGAGTGAACTTGCTACCTTTAGAGTCCTGAGGTTGTTCCTTTATCAGGCTGGTTTGTCTGCCTTGATTAATACTGAGCTCAATCAGAAGACAAGGAAATGGCATAGAGAAGTGCAGTTCATCAGTAAGACCCATTTGCAGTCTATGGTAAAACCACGTTAATAGGATATATTTAATTCTGACAAAGGTATTTAAGAATTATTAAATAATAAACAATAAACATTATTATTATTATTATTATTATTATTGTTGTTGTTGTTGTTGTTGTTGTTGTTAGTAGTAGTTGTAGTAGTAGTAGTTGTATAATAAATAAATAAATCTATTTTAAATACATGTAGGAGGAGATAATTGATTCCGGGAGGTGGCAATAAAGTGCAACAACATGAGTACAAACTAAAACACCAGAGAAGCGGACGTCTACAACTGCAGCCAAGTAAACTGTAAACTTCAAGGGAACCTCCTTGAAGATGCGTTACAGGAAATGTACAGTCACCCGATTAAATATCTCATGGAGTTAAAAGAAATAATTTAATAATATTTAATATGGCTTTTTTTTCCTGCCAATTTAACGCTGCATACTCCAGTCCGGTAGGTGGCGCAAGCCGGTTGACAACCGCCAGTCAGACCAGACGAAGAAGAAGAAGACGACGAAGAAGAAGAAGAAGAAGAAGAAGAAGCGTTCAACGACTGCGGGTCGCGTTTGAACGACACTGATGGAAACGCGGTTGATGGGAAAGTAGCCGAAAACTTGAATAACTGTCCGCGGCGGAGGTAAAGAGGCCTTCACACAAATGCATAAAGGTTTACTCCACGTTTGTAGTTTATATTACTCCGGGACGTTGACCAACCTCACCGACTGTCAGTTTGGCTCTCTACTAGCTAAGTTAGTTAGCGGTCGCTAGCTAGCCCGCTCATGCTGACTTGCATGGTTCATTGACTGTGTTTGCTGAGTTTTCCAGTCAGTGTGAGACATTGTTGACTGATTACTAGTTACTCACAGTTAACATCCTGTTCCCACAGTGTCCATTTGTTTCAGTGATCAGCGCGTTTGTTTTTCTGACAAAGTAACTGAAGAAATAATGAAGAAATAATGTTTGGTGTGTGAATTCAGTACCAACAGGTAGGATCCAAGTGGACTGTACACAGGAAGGAATAAACTTGATGGTCTTACATGGCTGCTCCAACGTTACAACAGCCCAGTTTCCTACTGGTGAGTCTATCATAGTATGGTTGTTTACATTTTACATCAAAATATTAAAGTCACAAATTGTTATTACTTGTTGTTATTACACTTCTATGCTCTGTGTGTATGTGTGTAAATCAAAATTTATGTTTGATTCTAGTGATGAGTCTTTCACATGTTGTCTTAATGCTGGCAGCATTATTAGATAGGCTTTGTGATGCAGATTTCTCATTATACTAAATCTCACTTTCATATGTCCCAAAAAAATAAAAATGGAGAAATGCTGTCTTTTCAAATTAAAAGCCCTCAAGTGTTTCAAGAGATGCTGCCACTAAATAGCTGTTCAAAGTTTTATTTGACTCTGCAGCATTTTTGACCAGATATTTTGAAAAATGTTACACATGGCGGGAAATATGGTGATAGTTGATATTATCGGATACCAACTCAAGCCTAATTTAATCTAATATTTATGTATGATGTTGCTTCAGGCAAATCTTAAAGCGGATGCGACCACCAAACCTCTCCCACAGCGATGCCAAGATCTGGTGAAGATCATTGATGACTATCCTGCAAAGGTACTTTCTACTCCTCCAACCCTCTGTCTTGTGTTCACGACCTAATTTACTTGTTGTGAATGGCTGTTTGCTGAGATGACAGATCACTGAGTCAATAATATGGCAATAAAAACTGAATCACAACATTAGCTCCACATGGTGAGAGATTACAGCTCTTGTTATTCTAGAGTTTATTCATTTCCTACTGTACTGTACCGAGTAGCAGCTGTATTCTGAACACTAAACAGTGAAGAGGCATTCTTATTAGTCTCCACATAGTTTTTGCGCAAGCTTATTGGCTAAAAATAGCTGGGAAGGAATGTCATTGGATTTGTATATTGCAGACATAGCACTGCTGTCTTACCCAATGTTTGTCTCTCTTAACTGGACAGTGCAGGACAGGACTGATCTAACCTTTTATGTTTAGTGCTTTTAGTGTGAGCTGCTCGTACTGTGACTTGAGTTTCACTCTGCCCTCAACATGTTGAGTTCTTTGTACTGGAATTTTAAGAAGATGCATAACAAGTTAAGATAAAAGATTAAAGTCGGGGCGGCCTGGTAGTCGAGTGGTTAGGGCGCATACCATTTGGGCGCAAAGACGCTCTTAGCAGGCGGGCACCAGTTCGACTCCCGATCGGTCCGACTCTTTCCTGCATGTCATTCCCCTCTCTACCCCCTTTCCTGTCAGTCTCCACTTAACTATAATAAAGGCATAAAAAGCCCAAAAAATAATAACTTTAAAGATTAAAGTCACACTGTATTTATGCTGTTATTGGGGATGCAGATATCTCAATTATTTGGACTGTTGTATTCAGATGTCAGTTAGCACACACAGTTATCACTTATGCTTGTCATTATTAAAGCACAAAAATAGCTCAGTATATAATAAATAATTGTTCCTCTTGGCATGTGAGGGTGTTACTGTGGACAGTTGAGTGTCTGTTTGAGAGCGTTTCAGTGAGTGACACACAGGTTAAGTGTGAGGCAGCAGGATTACAGTCTGTGTGTGGGTTGCATTGTAGTTTGTAGCTTCAGTACCTGAATTTCCACAGCCAGGCAGTGACCCCAAAGCTGCTCTGGATACAGCACTGATCTATAATCATCTGCAATAAACTTCCACTGCTAACTCCATCAAATTAGCTGATTCATCAGTTTGCTCATGTGTTTGATGTCTGCTTTGCTTTTTGTTGAACAATGTGTGACGTTCTTCAGCAAATGTCAGCTTCATAAACTGATTATTTCCCTGCATGTACACTGTGTTTAATGCTTGTTGTTTCACTGCTTTAGTTCAGAGATTGACAGTAGGCTGAGACAGAGCAGCTGTCCTTCTGAAGTTATCAAAAACGCCACAAGTTCTCACTTAAACCTGATGGACAGTAGACAGATATTTAAGCACGGGACTTGTGTTATCAGAGGCTTCCATAGAGGTGCTTTGATTAACTCATTCCACAATAATGTCTGTGTGTGTCATATGAGTGTCATTTAATTGCAGCTCTGCATTGCACTGTCTCAATCAGTATATATGGTCATTGTCACTCAGTCAACAGTGTGTTATAATGTAATGCTACTTGCCAGTTTCTGATTGCAGTGTGTGTATCTGTGTGTGCTTCCCTTTAGGAGCTGCACTTTATTTTCCCCTGGCTGGTGGAGAGTGTATTTGGCAGCCTGGACGGCATCATCACAGGCTGGAACCTGCGACTCCTGCATTCAAGGAGCAATGAGTACAACATTGTTATGGACTTTCTAAACCCAAGGTAGTTGGTTTGTCTGTGCGTGTTCCATCAGTTTCGTTCTTTGTGTGTTTAAAGAATCAAGTCAAACATTGTTCTTTTTCTTTTCAGTGGGCCAATGATGAAACTCGTGTATAAACTTCAAGCAGAAGAGTACAAATATGAAATACCTGTCAATTATCTCCCGGTAAGAATTTTTTTTTTCTTGTCTTATGTAAATAAATCTGTTTAAGAATTATTTTAAGTAGTGACATTGCCTCTACTCTAATTTCTACCACATTGAGAGTCAACATGCCACCATATCCAAGTATTTAATAAGAAGTTTGTTATTTATACATAGAGGAGGAAGCCTCACTAATCTTCAGTACATATACGACGTTTAAGGTTCAAGCCCTAAAAGCCCATGAAAGGATTTTTACACATCTTCATCTACCCACCACCCCCTTTAAAAGACTTATTGTTGGGTCTAGGGTTTGTGGGTTTTGTCAGTGAACATCTTTGGTCATGTTTTTGATTTTTGAAAATCTGTTGAGCCTGTTCTGAATTTATTAAATAACAAATATGTTTATCAAGTCTTCTGAATATAAATCAGCAGAGAAACTGGTAACACAGATTCACTTACTCATTCAAACATTAACACCAAACGACATCTGTCACACACATAAATGCATAATATCAAAGGAGAATGAAAGAAAAGACAGAAGGGTGAGAAAAAAACTGGTCATTGTAAAATCGTACACATTAATGAGGATGTAACAGGTGGCATGTTACATCCTCATTGGAGCAGAAAAGGTTTTTGAATCTTCAACTTCATTATGTAGCTGGTCAGGTTTGAGGTGTGTCTTTACATCCTCCAGACAGTTTATGAGATGATGAAATGTATTACACTTGAAGAATTGTAACTGGTATATGTTTGGCATAATGTCAAACGTCTCCACCTAAGTTTCAAGCCTGTGTGTCTTAAAGGGTCCTGTGAAGGCCTGCATCCAGGAAGGAGTTCTCCCAGACTGTCCGCTGTTCCACAACAAGCTGCAGTTCCCCCTGTCTGGTCTCCTGACCCTGAACCTCGCTCTTAGTATCCTTTGCAACACAAACACTGATCTTTCTGACAAAACCATGTGCAGACTGTTTTGTTTCCCTGCTCATCTCATTATACTGTATAGTGAAAAGATGCTTAGTTCAGCAAAGTTCATTGCTCACTTGACGAGCTGCAACTAACATTTTTTAAAATCAGTTAATTTTTTTTATTTTTAGGGTGGAATTTGAAAAAAAAAAAACTTTCCAGTCTTAAATGTCTTGTCTTTTTTTCTGACCCTAAGTCCAAATCCTAAAGGTGTTCTGTTGTATGACAAGGTAAAGCAGCAAATCCTCCCATTAGAGAGGCTGTAACCAGAGAATGTCAAGCATTTTTTTCACAATAAATGACAGAAATGACCAAATATCAATTATCAAATAGTTGCAGATATGTTTACAATTAATCGATGAACTGAGCTTCAACTCTAATCAGTCATGTAGTTTGTTCTAAGAAGCTGCAGGTTTGTATTTTGATTTTGTAACAAAGTACTCACTGTGAGACAGCTTTAAGGCACCAGTTGTAATTCTAAAGTGCAAGGGGAATAATGGACTTTACATCATTGAGCAGTGAAGTTATTCCTTAACCTCCTGCAGATCCATTTGAATTCTTCATGTTCAATTTTGCCTCCTGTCTCATCATGCCAAAGGTGAGTTTGCCAAAGTGTGTTCTGTCTTAGTGGTGTACCATGAAAATGTTGCATTTTGTCCTCTAAAGCTTGTACACAGAAAATTATTAAGATAAGTTAATAAGAAATAACTTTATTTAACATATGACTGGTTGTTATTGTTAGAAATGAGAGAATTAAACGGTACTCTGTTTTCAGACTTACCCCCAAGGCCAACATGGATGCTCCACAGACAGCGCCTACTTTGTGTTGGTGGACACTTATCTGAAATACTTCCTCCCCAGTGAAGGAAGTGTGCCTCCTTCTCCTTTCTCTGACTCCAGAGGCTCTGTCACTGCACCTTCGCCAAGGTATTTATAGCAAGAAAGGATTAGTAGTCTGAAGATCTGAGCGAGATCAATTCAAAGTTAGGACGCTGTTTTCATCTACTGCATTTAAATTAATGGAGAAAATCCAGGTGGAGATTGACTGACTGATTGAAACAGCACATCAACAAAATTCATTCTGTCAAAATCTCTGAAATTCTGCTCTCTACCTGTCTTAAATTCAACAGATCTTCCAGCGTTCCCTTTGCTGGTTATGGTGTTCACAGCCCCAGTCTCCTGAAACATCACATATTCCATCAGCCCTCTGTTAATGCAGACCCCGCAGCCCAGGAAATCTGGAGGTCTGAAACCCTGTTACAGGTGAGGCACAAATCTATCTGTGGGTTACTGTGATTCAACATGTACAGGAGTTTGACATTTTGTAATATGTTGTATTTATAAATGTAACTGTCGGTGGGTTTTGTATCTAAGAGCTAGAAAAAAGTTCTTGGACTGAAAATATTTTGAACATGTATTAAATAACTGAACATGTATTGATTCCTTTTCCTCAGATGTTTGTGGAGATCTGGCTCCATCACTACTCCCTGGCGATGTACCAGAAGTTGCAGTCTCCTCAGGTGAAGGTAGGAGAACAGGGAACATGTCCCATACCCCCCTCCTCTCCCTATCCCTCCCCTCTCTCCTTTGCACTGCAGCGTCGCACGGCTGGCTGTTGACTGGCTGACCACAGTCCTCCCTCACGTTTCCACCATCTCTGTCCCGTCTTGGAGCAAGCCCAGGGTGGGAAAGTGGGGCTGGCCAGCAGCTCTGTGGTGTCAGCCACCTGGGCACCTGACCAGCTACAGTTTGGAAGTCCTACTCAAAAACTGTTGGCAAAATTGTGCATGGGCTGAGTTTTAAGATATGCCAGCCACTGTGGCTGGTAAATACCAAAAACACCCTGAGCAGGCTGGGGTGAAGTTGTCCATAAACTTAGAAAATTACTTAAGGATTGAGAAAATTTATTGTTCAACAGTATTGGAGGACAACTTCACCCACAACTCTCTGTGTTCACACTGCATGCAGGTATATTTCTGTGTAGCAGCAGGGTTGTTAACGATGAGCAGCGTATAGAACAGCAGCACATGATTTCCTCTTGATGAATGCAGCTGTTGAAAACTGCTTCTAGTTTGCACTGAATAGTATCTTGAGCTCCTTGCAGTGTGAATGCACATCAAGCGTTCCTGTTCCCCACATTGAAAGCATCTGATTCTCTGGTTTACATTTGAAGTATGTTTTTTTTTTTTTTTAAATCCTGTTTAGTATGTGTAGCATATGAGTAGCTGCAGAGTAAAACTACTGCATTAGGTGACTTGGCATGTGTTCCTGGTATTAGTGCTTTTGCTTTCTTTCATGTCCTGTGCATGCTGCATGTCCATGTCACAAGTGTTGGTTTTGTTGGTATGTTCTGTGTGCGGTTGCATGTGAAACAGCAACATAAAGTCACAACATGGTGAATGTTTTTGGAGACTCTGCAGAGGGTTCACAGTAAATAAGTGGATCCCATCAAAACAGGGGGCTTCAAACATTTTTATGTCAAGGATCTCCAGGCAGAGATCGACCACTGCCTGTAGTGGTAGTTTTTTTTTCTTCTTTTTTTATCTCAGGGAGCTTAAACAAAATTGAGGCTTTGAAATGTTTGTTCTTACAGCTCTGGTATATAAAGATGGACTTGAATAACTCAGATCTCCATGTTAAATATTCTTAAATTTGAAACAAGAGCGTAAAATGAAAAAACAAGAAGCTGATCTAAACAACATCCAAGTATCTCATTAGACCTTCACGGTTTGTCCATATAGAGCATCCCATCTGTTTCTTATTGAAAGGAAATGCAGTATATTGTGCTACACAGAGAAAAGGCGCAGAGTGTGTGGAAACTGTAATCGCAACACTGCAGAATTTATTCATAGATTAACTATGTTAAAGCTGCAGTGCATCAAATAAATGACAACATTCAGTTTCCAAATCTGAAATGTAGTGACGATCATGTGATGATAATAATGTTCAATATACAGGTTGCCCATTCTTCAAAAGCATTCACAGTGAGACTTTATGCTGGTGTTGTTTGTTCCCTTTACCTGTATTGTACATACAATATGTAGAATGAGGCCCTGTACTTACTTACTGAATGCTTTGACCCTCAGCTGTATAGATCGCACGGTCAGTTTGATACAGAGATGCAGAACCATCTGGTTTAGCTGCCAAGCAACACTGTTTCCTCAGTATTTATGTCGCAGTATTTTTGTCTGTAGTTACCTCACATAATGGAGTGCTTATTGCTTAGGTAAGCTTAGGGCTGCAGCCAACAGTTATTTTCAATATTGATACTGTTATTTTCTCAGGTCTAATAAATATCAAAAATAAACAGTAAAAATCTACAGCTTTACTACAGAGTCAGAGGAAGGAGAATTAGCAAATTTAGACTTGGACTGATACTTGATTATATCAAATATTGTGAAATTTCCTGCCACATGCAGGTATTTTTCACAATAGCAGATTTATTTTGATTCCTTTTTAATTTTAATTTAATTTCCTTTTGCATATTTTCGCAGTCTGTCCTGCTCCTGAGGCCAACTCTCATTTCACTGCTTCACTTTGTACATTGTACCTTGGCATGTGACCAATACAACTTTGAGCTGCTGTTAAGTGGCAGCATCACTTACACCAAAAAACTTAAATACAATCATATAAATACCGCCCCCCCGCGATAATATTATATATATTTGGACAGGACTGTATGGAGATACTAACTTCCTACCTCCATTACTGCTCCATAAGGCTGCGCAGGAAACAGAAGTAGGCCTCCAATCGCTTGTGTAACATGTTGACCACTGTCCTGCATCATAAACAGAGTTTTTGTCAAGTGATCAGCTCTTTAAAACATATTAACCACTGTGCTGAGTTATTGTGTTGTGTCATGTGTACATCCTGAGTGGGGAGTGGACTTGAACAGCAAGATTTTGGCCAAGATGATTTTAGCTTCGATGCCCCAGTGAGATATGTTCGTAGTTCTAAAGAAAAGATTTAATGAGATTGTCTTACTGTTGGATGCCATCAGATCTTAATTCAAATTTAAAGCAGACTTTGTTTAGTACAGATCAAGTAACCAGATGACAAAACACAGTATTTTCTGTATATTGTCCCTCCATTAACACAGTTTGATTGTTGATTAATTTTTTGCACTTATGATGGAGGAAAACAAAATCTTCAGTTTTGAGTTCACTCTGTTGATGATGTTTAACATAAGGGATGGGAATAATTCAAACTGGTATCCAGATTCTGTGTAGATGTTGATTATGTCCATCTGGATACATTGTGGAGTGTTGAAAAACACAGAAACAGATATATTTTTTGTAGTCAGTGTTTTATTTTGAGACATGTGGATGTGCTCATCCAGTCACTCCTGTCCGGGTTGATGTTGATAACAGCCAGCAGATTAGAACCGATGCATTTTCACACAGTCTTCAACAATAGCTGTGCTGTCATTGCTGCAGATCTTTGTTGCCTCACTGAGAAGCACAAGAGCATTACAACTCAGTCAATGGACAGAAATATTTCCATTATAAACAGCGTCCTTTGACAAATGCACCAGTTTGATCATGTGTGAAATGATTCCCATCCCTTCCACCATGTAATCCCTGTGTCTGGAGTGTACGAAAGGCCTCTGCATCGTTCCCCAGCAATTAAAAAGCGTTGTGTTTCCACAGTCAATATTTTATTTTTGTTTGTCTCCTCTCCTGTTTTCTGCTCCTTTCCTCCTGAATGTTTTTGGCCAATTGTTTCTGTCTGGTTGCACTCTCCTTTTCTCCTGTTCTCATGTTGACCTTCCTCCTGCCACCTTCTCTTTCCTTCCTCACCCTCCCTTTATTGTCACTTCTCCCCTTCTTCTCTCTTCATTGTTGTTCCTCCTCCACCCTCTGTCGTTGTCTTTGCTCTTCCTCATCTTCCTCTCCCCCCTGGTGGTTACGGGTGAACAGCTGGCGCTGCTGCAGTACCGCCTCAGTATGTCCAGCATGCCGTGCCAACCCCACGCCCCACCAGGCTCTGGGACCCTCCACACCTACCAAGTACTTTTACCTTTTCATTCACCCCCGCCCCTCTGGGGCCTCCTGGAGGTAAACCTCACTCAGTTAAGGTGACAGTCAAGGGTACTTCTCTCTTGTTTACAATCATGGTGAGACATTGTCCCTCCAATCACCAGCCTGATGCTCACAGATATTAGCTGAGGCTGATTAGTTTGCATGCTTTATCCTGTTTCTGCAGATAACTAGCCATTATGTGAATGTTTGAGCTTTTCGAAAAACAGCTAGTGAAAAGGTGAAAGTGGTTGGTGAATTGTGATGTACAATATATTGTCACCCAATACTCAAACGATAAGACAGTCACGACTAAAAAATGGCAGTAGTTCCCCACTTGTTTTGGCCTACTTTTATAACCTAAGGTTAAGGATTAGTCTCCTTTTTAAACATGCTTGACTTAATTTGTCAGATTTTAGGACTTTCCGTTGAAATCCACAAGTTTGGTCTTGACCTACAATTTGAGAAACTAAAGATTAGGTCATTGGACCTGTTGTCTATGATGAGCCAACAGAAAATCTTTGAGTATGACTGTAAATTGTGAATTTCTACAGAGAAGTATCCTTGACAGAAGATGTAATCCTGGAATGAAGCTTTGAATGTTTGAGCAGATTTTTACTGGTTTGGGTGTGGTTCTCTTTAGCTGTGTGTTTTTAAAGGCATGCTTCTTGCACTATGTCTGGTGTGCTTTGTTGCTCTACATGTTTATGTGGTTGATAAATGTTTCTTTCTATTGACACTATTGCTGTTATGTAAAGCAAAAGATACTACTACATTTGAAACATCCTTATTTTACATGCCAGTTATGAAATCATTTCATAATCAAAATGCCTAAATTCATATACAAAGTACTGCACAGTACTGCAGGCATTATTCAGACAATATTTGACAAAGCAGCTTTGCTGTAATCAGGTGAAAGAGCATCGAGGTCCCACTTTTCATTCTGTTTTCCACAGAGTAATTTATTAAAATGTAAATTCAATCTTACATTTTAACGAGTCCCAGTTATGCTGAAGTGCCAAGCTCTAAATGAATGAGTAACAGAGCTTTATTTGTAAAATACTGAATCATTTCTTAGTCTGACCTAGTTTTACAATGTCCACTGAGAAAAACTTTTAAAATTATTATTTTGGGGCTAAATTTGGTTATAACTACACAGAAATGAGTGTCACTACCATGTGTGACACGCTGACATGCTGTGCAAAAGGTTAGGATTAAATGGGGGGAGAAAAAAAAAGACAATAGAGCAGTGATCCCCAACCTATGGGCTGGGGGCCCACAAGGTATTGCAAGATGGCCAACAAATCATTTGGAGTACATTTGCAGGAAGAGCTGGCCAGACCATGTCATACACTTGTTAAAACTGGACTATCAAAGTAGATAGCTGGTTAGCAACAGGAAGAATTAAAAGGAAAGAGTCAAGAGACAGATGGAGAATCAGCGAGTGATCTACCCAGTCAAATAAAAACATTTAATTGAGCTTCCCCTGCTTTCAGTTTAATCCTGAATGTTTGATCATTATCATTAAAATAAAAAAGTGCTCTGAGAACGTATTATTTGGTGTATGTGGGCCCCGAACATGTTTGAGATTTACATGTGGGCCATGAGTTGGAAAAGGTTGGGAACCACTGGAACAGAGAAAAATCACAATAAACTCCACAGTAAAGTCAGTAAAAATGCTCGGATGAAACACCCAGATCTGTTGTTGAATGTCAGCAGCGGTTCAGTCTAAAGTGTTTTTACAGTTTGGGACCTCTGTGCTCTATCATAAAGAAAGAGCTCTGAGCCTTTGATGATTGTTTGGCTGCTTTATTGAACTGCAATGCATTATGATTGGCTGCTTTTGGAAACGGGAGCTGAGATGGTGGGGGTGTTGTGTATTTGTGGAGCACTCTGTAACCGGTTGTCTTTTCAGGAGCCCTTCACCCCGACAGAAGAGCACGTGCTGGTGGTGCGTCTCCTGGTGAAACATCTGCACGCCTTCTCCAACAGCCTTAAGCCTGAGCAGCTGTCCTCCTCGCCCTCAGCCCACTCACACACTCACACCAGCCCCCTGGAGGAGTTTAAGAGGTTGGCTTCACTACACTTCCATCAAACATGTTAAATGCTACAAGTCTCTGTTAATGCCTAATTAATGATTGGAAACTGCTTCATGTCCCTCTCTCCTACAGAGTGGTGGTGCAGCGGTTTGTTCAGCAGAAACTGTACCTGTTTCTTCAACACTGCTTCAGTCACTGGCCTCTAGATGCCTCTTTCAGAGCAGTAGGTCTCACTTACCCTAACAAAATTTTTCATTTTTAACCAAGGGGCTTTCAGGTCTAACGTCTGAATTCGCAGTAAGAGCTTGTGGTTTGGTTCCTCTTTCACTGGCAGTTTGGTTCTGCTGAGACCAGTGAGAATTTTAAACCAGTGCCTTCTTTTTTCTCCTTTAGCCATTTAGATGCAACATTACATCCATAAGTGAGTTGAGAGTTATGCCTTCTAACTAGTGAATAGTTTGTTTCACGTATAAAGCTGTTGAAACAGACTTTGGTTGAGCATTTGGTTTCTTGGTAAGAGGGTGTGTCATCTGTGTGTTCAGGTGTTAGAGACGTGGCTGAGCTACATCCAGCCATGGAGATACACAGGGGAGAAGACCAATCCTCAGCCAGACCAAAACAGAACAGTACCTGAGAAATGGTGAGTCTCACGGCTTCAATCAATTGTCTTTTTTACATGTTGACCCACATTTCCAAGAAATATGGCTGTAATGTCACTTTTATGAAATGAGACATCCTATAAAATGATTGACTGCAGTAAGTAAAGTTGGTACTGTCACTTGCTCTTTTGCAGGGAGTCTTTTGTTCAGGAGAACCTGCTCATGTACACGAAGCTCTTCCAGGTCTTTTTGAACAGAGCGGTAAGAACAGATCTGGTCAACGCCAAAAATGCACTGATGGTCTTCCGGGTGGCAAAAGTCTTCGCTCAGCCAGACCTTGCAGAGATGATCCAGAAAGGTGAGGATGTGAATTTATTAAAGATGATAAAACAGGAAAAAATGCTCATCCTGTATCATGGTAAAATGTGAAATTCATACTTAATTGGTATAGAGAGTATCATTTGTCTCAGTTTTCTAGCTACAGGTTTCCACTGGTGCTCCATTAATAAAAGGAAAACAGAGGTACCTGGGATATATAAACTAACAAAAACTAATCCAGTCATCTGTCTGCAGGTGAGCAGTTGTTTCTGGAGCCTGAGCATGTCCTCCACCACCGTCAGCCCCGTGGCTACCTGACACCGACCCAAGGAGGCAGCTACCTGTCGTCACGGCAGAAGGTGGTGACAGACATGGTGTTCAGGGTGAAGAGCCATGTCTATGCCCTGGAAGGCCAGGACTGTCAGTACAAACAGATGTTCGGCACTGAGCTAAGAGGAGCAGTAAGTTAGTTTGTCATCATAGGGGATTTTCATTTTAGATTTAAGTCAGGTCAATATATTAGCACCCAGAAGCTTCTCCTTTAGTCACAAACCCAGTGTAGTGGCGCATAGTTTGACTTCATCGTAACACAGTGGGAAGTTGTACTGAAAATACCAGATGTTGTGGCTGAAAATCTCAGTTTCCTGTTGATTTTGCAGGTGATGAAGTTGATCCAGATCATTGCACAAGCCAGACAGACAGCCAAGAGGATATCAGACCACTCCAGTGAGGTGGCAGCCAATACCTCATTCCTGTCCTGGTTTGGGCTGGGCTCTTCAGACCTCAACAACACCTTCTCTGGGGCGGAGCCAGAGGAGAGTGGTGAATGTCTGAAAAAGACCCACGAGTTTCTGGAAAGGGCTTTGGAGAACCTGTGTCAAATCTTCAAGGTCAGATTACTTTGTTGCTCAGGCTTTTTTCCTGTGTTTTATTCCCTCCTAATAAGCATTTCGTTCAGAGAATATATTTTATTGGCATATTTAAATGTGATATACATGTGATGTACAGGTTCATCTTAATTTTAGAAAATCAAGAACAGTCACTGTTTTCAATGTGTTTAGTCCTAGAAATCAAAGAATTGGCCACATTTTGGTTCATACTAGCAGCATGGCTCTGTGGATGCTTGTTTGACCATTTCTGTCTGAAATATCTCAACAACTACTTGATGAATTTTTGTGAAATTTGGTGAAGATATTCATGGGCACTAGAGGATGTGTCCTTATGACTTTGGTAATCCTCTGACTTTTCCTGTAGTGCCACCATGAGGTTGATATTTGTGGTTTTGAGTGAAATGTCTCAACAACATAAAATGTGATACAGACATTCATGTCTAATAAATTTGGTGACTTTTCATCTAAACCCATCCACAGGGCAAAATATTTTTTTAGTTTATTAATAAAAACCTGTAAAACTAATGATGTTGCCATCAGCCCCAGCTGATGTTTGCAACCTAAGACCCATCTGCAGTGTATTATCTGTTGTTTTTGCCAGCAGAAAATGTTGGAGATTAACTTTTCACAGACTCATTCATGTAAAATCATTCTGACTGTGGGTTAATTTTATGTCGCTTTGTTTTGTAGCTGACCCAGGGGCAGCTGACTCAGCTCATATCAAACCTGGGTTCTTCCCAGGACGACGGCAATGGCAAGCAGCTGCCCGACTGCATCCAGGGGGAGAACGGACTTATTCTAACCGACCTGGGCAGGAGGCAGGTCAGTATTTCAAATGACTGTACGTGAGGAAGGAATGCATAAGAGCTGTGGGCCAAGCAGCAACCACTGAGATCCTGACACTGTGTGTGTGTGTGTGTGTGTGTGTGTGTGTGTGTGTGTGTGTGTGTGTGTGCGCAGATCATAAATGGACTGCGCAGGTTTGACATCCAGTATCAAGGAGACCCGGAGCTCCAGCCCATTCGGAGCTATGAGAACGCCCTGCTGGTCAGGCTGTTCTACAGGATCTCTTCTCTGGTTAATGAGAGGGTGAGTGATACCAGCAAAGTTTGTCATCACAACTGCATTTGTTTAAATTTGTCAAAAACACAGTTTAACAAGTTAGCTCTGTGGCATTTTTGCATTTGCTTTTACTATAATCAGTATTTTTATATTAAGAATGTATCACTTGACTGTAGATTGCTCATAGTGACGTGTTTCAGTTCTCAGCTCTACCAGTGTTTCAGCATCTTTCAGTTCATTGTGTTGGTCCAGTCTTGCTGCTGCAGCTGCCGTCAGTGGTACACATAAAGATGGAAGCTTGCCACACATTAAACTTCAATAATTATATGACCAATGTTTCAACCACCCCTGTGCTGTATCTCAAATCACATACTTCCATTCACATGTACTACTTTGAGTACATAAGTGTGTTTACATTGACAAGAATGATAACATGCAGTGAACTGTAAGTGCATGGATGGTAAAAGGTCAAAAAGTTGAATGTAAAACAATGGAAACTTGTCAACCTCAACGGTTGCCATCTTGGCTAGGTTGCGGAAGGCAGGCGGACACGTGAGCAGTGCAGAATATACTTTAAAACGTGCATTTTGAAGTGAGCAAAGCAGTCTGCAGGCAGGCGACAATCTCGGTCACATGTGATCATCATTTCCGATGACACAGCACTGCTCTTTCTGGCCTTGGATACACACATTTCACACCTGGCGTAAGTCCATCATCAATAACATCACCACCAATCAGCAAGCGTACATCAGAGTTAACCACTGAACAGTGTAACTTTCTATCTTCTATTGATAAATGTAGCACAGCAATGATTGATGTAACCACTGAATAACCTGTCACTGTAATTATACCTCAGAGATGTTCATATACTTTTCTCTCCCGTCCTCCCACAGTTCCGGGGTCATATGAATGCACTCTGCTCAAGGCCAGACTTCCTGGGTCGCCTGGGTCGTCACTACTTGACAGATCCCGATTGCACCACGAAACTAAAGCATAGCCCAATATCCCAGCGGGGATTAGAGAGGAACCGCCAGCCGAGGCTGAGCCTGCGCCTGCTGGCCAGCTACAAGACGATACTGCTGCTGCTGCTCTTCTACATTTTTGGAGCCCTCCTGTCATTTGGTCCCATATCCAGCACTCTGGTCATCCTCGCAGGGGGGTTCCTGTACGGACTCATGATGACATTGTTTGGAGACAAACTGAAAACACACTAGCAGAGCGAAGAGGTTCCTACACATCTGTAAAAATACACATGATAAATTTGGTCAAATCCAGCTTTAAATGTTTTGCAAAAATGCGTGAACACTAATGAAGTAAGTGTTGATTGGTCCCATGTTTTATATGATGAATAACATACTCAGCTATTGATCAAGAGCAACTAACAATTACTTTCATAATTGATTACGTTACCAGTTGTTTGTACTGTATAACATCAGTAAACAGTTTAAAAATGCCCATTACAACTGCCCATTACAAAGCCAAATGTGATGCAACAATTTACTGTGAAGTAAAAGCAATTTAAAGCAGCAGTAGTAACATTTAACTAACTTAACCAGGTCAATGTTTGGTTCTTTTAGTTCACTTAAATGATTAATTAGTTGCCAATAAAGTTTAATTCAGTTGACTAATTGATTAACCAAGTAATCATTGCAGCTGTATATTGATCCTTCTAAAGAAATATAATAGTATGTCTTATACCACAGTGACATCACTAAAGAATATAAGGCCAAATTATCTGTATTACTAAACATAGAAGAAATTTGAAAGATATGCAGGGTTTTCTTAAAGGACAGTAATTTGAAATGAGAGATGTGTAGGAATCATGTCCGCAGCAGAGTGAAAATGAACTGGCAGCTCCTTTGTTGTTGCTTTAGACATGACTGCTTTACTGTTAAAGATGCGGCTCATACATGGATGATAACCTTGTAAATAAATACAGTGTTCCTGCTGTTTGTAAAGCAGTTTTTTTTAACAAGCATCTGAAAGCAGGTGCCATTCTAAACATTTTAAGTTTGCTGATTGATTGAACTGACTATTTTTCTCAGTGAAAGCAGAATGTGTTTTTTGTCCAACAGGCTCAATAAACTATTTGCACTCGTTTGTACTTTTGTGGCCTAATTTGTTTATGGGAAATGAAGACAAGCATTTAAGCTAAATTATAGGTATGACAATTGTTTTTCATTTATTGTTGCAGACATTGTTTGATAATTCACCAAATTAAGGTTCTTATTTTTTTTTTCAATCAAACAGTCAATCTTTGTATAGCACCTCTAATACAGGTTATAGTGCTTCACAGATGACTGAGAAGCTGAAAATAATTAATGTACAGTAAAACAACAGTAAAAAGGTAATGAAACTAAAATTCATAGAAAAATAAAAAACTTAGATTAGACTAAGAGTGGCTGAAATACAATGACAAAATCAAGGAGAGGGAACAGAGCATTTTAAAACAATACAATTAAATAATAGCCGTTAGACAAATCAAGAGCAGGTTAAAGAGGTAGCTGCTCACTTTTCAGGAGCTTTCAACTGCACCTCAAACTATCTGTAGTAGTAAGTGGGCACTGAGTTAAAATTATTGAGGTGAAAATATTAGACTTATCTGACAATTGCATGGGAACAACTTATCTCTGTTCTGTACTTCAGGTACTGTACTTCAGTACACTTTTAAAATATTGTACTTCACTTGAGTATCTGCATTTTAGACTACTTAAAACTTATTCCAGAGGAAAATATTGCACTCTACCCTTATTTGATAACTTCAACTACTAGTTACTTTTAAGATTAAGATTTTGTATATTACTGTTTTATGTTCAAAACTCTTTAATATCTCAGAAAAAGCAAAGATAAGAGAACTGTACTCAATACTGATTTGTGTATCAGATTTTTTTTGTCTTTCCCATTCCTAAGCTTGGTCAAAACTAGCTCCAACTTGAGCAGCTGCAAATGTAGAGTGCCACATATACGGTGATGCATGTGTATTAATAATGTAATTATAATTTAATACATCAGTGGGGCTGTTTTTATGCAGAGCGATTGCAAAACAAGTTCATACTTTAAGTCCCTGATCATTTCCTGTACTTTCACTTGTAGGATTTTTCAGTATTATTATTTTTGATACCTTCACTTAACCAAAGGATCTGAATCATGGATGTATTGTAAGACCTGGATGCCAGATCTAAAAATGGCGCCCATTCAGTTCAATACAAGTTGCTCGCCTGGCGCATACGCCGAAAAAGTTTCTGGCTTCCGGGTTACTTCCGCGTTATGCGGCCCATAGAGACTGCGCAGTAGTGTCTCTCCCATCATGCCTTTGGGCAATGAGAACGAGCGAAAAACGTTCTCGATCTGGTGCTGCGCGTTCACGAGTGCTGTGCTAGCGGACTGATGTTTAACAGACTGATCCAGGACCGGCCCGGGGCTTTAAACACGGATTTAAAACGGCAACAACATTCAGTCTGAAGCTTTAGATCCTAAAGTCACATTGGAATCAACATTTTAAAAAATCATTAAAAAAAAAATATTACGTTGAAATTGTCTTTTAGGCAATTTTAAGATATGGATGCTGCATGTGACAGATAACTATAACTCATCAGATAAAGTTATTACATTTACTTTCTCTCATTGAGAAGCAGATTTATACAGCATGTCTTGTATAAAAAAAACTGCAGGGCTGTAGTTAAGCTTTATGTCCCGTCATTGCTCTTTCTGACCCGGAGGACGCTGCATCCAGGCCGGACTCAGTTATCATTTAACCCGCTGACACAGTGAAGGTCGTTCATCTATAAAATAATGAGGCGGTGGTTGTGACTGATGACAGGCTGGTGACCTGCAGTCAGGATGAGACACTGCTGCTCACACATCACAGAAACTATCACACAGAAGCTCAGTGACTTAAATTAAAATACCTGAAGAAACGGTGACGGAGGAAGTGATGAAAAATCATGGCGGCGTCTTAGTGAATCCAGTTATGCGGCGAATATATCGATTAAAAACAGTTACATTCCTGAAAAACAGTGTAAGAAGTGACGAATAAATGCGACAAAAAAAAATCACAAAATGAATGAACCTTGGTTTGTGTAGAAGAAAACTCTCCTTTGTGCCGTTTATTCACTTTTCACACTAACTTGTTCTCTTCCTGACGACGCTAGCAGTAACCTAGCAACCATGCTCGTTCCCGAGACACAGCGGGACCGCGGATAGAGTGCACGTACACAGGGGTGACGTCACTCAGAGAAAAAAGACTTTTCTGGGCTTTGAAAAACTTTTCCAAAGATTAAAACCCCATGGCTTAAAATGTAGAAGAGAAAGATTGATATGTGGCTGTGCGCACAGCTGGAGGTGTCCTGTTAAAAGTTTTACAGGCCTCTATTTTACTATTGCGCTCTATGGGAAAAATGCTTTTTGGGCCGCAGGGGATTTTTCGCTGCAATACCACGAGTGGCCACTGGAAACAACTGGCTGCAAGGCTGAGCGGTGTCCAGGTCTGGTAATACATCCATGATCTGAATACTCCAGCGCAAACAGGTCCATTGCAATTTTGAACTACAAGTCCCATGATGCGGTTCGCCGTCTGTCGTCATTTAACGTCGACTGTCGTTCTGTGACGTAGCGTGCGGCCACCGGGAGAAGTTTGAAAATAAACGTGAAACTTTTTTTTTTTTCCCCCCTAAAACGTTAAATGTCCGCGTTGTTTCATTTGCTCCTGAATTGAGCAGAATTTCCTCAAAGAGCGAGTCGAGTGGAGAAACGCAGCGCAGAGGACGTTTACCTCCAGGTGAGTGAACATTTTTAAAAACTGAGTGAAGTCGCTAGCTGAGGCTGTTGTGACGGACATGAGGTAACCGACTGTCAACATGCTGCTGCCTTCACCCCCGACTCCACACCTTATCTCGGGGTGACAGCAAACAGAGGGAGGGCGAGGACTGAGCCTGGTAATACGCTGAGAAAAATGCGGACGAAGCGAAAGAGGCAGCGCGGTTGTCGGGGAGTTAGCTAAGTTTGCTAATTGTCACCTTCTTGCCGCGCTAGCTGTGAGTTCACGCACATACACAGCGCAGAGAGCGGCTCTGAGCGGAGGAGACAGCTGTCCTGAGCTGAGGCCACCTGTTGGTGCACACTCACATCGCCGCCGAGGCATTTTCAACTCTCACTATCCTCCTGTAGATTGTGAAACAGGCTGCCCTCGATGCCTCGACGTCGAGCCTCACTCAGGCAACTGATGGTGAGTATTAGGAAACAAAAAAAGACAAAACCAGGACGAGGTCGTGGTGAAGAAGAGACCTGTGAGGGGGGAAAAAAGTGAAAAGTGAAGCCTGTGTCATCCATAGTCAGGTTGCTGTATCCTCCTCTTCTCTGTTTCACACAGGTGTCTTACTTTGTTTACACAGTAAACACACAGAGTGTCTGCAGGTAAATGAATTTAGATTCCCCAAAAAGGATGAGAGGGTGTTAAATAGGGTTAATTTAAATATTATCAAAACTGCAATATGGTTTAGTGCAATATCCAAATTGCTGGAGCTGCAGTGTTTTGATAAAATTCAGTGTGTCACCACATACCCTTGTAAATGAAGCATTGTGGTGCGACAGAGATGCCTCTGCTTATAAAATCATATTCTCCATATCTAAGGGAAAACGTTTGTTTTGTACAGGCTCAAGCAAAAATCACACCATCAATGCAATCACAACATCTGTCAAAATAATCACAATATGATTATTTATTTTTGCATATTGTTTGGTTTTAGTATTAAAGGTTTACAGTATTAAAGTATTACATACTGTTAGTTTGTGACTGGTCTATAGGGAGATGGTGCAGGAGGAAGAGCAGGTTGTGCACTAATCAGCGAGTTGGTGGTTCCATCCCCAGCTCCTCCAGTCCAGATGCCCAAGTGTCCTTGAACAAGATACTGAACCCCCAACTGATGGCTGTTCCATCAGTGTATGAGTGTGTGTGTGTGAATGGGTGAATGTGGCTTGTAGTGTAAAGCGCTTTAAGTGGTCGATAAGCGTAGTCAATTCCATTTAAATTAAAAGTGGGATTGGTGTGACGGTGGACTGTGCTGCAGGAGGCTGTTAAACCCTATTTGTTCAACTGAACAACATAAATGTGACAGAAAGAATTAACACAATAGGATCAAGTCGTGTATTACCTTTACATTCACAGAGTCACAGAAGTAAGCATCTGAGTCTCTGAAAAATAATTATTCATTCAACAAAATATTGTGCTGTTTTGAAAGTATTTTCAGAATCATAAATCCCTCTTTTAACCACATTTCTGTTTCTTAATCCTCTTTTTGTGAAACCCACGTAAAATATTAATTTGTTAAAGCATTTTATTTTAATTAATGAGTTGCTTTTTTTCCTGTGTAGCAGATGATATATATTTTCATTCAGATGGCAAGTGATGAGTAAGTTGCTAAAAAAAAAATTGGATGCTGAGCTCTCTGACTCAATGTAATGATAATACATGAGGCACAAGGGTGAGCTAAATCACAATATGATTCTTTTGAAAGTCAATAAGTTTTCAATAAGCAGGAATTTTCACTCACTGCACCTGGAAACTTTTAGTTTTCCCAGATTTAATGGACATGCCAAAAAATAGTGAAAAATTACTGTTAATATTCCCATTGTGTCGTCTTGAAATGTCTCGTTTTCTTTAATCTACAAAATCTCAAAAAAGCAAGACGTAGTTTTCTATCACATAAGAAAAAGAAAAGCAACATTGGATCAAGAAGGAGATTTTTTTTTTTCTTTTTTTTGCATTTTGTTGCTTGAAGAATGAATTACAACAATTGATTATCAAAATAATTACAGATTCATTTTCTGTTGATCAACCAATCTTTGTAGCTCTAATACACATTGACACAGATTCATATATCAAAAGCTCTTAAAATTGATTAGAACTGCAGTTATTGAACTCTCCCTCCTCTCCTTTTCTTTCCTCCTCTTCCTCTCCTCCTCCTCCTCCTCCTGTCTTCCAGGCAGCGATGTCTTCTCCAGAAGAAGAACCGACGGCTGCCGTATCATCTGCCCTGTCGTCTGCGTTGTCGGCTGCCGTGTCGGCTGCCATGGCAGTTGCTATGGCCGTGGATGCAAAGGCAGATCTTGCCGCACTGTTAGATGAATGGGAAGAAGCGCAGCGCGGCACTACAGAGCAGCTGGTGTCCATCCTCACTAAGTTAGCAGTGGTTTGTTTTTGATGAGCTCTAATCTTAGGATAAGACACAGACCTTAATGTCAGACACTCTCAGTCCATCTGTCTATCTCTGGATGTTTTTTAAGGTGGTGACTGTATCTCATCTCTGTGTTTTCTGCAGAATATCTGAGCTGATTGAACGTGAGACCGGAGAGTATCACAAAGCAGACCCTGATCCGTTTGATGACCGTCATCCAGGTTATCATCTGTTTACACTTCTTCTTTAACAGGACGCAAAACTGTTTCAAAAGCACAAGATATTTGAACTTGATTTGGTAACTGATGTTTTGGTCATCACAGGGTTTTCTGAGCAGGACTGAAGCTTCTATTAATGTTTGTAATTGTTTGTTGAGTTTCTCACTCATGTCTAATAATGCAGGACGGGCGGACCCAGACTGCATGCTGGGACAACTCCTGAAGATGCTCTTTATGAATGATGACTTTACTAATGCGGTGAGAATTTTTTTTGACGAGACAAGAAGTTGCTGAAGTTGTCTTTTTTTCAGTCTAAGACTCAGAGATTTTTTTCTTAAATTTTCACAAATGATGAAACAACCGGCAAATTCTGACACTTGAAAAGCTAAAACAAGCAAGTGTTTGATGTTTTTGCTTGAAAAGTTGCTGAAACAATTAGTTGATTATCAAAATAGTATCTGATTAATTTTATCAACTGATCGTTGCAGTTGAGTTACAGTAGTAGTTTCATAGTGAAACAAGCCAGTCTGATTGGTCAAATGAAGAGATTGTTTGCAGGTCATCCACAGTGTCCCTTCATTACATGACACAGTTACTAGCAGCTCTTTCCATATTAAAGTATTAATATTAAAATACAACAGCTTTCAAATAATAAAGCAGAATCTGAATTTGACAATGTCTGTTAATTGTATTTATGTAAACAAAGAAAGTTTGAATTGATTATTTTGCATCGTGCGTGTTTTCCAGCTGTTGGACACTTACATAATGACCAGCAGAGAGCTGATCCTCAACACAGCCGCCTGCCGATTACTCCAGAACATCATGCCAGGCCTGGAGACCTCCGTTGTCTTCCAAGAGAAGGTGAAATTGAAAGAGATGAATTGTGGTTTCTTGTTAGTGATGGCACTGCTTTATTAGATGGTGCACAGGGACGATGAATTTAAAAAGGTCAGCACTCAGAGAGTCATGATATACGCATTTAATGAATAGTTTAACACACAATAATGTGGTTGTAAACAGGTATTTACTTCTTATTATTCTTATTTATTTATTTTATTGTGTGTTGTAAGGTGTCTTTGAGAGCCTTTAAAGGAGCCTATAAATAAAATGTATTATTACTATAATAATAACAATTATTATTATCAAATTTTTAAAAAAGTTTTAGGTTTAGTTTTTATTAAGTGTTTATTAATGTGCAGGTGTGTCAACAATAAGAACTTCCCTTATAGAGACACTTATCAGAGCTGTTCTGTTTATGTTTACAGGAGGCATTATAGTTATTTTAACACTGCTTAGAAATGCTAAATATGAGGTTAAAGTGAGGTGTTATTCATGCTTCTTCATTGTGCCTTTAATGACCTGTAAGTGAGTCACTTCATTGTGTGTGCGTGTGTGCGCACACGACAGGAAGGTCTGGTGGAGAAGTTGTTCAGCTGGGCTCATGAAGCTGAGCGACCACTGTGCGTCTACGCCACAGGGCTGCTGGCCAGAGCCATGAGCAACCAGGAAGTGGCAACCAGCTACAGAGAGGAGAACACTCGGCTGGTGAGTGTCACACATGTTACATACAAACATCCTGTCATTCACTCTGCTGTCACACATTTTCACACTGTATTCACAGCAAGTTTAATAACATTGCATGTCAGGTGCAGCTGTATGTCTCATGTTTATGTTACAGTTTTCTCACCTTTCCCTAATGTCTGAAATGTTGCCCAATCAAGTGATTTTATGACAGCCTCTGTGTTCTGATATGTTCTGAAATTAAATTGGATGTTTTTGTCTGCTACAGCATACATATCTGCTCTGTAACTCACAAGTCCTGTGTTCTTTGACAAAAGAGTGGCTATAAAAGAAGCCATAATTGGTTAAAGCAGTAGATTAAATTCCCCTGCCACAGGTCAGCCTGCCAGCTGCTATCAAACAAACAGAGATGAAAGGAGCATTTCTGATGTTTCCTCATCAGGGGACAGGTAGATGTGATTTCAGTTGGACATTAACATAACATTGAATTCCCACATTTTTTACTTTTAGAGACACAAGGAACAGAGAAATTAGTGCCAGTACAACAACATGTAACATCTGTATACATGTAGCAGTGAACCCGACAGGTCAAACAGTAGCAAAACTGCATAGAGATACTGAATAAATAAAAATGCGTACTCAGAAGGAACCAGTGGGGTAGTGTTTTTAGGGAGGAATGTAATTGTGAAACAAAATAAACAATACAATATACAAAATGTGCAATGTACAAGTGCCACTCTGATATGAGTGTAACTATGATATGTATAGTATGGACAGAAACCAATAAAGTATATATGTACAATAAGTTGAAGTTAAATATAATCATAATGTCACTAAACATATTGTGGTTTTAAGTACAAGTAAATTTTCACTATTGTTTCCATGTGTTAGGATAAAAGTGTTTATGGGAGAATGTGGAGTTCTAACAACATCACTTGTTTCCTCCAAAAATCCAGGTACCGGTCATGATTCGACGCCTGCATGAGCTGCAAACCGAAGAGGCCAAGAATCGCTGCAGTCCCACCAACCCCCTCCCGAATCTACCTCAGGACTCTCAGGGTGAAGCCACTCAGACCTCAAGTATCTCAATGGACCAGCGAGACAAGACAGAGGGGGAGGTTGCGGGAGAGGAGGAAGACAGAAAAGATGGACAAAGCAGCAGGCCAGTGACGAAGGCCAAACCTTTGTCCCTGCTCGGGTCGGCCCAGAAAAATGGAGGCTGTAGCAGCAGCGGTGGACCCAGCTCCGCCCGACTGCTTCCAGACTTTGTGTACCAGGCGAGCCCAGACCCGGCCTCCAGGGAGACAGAGGACAAACAGGGGGGAGGAGGGAAAAGACGGACGGTAAAGGAGAATGGGAGGAAGGTGAAGCAGAAGCTCAACTTCACCTCCTCCTCCTCCTCCTGCAGGACTGACGAGGAGGCGGAGAGGACGGATGCCAGCAACCAGCCAAACAGCAGCACCTCCTGGTCTGAGATGAGCTCGATGGTGATTGGCTCTGACTACTGCCTTTCACCGCTGAGCCCAGCCATGGAACAGAGGCTCATCCTGCAGTATCTGACGCCGCTCGGAGATTACCAGGAGGTGAGGCTGATAAACTAAACATAACTTGTTCTTTACGGATCACAAACAGCACAAATTTAAAAAAAAAAAAGGAGGTTAAAAAAATTGGATTTTAACTTTTAAACTTTTAGCCCAGTTCCCTTTCAGTCTGCACTGACTGTGTTCAGCTTGCCCTTTTTAATGTTACCCACACTCTTATTAGATAAACCATGAGGTCAGTAATATTTGTCTCCTTTTCAGCTGCTTGCCGTCTTCATGCAGCTGGACACTCGGTCATTGCTGATGAACTACATAGACCTCAGACAGACCAAGAATGTCCAGCTCATCTTTGACGCCCTCCTGGTAAGACAGCTGCCTCACAAGTCCCCAAAAGGAAATTTGCTGAAGTAGTGTAGATCACAGTCTTATTTAATTTCATCCATTCCTCCATTACTGCCCTCAAATCTGAAGCTTTAAGTGTAGTTTGAGTGCAGTAGTCTAAAGACAAAAATCTATATAATCAGATAGTCATTAAGATGTTTCCTGTCCACTTAGTTGGCTCATTGTTCAAGTCAACTCATTCATGTAAATCTTATAACACATTTAATACAATTGAACCCTATGTGACTTATATTAGATAACAAAATGAAACATCAGAATCTGCCTAAAACATGTTTAAATGTTCTAAACATTATCAGATCTTCAGTAATGTTTCAAAAAACAGCATCATTATTGTCTGTTATGATCGGTTAAGAAACACACTTTGTGTTTTATTTCTCATTTACAAATCAAACTCTTCAATTGTCTTTGTATATATGGTTATTTAAAGAGTCAGACAAGTACCGACTGAGCCGAGCAGTCATATATCTCACAGCCCCTCCCCTCAGAGGAAGGTGTCTGTGTGTGAAGGATAAGCTACACATTTGTGGGTGGGTCTGTTCTTAGCCCTAAAAAGATTAAATTTACCAGCTTATTTAGTGGTGTTTCTTCTTTTACATCACAAAACTCTTCATTTTTGTCTAGTTCGAAGTGCCAAGAAAATTATATTTAGACAAAGGTGTTTTACATAAGCAGCAGATCTGCAAATTCCACTTCCCCAAAAAGGGCTGAATATGTTTTCTTTGGTGCGTTACATAGTAACATTAGCTATAATTTTAGCTATTATTATATCAGCCAATATATATTTTTTGTTTGTGACTTGTCAGAAGAAGTTACACACCTAAGTCTGTTCAGTCATTTTGGCCTTTCAGTCTCCACAATAAGACCTGAAGCAAACACTGTCACTATCGCTGCTACAGTAGAGGCAACTCATCAACTGATGATGGGCAACAGACAATTTTAGCAAAAACTTTAAAACTCATCTCAATCCATGTTGATTGATCAATTAAATTATAATATAATATAATACAATACAATACAATACAATAACTCAATAAATAAGTAAAGGCTTTATTTTGTCTTTATTTTGCTACTTTTTGACCAGTATGACCATGAAAAGGGTAGTGAACTGCTTTCTATGTGGTGTGAAGAGGGTCTTAAAAGAATTTATTTGGTGGACAATGCAGAATCTCTGTTGAGGAAAGCTTTGTGGTTTGTGTAATGTACACACATCTATAGTAAACTATAAATCAGCAGGAATGTTCGTATACTACAGCACTTCATGGCCATAAAATGTACCTCTTCAAAAAGTGTTGGTACTGATTTTTGAGCTTAAACAATATTTAATCACCATAGCTTCACTGAGGAGTGGAATTGATCATGTTTTGCAGGATTTTTATATTTTTAGTATCATACTTCTATAGAAACATGGACTGTCTTTGACTTTGTATTGAGGAGTCACACCACCTGTCATAAGATTTCTCTTTCATTTTGATGTGGATTTTTCAAAACTGACCACTACACACAGTCATGCAGACATTTATACAAAAAAGTAATAACCTCAAGAAAGAACAACAGAAGTACCTACATACTTCCTGTCTTGTTCCCAGTTCTTATTTTACTCTGTCAACATGTTCACTACATGTTGGTCCTCCTTATATTTACTACACACATGAGCACTAATTAACTGATATGGATTCTTATTTGAAGTTCTTTTAATGAATTCAGGGGATTATGATGAAAACACCAAACACTAAATTCACTAATCTGTCTCCTCCTCTCTTCAGTATCTCGCCTCGCTGCTCCTCCATAAAAAGTTTGCGGCAGAGTTCATCGCTCATGGAGGAGTGCAGAGACTTCTGGAGATCCCAAGGCCGTCAATGGCAGCAACTGGAGTTTCACTCTGCTTGTACTACCTGGCCTACAACCAAGATGCTATGGAGAGGGTATGGTCGAGACACACACACACACACACACACACACACACACACACACACACACTGTTTTAGATGTTTAAACAAATATGATTTGGAAATTGAGGCCATTTCTACTTTTACTGTTTTCTTTAAGGGATTAATTAAAGCAGCTATAATCAATATTCTGTAGAAAAACATCACATCAGATGAGAATGTGAAAGCAATGTGAGAATGCGAAAGGTGTCGCTCGTATTGATGATCCTACAGAGAGTTAACAGCTGAATCTGCAGCTCCATTTTGGGCATTAGATTTCATCTATATCATCTAATAGTAACATTTTAAAGCAAGTTTATGTAGTGTTTAATTCAGCTTTAGGTGCAGGCAGCAGTGTATTGTGAGTTTATGGTTGACCTCCGTACCACATTGATTTGTTTTGGATAAACCTCCACATGAGTTGAAAATGTGGTTTAAGGTGAAATGGCTACAGTTAGACTGAGCCTCAGTCTGCCTGTTTTTTATCTCTACTGTGTGTGTGTGTGTGTGTGTTTGTAGGTGTGCATGCTCCCGGATGGCGTGCTGTCAGACATGGTTTCCTACGCCCTGTGGCTGCTGGAGTCGTCCCACGCTTCAGGCGTCTGCCACGCCACCATGTTTTTCTCCATTTCCTTCTCCTTCAGGGCGGTGCTGCAGCTCTTCGACCACCAGGACGGCCTGCGCAGGCTCATCAACTTGGTCAGTGCTAAATATGTGACCATAGTGCTTTAAATGTTAGACAGGTGGCTTTTTAAAAATTATGTTTTTAGGATACCTTTGGTAAAAGTCTGAACTGGAGTCTCCTTCTCTCTCTGTAGGTCAGTACTCTGGAGATCCTCAACACAGAGAATGAGGTGTCCATGATGAGTGATGACCAGGTCTTCTCCAGCCGACAGACAGCCAAGCATACCTGCATGGCCCTGCGCAGGTACAGATGGATGAATAGAAATGTGCAGATTTCTGCAGACACTTATTTAGTTTCTCATTTCCTTCATGCTGATGCTATAAGAACATGCAGAGTTCCTCCAGTTGGTTCGCAGAGCTCTGCCTCCTCATTGTACCTGCAGCTGTGTTACAGGTTTATAAAATACATTGAGCATATTCTTGATTATCGATCATTTCTTTGACTTTGCTTAGGTACTTTGAGGCTCACCTGGCAGTAAAAGCCGAACAGGTGAAGCAGTCCCTGCACACGTCAGACGAAGGCACCATTGTTCCCCAACAGCCATTTTACAAGGTATATTTACAGTTGTCCTGTTTGCAGTGTCCTATCAAATTTTATATTTCAATGATTTGAGGTGGTAATTCTAGTTTATTATATGGATGTAAAATTAAAACCAAAACAAACATTGTCTTTCTGCCACTTTCATCAGTCAATACTGTCTCCAACACTGCTCTTAGTAAATCTTTGTTTTTGAAGAAATGTCAGAAAGGAGCAGAAAGAAGAACTTGATTAAAAAAATAGTGATCTGCCTACATAAATACACTGTGTGTGTGTGGGGGGCTCTGTGTTTCCAGGCGTACACGTACACCAGAGAGCAGGTTATTGAGATGATGGAGTTTCTCATCGAGTGTGGACCTCCCCAGCTCCACTGGGAACCGGTCGAGGTTTTCTACAAGTTGTCCTGTGTTCCTTTAATGCTGCAGCTCATATCTACAGCTTGTGACTGGAGGACTTACTATGGCAGGTAAAGTGGTTGGTTATTTCACTACTGTTTCTGTTTTGTGAGTATATATTTATACATTTATAAGAGTAACTTCAACCATTTCTTTCTGTTTCTGTCTCGCTCTTTGTATCCAGGAGTGACACAGTGCGTTATGCCTTGGACATCCTTGCCATCCTGACAGTGGTTCCTAAAGTCCAGCTGGTGCTAGCAGACACTGTAGAAGTTCTGGATGAAACCAGGGCTCCTGTTTCCACTGTGGGTCAGTAAACCTCTGTGGTTTTTGTCTTTCAGGTAAAAGAAAATGTTTGAAGTTTCAGTTTTTGGATCTTTTGTCCTTGATGTGTGTCTCTGCTGCAGGTATGAGCATCATCCTTGGTGTCGCAGAGGGCGAGGTCTTTGTCAACGATGCTGAGATCCAAAAGTCTGCACTACAAGTAAGTGGATGGCTGTAAAAGACTTTTTCAAGTTTGTCTTGAAGCAGTAATCAGGTGCTCTTATGAACATGAAACAGTTTTTACTCACTGTAATCATTCTTTTTCTTCATACTGGCTGTGAAGCGATCACTTCCTAACGTGCCTACAGTGTCATTGAAAAGTTAATCTGAAGCAGACACCTCAATATTCTGAGTCGGACCAGTCAAGTGGCTTCTTCCAAACTTACGGTGTCTCTCTTTCTCTGTCGCTATTCCTTCACCACAGCTGCCCATCCTGGGTCACAGAAGCTTTTGACATCACCTCTGTACATTCAGATATGTGTTGCAAGATAATGTGAGCAATGCAAGATAAACCTTGCATTACTTACCTGTCCACAAACTCTGCACACTTTGATGGTGTTGTTTCTTTGAATAAACCCAACAATATATCCCACTCTTACCTGCTTTAGCAAGCTGCCTAACACACACAGCATCACAGTGTTTCTTGTCTGCCAACCTGAACTCCACTTTAACTCCCATTCTCTGACATCTGTCCCTCCCAGGTGATAATAAACTGTGTGTGCGCTCCAGACCAGAGCCTGAACACCGTGGGTGCTTTTGCTGTCACCCCCCTCAGGCCGTCCCTCCACCCCCAGCAGCCTCCTGCCCCCCACAATAGGGTGCTGGCCCACATGTGGCAACTAGTACAAAACAACAATGGTATAAAGGTAAGAATGAAAAGAGAAATATATGATTTTATTTTTGACTTTTTTTCAGAACAGCAGTGAACTCACATGATTTTTCACAAGTAGATGAATGGTGGAAAAAACATGGGTGAACATACATATTTATAAGATTCTTGATTTCTTCTTCTTTTATGAAATAAAGAAAAAAAAAAAAAGAAGAAGAAAAAAAGTTCCTCATGGACCATCCCATTAATTCCCATACCTCTCATCTTTCCCAGGTGCTCCTCTCTCTGCTGTCGGTGAAGATGCCCATCACAGACGCAGACCTGATCCGTGCTCTGGCCTGCAAGGCTCTGGTCGGACTCTCTCGCAGCTCAGCCATCAGACAAATCATCAGCAAACTACCACTGTTCACCAGCGGCCACATCCAACAGGCGAGCGCAAGATTTTCAGTCAGAAAAAAAAAAATGTTGAAGCTACATTTAGCGAAAAGTCCTGAGAATAAGTTATGAATTTTTAGTGGGGATCCAGATCTGCCTCATGATGTGCATCTTTATTTGCATTTTGGTGCAGATCTGGCTCGAGATGCAGATTTTAAAAAAAAGTTTAATATTTTATATTATTTAACTGAGAATAGAGGCTTATTCTGATGTTTGATGAGCTGAAAGGCGGATAATTCAAGGACAGCAGTGACTACAGAATTTCACCTGCATCCCATCAAGAAATACAGTAAAATCTATAATTCCCAATACTCATGTATAATTTTTGATCTTTTCACATCCACAGCTGATGAAGGAGCCGTTGCTGCAGGACAAACGCAGCGAGCACGTTCGCTTCTGTCGCTATGCTGCTGAGATGACGGAGCGAGTGTCCGGCAAGCCTCTCCTCATGGGTACCGACGTCTCATTGGCTCGTCTGCAGAAGGCTAACGTCGTTGCCCAGTCCCGGATCACGTTCTCTGAGAAGGAACTCCTCGTGCTGATCAGGAACCACCTTGTGGCTAAAGGGCTCCACGACACGGCGAACACGCTCGTCAAAGAGGCAAATTTATCCGTAGGATCCCTCTGTCCGAACTCTTCCTCCTGCGTAACCCCTCCCCCCTCCTCACAGATTCCCAGGACTTGCCGGCTCGCTGGCGGGATTGCAGCTCGCGTTGCCAGCCATGTTGGATCCTCTCCTGTGTCCTCCACCCCGTCTCCGCCTCCCTCTCGCGCCCTTGTCAGTCCTCACCCCTCATGCTCCTCTTTGACCACATCTGCCCTTCCCCCTCCTCCAACTCCTCATCCTCATGGGCAGGGCTCACATCTGGCTGGCCGTATTTTGTTCACACGGGAACGCCCAGTGGCCAACTGCAACTCAGGGAAAAAACTTCGCGCACTGAAACAGAAATCTGACCACGGTGCTTTCATACAGGTCAGTGATAGGTTTGGTTTTGTTGTTATTATTTGTTTAATCGTTAGATTTCCTCTACTGACATTGATTAAACTCCTTAAAATCATCTCTGTTCCTCAATATTTCATGGGGTCCTTGAGGGGTTTCCTGGTGATCCCCAGCAAAAAGGGGAATTAATAGGTAACAAAATGACATGTAGGCTACAACCATTTTTGTCATGGGTTTCAAATACAAAATCTAGTTGGGGATTCATGGTCTAATTTGTGTCACTTCAGGCATCCTTGACATTCGTTAACAAAGTTAAAGCTAAAACCATCCATCGATTAGTGGTTTGACACATAATTAACAGCAATTTTTACTGTCATGTAATCATAAGTCATTCATCAGGCAGACCTGCCACACTTTTAGTTTCAATGTCTCAAAGTTGAGTTTTTATATTTTTTTATTTGTTTTAATGTTGTTTTTTTTTTTAATTATTATTTTTTTAAATCTAATTTTTACGAAGTTCCCTCGGCCAAAGTTGCCAGATCCTGCTCACAGATACTCATTGAGTGACAGGAGTTTCAGTGTGGACCTGTCGTAGCAGAAGGGGTTTACACAGCCTGTCTTCATCCTCAGTATCAACAAAATACTGAGGCAGAAATTCACTTTTTCCCCACCAGCAGCACTTCAGAGGTCTGGTACAGCTGCAAAATCTTTTTTCTGTCACTAAAAAGCAGTTCAGCTTAAACTGTTCAGGTTCAGTGTACTTCACTTTCTGATAAAGTTGTATATTGGAAACAAAAGCACTTAATGTGGCAACAATCAAAGGATGGGAAACGGACCAAGCCAAACAAATACTGATCCATAGAGAAATACCTGGATAAACTGATTTGTGGTTTGGTTTGAATTTAACCTTTTGTTTCTCTCGATCAGACTCCAGCCATGAAGAAGCAGCTGGAGCGCCACCTTCCTTCCCCCCCGACCCTTGACAGCATCATCACAGAGTATCTGAGGGAACAACATGCACGCTGCCCCAATCCTGTCACCACCTGCCCCCCCTTCTCCCTTTTCACCCCCCACCGATGCCCCGAGCCCAAGCAGAGGCGACAGGCATCACCTAACTTCACTGCCCGCTTGGGGAGCCGGGTGCTGTACCCGAAATATGGAGGAGTGGACAGAGGGTGTCTGGATAGACATCTGATATTTAGCAGGTAATGACCAGACACTCACCTGTTCAGTTAAAGCTGTGGTGCAGCAGCAAAAGACAATAACAGGAGTCTAAGAAAACAAAAACTAGCCATAATCCTCTTTTGCATCATCTCTCCCATCACTGTAGGTTTCGCCCAATGTCGGTCTTCCATGAAGGCGACGGAGATGAGAGCGGTTTCACCTGTTGTGCCTTCTCTGCCCGCGAGCGTTTCCTGATGCTGGGAACCTGCTCCGGTCACCTTAAGTTCTACAATGTCTTCTCTGGAGAGGAGGAGGCCAACTACACCTGCCACACATCAGCCATTACACACCTCGAACCTTCCAGGGTACATTTACACACACACACACACACACACATTTCAAAACACCTGCTGCCATCTTATATGACCAGCTGGGAGCAAATCAAACTATGTAGTTTTGTCAATAAATAATCATGACACTGTCAAGGCAGCTGTAGCTCAGGAGGTAGAGAGGGCCGTCCAGTAATTAGAAGGTTGGTGGGTCGATCCCCGGCTCGTCCACGCTGTATATCAAAAATACTGAACCCCACATTGCCCCTGTTGGCTGACCCATCAGTGTATTAGTGTGTGTGTGTTTGAGTGTGACGTTTGACTATGTGAGTGAATAGGTGGCTGTGGCAAGTATTGTAAAGTGCTTTGAGTGGTCAGTAAGACTAGAGAAGCTATTAAAAGCTATTAAAAATTAAAATTAGTTAAAAAAGATAAACTGATGGTTCAAGGACGTCGTCTTGTTAAGTAGAATTGATATTTCATCATAGTGTAATGTTGGAAGTGTTGCTCAAAGTAATGAACCTACAGAGAATTATCAGATGAGTCTGCAGCTCCACTCGGCTTCACACAGCTTTAAAGTGAGTTTCAGTTCATTGTTAATATGTCCTGGATGAGTGTAGTTTTTATTTATAGTATAGCTAATTTTCTTCATGCTGCAGGTTTCATGATGTACCGGATCTTTTTAAATAAATAATTTACTAGAAAAGGATAAATCATTATTTTTCATGGAGTTTTTGGACAGTACAGCAAAAAATCAGCGGATGTCAGCTGTTATGTATGGGAAGTGTCTGGTCTTTTTGTGTTGTGATTGATAACGGTCCCCTACCTGTTTTTAGTCTTTTCCCTTGAATGAAAGTTTAGTGAAATGACATTATTTAAATGGTAAAAATAAATGTTAAATCTTGCATGTCATGTGTTCCTCAGGATGGGAAATTGCTGCTTACCTCTGCTTCCTGGAGCGTCCCACTGTCGGCCCTCTGGAGTATGGACGGTGTCTTTAGCTTGAAGTAAAACCTACACTCAGTTTTCATTGTGCACATCGTTGTTTCTCATGGTGTATGAACTGTGGTGTTTGGATGTTGCTGAAATGTCTTGTTTTTATTCCCAGAAACTCATTTGTAGATGACCACTATGTCGAGTTCAGCAAACTCTCTCAGGACAGAGTCATCGGCACCAAGGACCAAATCGCACATGTAGGTTACCCATAATGCTCTTGTCATGATTTATTCCCACTGAACGTCTTTTTCCATCAGTTTACTCTTCTATAGTATTACATCCTCCCAAACACCATTTATATTCCCCTCCTCAATATTTTGCTTGTCTCATATATTTTATCCTTCTGTGCTGCAGATCTACGACATCCAGACGGGTCAGAAAAGTCTGACCCTGAACAACCCCGCCCTCGCCAACAACTACAAGAGGAACTGTGCCACCTTCAACCCCACCGACGACCTGGTGCTGAATGATGGGGTTCTGTGGGATGTGCGGGCATCACGGGCCATCCATAAGTTTGACAAGTTCAATATGAACATCAGTGGCGTCTTCCATCCCAACGGCCTGGAGGTCATCATCAACACTGAGATTGTATCCTCTGATCCGGGTGCTTTGAAAATAATTATCCGAAGTGACATAAATACACAACTGACATTTTTAAACACACAGCTCTACAAAGCTAAAAGACAAACACTACAAAATAAGACACTCACTTTGTTTACTTTTTATTCTTCTTCTTAAATAAAAGTAAGTAAAACTAATATATAGAATAAGTAAAATATACTAAAGAAACATATAAACATACTAACTAAAACAAGAAATAACAAGGAGCAAATACACAATTATGAACATGACAACAGAGTAAAAAGTTGGTGAGCCAAATAGGCCAGTGAATAAAAATGTGTCCTTAGCCGAGATTTTTTTAATACAGATGGATGGAGCACATCTGATATCTAATGGCAACTGGTTCCATAATTCTGGAGCAGCGACTGCCAAGGCTCTGTCACCTTATAGTCGTGAGACCTAGGAGCTGAGTGCTGATGTAGAGTGGGGCCTGAACATTAAGTAATCAGCAAGGTTTTAAATGAATTCCAAACTGAGTAGGGAGTCAGTGAAGAGAGGTTTATCATCAGATTGTAATCTATATTTTATATTGTAAAGACTGTTTTTGTTACAACTTAATGATGAATTAAGACATCTAAAAAAATATTGCATCAAATTTTCCAAGAAAGTTTAATGAAGCCCAAGTTCATGGTCAGATGAGTGGTCATAGTTTTTCACATGAGCATACAGCTGTACAGATAGTGTGTATGTGTCTGTATTGTCACTTCATGTTCTGTAGTTGTCGGCCTTGACAGCCAGTGACAGTGGGACCTGAGGACCTTCCACCTCCTGCGCACTGTCCCTGCCCTGGACCAATGCAGGGTGGTCTTCAACAGCAATGCCACCATCATGTATGGAGGTATGGGCCTGTGTGTGTTCTGCTTAAGTAAACTGTGTGTCTGCACTGTGTGTTTATTTATTAATGTATATGGTTATTTAATAATACACATAGAATTTTTGACACAGAAATATGACAAGTGCTCTGTGTGTGTCTGTATCTGAGTGGGCATTTTGTTTTACAACAGTAACAGGTTGTGGTCTTTTTCTTTTCTCCATGCACACTCGTGTACAGCAATGCTGCAAGGTGATGATGAGGACGATGCTATGGACCAGCAGATGAAGAGTCCCTTTGGCTCGTCCTTCAGGACCTTTGATGCTACAGAGTACAAGCCCATCGGTCAGCTGCAACCAGCCGTCTCCTTTAACTACAAGCTTCAGCTGTTGTCTTTTCATGTGTTCCCGCTGAATTGCCTTAACATTTTTTTTAAATGTTTTTTTTTTTTTTTTTCCAGCCACGGTGGATGTGAAAAGGAACATCTTTGACCTGTGTACTGACAACAAAGACTGCTACCTGGCTGTCATTGAGGTACATTGCTTGATTTAAGCCTCCAAATGGCCGGTGTTCATGTTCACTTGGAGGCAAATAAATAACTTTTAATTAATTAACTAATTTTTCTAAAGCAACAGTAAGTTCTACGTGTATGGATAAGGCACAAAGATGAAATGTAATGATATAAACAAATACATACATACACAAATTCAGCATGTGTGGCCCTATACTCATAAAGGTAGTTATGTCTGTATGCACACAGTGCTATGAACATTTCTGTGCTACATGTTGCCACTATGTGAAACAATGTTTTCTTAAATGTTGATTTCTGTGTTGTTATAACCCACAACAAATAATTTCCTTTTTTTTATAATTGTTTTGACTGCAACTAATGATTATTAATTTATTAAATTGATTATTTCTCCCAGAAAAAATGTCAGAAAAAACATCATGGTTCTCAAACAGATGTAAAGATATTCAGTTTACAGTGGCTGTTTTTTTTTTTTTTTGCTTGAATCAAGCATCCTTGCCTTTAACAATTAATCAATTAATCAATTAGCAGAGTAGTTGCTGTTTATACCTCTGTTGATCAACTAGTTGATTAGTCAGCTAATCTTTTTATAGCTTTTTCATATCTATAATTCTACTTCTTGAATAATAATAATAATAATAATATTAATTAATATTATTATTATAAATAAATTGATTATTATGAAAATAATCCGTTTATTTATTTTTGTTTCTTATTTGTATTTTTTAAGAAGTCTAACAGGAAAAAAGTCCCACAGGAACCAACAATGTTTGTCTTTTGTGAACTGACTGTAGAACCAGGACACGGTGAGCCTGGACATGGTGTGTCGTCTCTACGAGGTGGGACGACAGAAACTGGCTGAAGAGGGTGACGACGATGATCAGGTGAGACACACACACACACACACACACACACACACACACACACACACACACACACATCTGAGTATCATTTTTGTTTGTTTTAATGATCCATCTTAGAGGAGGGAGATTTTTTTTGGAGGACGACTTTAGCATTTTCAGAGGCCTGTGTTTGCCTGTGTTTGGAGTGTATACTCATGATGTTAGGCTGCTTAACACGAGACCGGAAAAACAGTTTTTTCTTATCTTGATACATTAAATCACAGTTAAAATATGTGCAGCAGTGAAAACATGTCAAGGTGATTATACACTGTCCCTTAGGTTAGTTGTAATTGTTTTTAATGCATGTTATTCTCTTCCAGGACGATGAAGACCAGGATGATGACGATTCTTCAGACACAGATGATGATGATGACGACGACGACGACGACGATGATGACGATGATGATATGGACACAGACCCGCTAATAGAGGAGCTTGGCAATAACGACAACCCAGAAAATGGGGACGGAGCCAACTCCCCCACAGATGAAGAGGTATCAGACGTCGCTGCAGCGTCTGAGGCCATCTGTCACGTTTCTGTGTCTGATGTGCAGGAAGTCGTTTGTCTCACAATACTGAGTTCTCACATTTATGTAAACATTTGGAGAAATATGTGTCTGTCCACTTGGTTTGGTGCATATGATGGAAAAGGTTCTTAAACCCACATAGCTGATCTTATAAAATGATATCAGACAGTAGAACACTGGTTTCATTCACTGCACAGAGTAGTCATTTGTTCAAATTCAAGTTCCAGGACCATGTAGAACAGTGCCTGAAGTCTGGTTTGACGATATCAGTAAAAATGTTTAAAAAAAAAAAGTGAATAAGATCTTGGGCATTTTAGCCTGTGATGTAACCTCAGTCTCACCACAGTCAGTGTTATGCTCTGAATGTCTGACAGTGATTTATATTTTCATTCTGTTTCTCATGAAGTCAAACCCAGAGTTGGACCAAAACATAAATCACTATGGTGAAAGCACAGGTTTGATTATGTGTCTGCTGCCGAGTGTTCTGTCCTGGTCTCCCAGACTCTCCCCTTAAATCCTCATCTGCTTGCTTATTTAAAAAAAAAACTGTGGCAAAAGGCCTGAAAATAGAAACAGTAAAGGCATTTTCTTTAAAACATTACCTCATCCAGGTCTGTCTTGTTCCGTCTCAGTGGTTGCTGGTTTTTGCTTTGAAGGAATCCTCAGTCGAGTCTCTTCTCCACAGATTGCAGATCTTCTTGGCAGCAACAGTGATGATAACAACGGTGACAACGATGATGATGAGGAGGATGATTCAGATGACTCAGACCATTCATACAGAAGTGATGAGGGATCTGATTTATTTGACCCTGACAACATGGATGGTGAGTGTTGTAACAATGTAGGTGACGGTGTTAGAGCAGAGGTATTCAATTAAAAGTTCCTCTCTGTGGCTGTAATAGTTACAATAATAAGAATGTTCTTAATCATTTCAAGGAGCAAAGGCTTTTGAAAAAATATAATTAAGTTCTTAATTTTACGAAATGAAATAAAAAGTGTAGTTTGACTTTCCATGTTTCCAACTTTCTCATTCAAGGACTCGGTTGCAGTGATTGGCTGAACAATGTCACATGACCAGTGCCATAAAGGCTATAAAAGATGTGCCAGTTAAAATAGAAACGCATAATGCTCAATAATTTATAAGTTATATGTCCGGGTCCAGATCTTGACTGCGGTCTGCCTTTTAGTGACCACTGTCTTAGAGCAATTTCACACCTGTAGTTTGGTTCATTTGGTCTGGACCAAGAAAAGAAAGACACATCGAGTCAGTCCTGATCCTGCTTTTGTCTTCACCCTGACTTTTTACAAACAGACAAGGAGGACTAAACATGAAGTCAGAGGAAGCGAGAGCCTCCTTTTCAGCCGGTTTCAAATTTTTAGATGTGAGGTGTTTCTGCTTTTCTCTGTCTTACATGATGGGAAATTAAATTGCTCTGGATTTTGAACCGTTTGTCAGACAAAATGACTGTGTGTGTGTGTGTGTCCGTGTGTCCGTGTGTGTGTGTGTGTGTCCGTGTGTGTGTGTGTCCGTGTGTGTGTCCGTCCTGCAGACTACCCACGATCCTCTGATGAGGAAACTCAGCTCTTGCGGTCGATCCGTGACAGATGGTTCTCCTGACCTGCTCCTGTGTTACACTGTGAACCTCAACAAGGACTTTTCTCTTTTTTAAACCATCACTTCTCATCCAATTAGGGGAGTCGACTGAGAGCACACTGACATGAACATCAGTGTCCTGGAGGAGGAAAGAAAGTCTGTAATATTCTCTCTATATACATATATATATATATTTTAAACTCCAGAGAGACGACAATGATGATGAATAAATATTTCCCAAAGATGACGGGGCTCAGATGAAAACACCGACTCCTCCCTTCACCTGGTTTTCTGCTGCTTGTTTCAACAGCACAGTGTTTGTGAACATTTTGAATGAAAAGTATTTATGATGTTTTAAGCTGGAGAAAAGATTGACTGATGTAGAATAAGTATTTAATTTAATTTTGTTTTTCAAATTTTATCAAACTTTTTTGTCACCTCACTCTCACTATAGAGCTCAGTTGATTTTGAGCCACTAAAGAATGTGAATTTATGTCAAGGACAGTTTATAGTGTTTTGTTACCCATTTTCCCCATAAATAAATCATCCAGGTTTAGACTAATGTTCATAATTCTTAAGGCCATAAAGTGGAATTAGTGCAGCAGTAGTCAACAGTCTTCCACACTTATTGAATCTTTTTATTGAACATTTTTCATGCGTTTGATCATAGTCAACAACCAAATAATAAAGGCTGTGATCAGTGTGGAGCCACAGCAGCATTTCCTCATCTAGCAAAAAACCAGCAGTTTGTTGCCCTCTAAAAGCTCCCTCCTGTGCTTCTTTGGTTTTCCACAAACGATTTATTATTTTCCCACAAAACTCAACAAAGAAATACATTTGTATGTTTTTGCTGATGTTTTTCAAAGTAAAATAATTCTGTTTAATTTAAGTAATTTTGTCTGAATTTTTTTTTTTTTTTTGGTTTACCTTTACAGGGGTTGACAGCTTTTATGTTCTGAGAGAAATGGAAGTTGTTTTGTTACTGATTTGATGCTTTTAGCCCCACGTATCCTTCATCTAGTAAACTGGCAGCACTGAGCAGACACCTGTGGAATCGCAGGCAGAACCGAGAATACGACTGAAAATCTGTTAAATTATTGGTGATTTTGGTGAAAAAATTTAAATACCATTAAAGTCTCAGTTTTTGGAGGAGAGAAACCCTGCAGTGCTCTCAGTGACAGTGTGCAGACAACAGGAAAATAAAACCAGTGTTATCCATGAGTTGATGATGTTGTCTAAGAACCTCCCTCTGAATGTGATAAAACCACAGTTACACATGTTCATGTACTAGATTATATGAGACTATGCAGTGATTGTTACTTTAGGTGTGGTATCAACATTTTTCTGAAATCTGCAGTAATTTAAAAAAATGTGAATGTGAAAACTTAATATGTTACTTTTTGATTTGATATGTCAGTCGCTATTGTCAAATCATTAAAACATTAGCTCACTTGTAGTTATTTCATTATCTGCTGCTATAAGGTTTCATAAAACACAACATAATTGTCATCAACAGTGACATTGATCATATTTGTTATTATTTTTACAGCTACTAAAAATTGTCTTACGGGTAAACAACACAGCCAGTATTTAACAGAGACTGTTTGAGTCCACAACACAATGTTGATGCTGTAAATTTTGTTTGCTGTACTGATATGTTTGAAACTCTCAGACCAATTCAATGCTCTTTTAACTATTGTAAAAGTGCATTAAAAACAATCTGCAACAGGGATTGTTACTGACTGTTCTGCTGATAAACAGTCTGATGAAACTTGGGTTAAGACTTACAACTTTGTTTTCAAAGTGATCTCAGTGTCTAGGTTGTGAGTGGAAGTCATGTATGCACATCATGTTGGTGTCAGCAGTTTAAAAGTTCATGCTCAATTAAAAAAAAAAAAAAAGTATTTCAAACCGCAGCAGCTTGTCAGAGCCATAAAATTTTACAAAGGATTGTGTTGTCTACAGTCAATGTGTTTAAAGTGGTGTAACTGGTTAGTGAGACTGAGATCAGTCTACGGTTCAGTTCATAAGTTCTGCTTTAATAATAAAAGACCTGTCTCCCTTCTTGCTAACTGCGTGTGTCATGATGCTGATGTTTCAGTGGCTGAAGTTGGAGCGTCAGTTCAAACTCAGGCTGAGGTGATGTTTTGGATATTTACAGAAAGCTGCTGTGTCTGTACTCAGTCACCATCACATGAACTCTCTTACCTTTCACGTTAATTATATAAGAATGTGTTGTCCAAAGTTTGGAAGTGGCTTTCTCCTGAGGTCCTCTGAAGTCACAACAGCTGGTAATCATAATTTATATAATTATATTTATATAATATATTAAAGAAATTTAGTTTCCATTCCACAGTCACAACTCGTTTAACTGTACATATCGACAAAATGCTGTATTTTATATATTTGCTTATCGGAGGATGAAAGAATTGGTAGCATTCTGAAGCATCTTTGTGACCTGACTTTGGTTTTTTGGTGGGATTGCTATACTATACTATACTATAATATTTACTATATATATTATAACTATTATAATTTGAATTCACAAAGTCATCATGTTGCAGCTCATTTATTTACAAAAAGGCTACAGTAGTGCTGCCATAGAGGATTATGTCCATATGGTCTTAATATCTTGTTAGCAGTCAAATGACTATTATATGACAGACTGGAGCCACTAATTCAGCCATTTTGAATCTGGCTTTCACAGAAACATGGTCTGCTCATAAGTAAAGGACTAAGACATAAAGGACACTAGGATTTTACACTCCAAGTTGTTGCTGAATAATTAACAATAAATTATTGTAGAAATTGGATTAATCGGTGATGGCAGCAGTCCAGAGAGGTCTCAATTTCACATCAAATATCTTATTAGAGTTTGAAAAGATGGGTGATGTCAATACAAGCAATTGTAAACAGGAAGTAAAAACATACAAGGCACCTTGAGTTCAGATTATAATTTTAAAAAAGGTTTTAATTTGATTGATTTATGATACTGTGATTTAGATTTCAATTGTGTCTTTTTATTTGCTAGATGATTATTAGACTTTATACAGTCAATGTACAAACATTAATTCTTTATCTTGTTTTGTCATAATCTCTGCCTCATTCAGATATAAATAAGAGTAATACTCTGTTGTTTTTTTGTTTTTTTTTTGTTCAAACTGTCGTTCACAGATTTCTCCAGCACTTAAGTAGGACTTATAATAGAGCATATTACATGATTAAATCGACACTTTTACTTACCAATGAATTAAAGAACCGTACCTTTGCACTTCTTCTTCGTGTGTTGTCGGCGGGCTGAGTTGCGCAATGACCAGGAATGTGCGGACAGAGGGAGCAGCAGGGGGAGGGACGTGATTCAACGCGTTATACTCTACATGTGAGGGGGGGGGGAGTGTTCACATACACTTTCCTCTTCCTCCTCATTCCCCTCGGCTCGGTGCGCTTTCCCTGGAGCCCGCCTCCAGGACACCGCCGGCACACCTGGACGACGGAGCGGCGCCGGGTCGCAAAGGTGAGTCGGACCTCGTCGTCAGCAGAAGACGCAGGCGAGGCGGAGGAAGAGGAGGAAGAGGAGGAGGAGGTGGTGTTTCTGTTCGTCTCTGTGGTGGGTGAGGCTCTCCGGGTCTGAGAAGTGAGTTTATGTGATTTTTTTTTTTTTTTTTTTAAAGCTTGTTACGACCTTTGAACACTCTTGGGTTTCACACAGGACGGAAAGATTGTTTCCAGCCCGCTGTTTGTTGTTTTGCCTTCATTTAAAAGGCAAAAGTTTGGAGTATGTCAGGACTGACAAGCTCATAAAACACACACCAACAATTCCCCGTGTATTAACAGCGACTTGGACTCATTTACGACGCTCAAAATTGGGATTTGAAGGGCACACTTGCGAAAGTCCCAAATCAGGTTTCTCGTCTTCCTGGTGCCTGTGTCCCAAGGTCTACAGCAACCACACACTGCACGACTTCTGTGTATTTTACTGGTATCTATTCCCCCGTGGCACTCTGTTGCAGTCATTTGAATTTAAAGATGAGCTTCCTAAACCTTTATGTGTTTTTCCACAGGCATTTAATTGATTTTACTCTTGCTCATCTGTTTGTTGTCCTTTGCTTGAGATGTTCTTGCTGGTTTTACAGAGAACAATTGGCAGCATGGGTGAGGCACCAGTGAGAGAAGATGGTGCGGTGACACGATCTGCAGAGGTAAGTCTTCAAATGCTAGTTTTAGATTTGCATTTGTGTCTTCTCCTGTGTGTGGGAAGGTTTCGCTTAATCTCGTCTTTATTGTAAAGTATGTGGGCTCATTTCCTGTGGATGACTGCTGTTTGGATGACCAGATAGAACAACTGCACACTCAGCTGAAGTTTCTTAAAGTAAGTCCAGATCCTGAGAATTCTGGAGATGATCACCATCTCAAAAAGCAACGACTAAAACCTCTTTAATGAAGAAGACAGTGACTAATACATAAGTTGTCCTCAACCAGACATGCAGGAGAAGACGACCTGTATCCCTAAAATTCTCCATCAAAGGCGTGAAAATGTACAATGAGGATGAAACGGTAAGGATGGTGGTTTGTCTCTAGTGAAAACATTTGCATACATTGATCTGATGAGTATGTTTTAACCTGGAAGTGTTGACAATGTGGTTTAGATCATCTGGCGTCTCTTCTTCTTGGTGTTTACCTTCTGCAGACCATCCTGATGGCTCATGCCTTGCGCAGAGTCTCTCTGTCCACCGCCCGGCCTGTCGATGCCCAGTTCGCCTTCGTTTCCCACAACCCGGGCAGCACAGATACCCAGCTGTACTGCCATGTCTTTCAAGCCAGGCATGCCAGAGCGGTAAGGAATGTCCAGTAACACTGACTGACATTTACATCATATTACAACAGAGGTGCTTTTCAGCATTAAAGTTGCACCTAGTTGTACTTGGCAATTCAAGTATGTGTCACATCCAGTGAAAACTTGTACAACATGGTTCAAAATGTTGTGGTACATTACCACCGCAACACATCTGAGATGGCGCAATCAAAGAGAGGACGATATAACCATTTATCTTAATGAAAACAGAAATGATTGTAGTATACCTGTAGTTTTACTCTTTATTAAAGGGCCAAACAGATGTTTTCAATCACTTTGCTGATTAGACCTCTAATCAGGTCAAAGCTGCGTGGAGTTATGCTGGGGATTACGGGAAGCCACAAACTCGGCGGTTTATTGGCCGCTTCGAGAAAAGAGTCAATTTGTGGTGACACTTGTTCCAAAATAAAGAGAAAAGGATTGCGTTTCTTTGCTTTTTGATATTATTTCTTGACTACACATTTTACTTGGATGTCTGTAAGCAAGTTCCTTAAGGGTGTAATTGTATTTATGTTATTAACTACTTCATGTAAGAATTTGGTTTATCAGGTAACACTCTTGAAAAGTTTTGCTGTGTCAACTGTCTCTCCTTTAGGCCCAGTTCCTGAACCTGCTCCTGTGCCGCTGTTTCCAGCTGTCTTACTTGGAGAAGCACCCAGAGGAGGCCCAGGAGGACTCTGCTGGCTCGATGCCTCGTCGTACACCTTCACTGCTCAACCACGGTTTCCCTCTCAGTGTCAGTGCCCTGGTGTCCTTCAGGAGAGCCCCTTTTCAAGGGTTGTTGCCAGGCACAAAGGTGTGGACCTTAACATTTTCTTCTTTTCACTCCTACAGATTAATGTTATTGTGTATCGTTCCCTTTTAATTTGCAGTTGACACATAGAAGCCTCTAATTTACATTTTTGAATGACAATTATAGCTGAAATGGTCTATTATTGAACCAGTCAACAGAAAAATAATCAGCAATGAATTGTTTCTGTCATTTTTTTTATAGCAAAAAGTAAAAAAAAAAAAAAAAAAGTATATTTATTTGCAGATTTCAGCCTCTCAAAAAGGAACTGAATTTGGGGTTTTTTTCATTTGAAAATGTTGTGCGTTACACATTCTGCATCATTTGACATGTATTTCCATGAAAATCAGCAATTTTATTTAAATCTGTGACGCTCATATTAAAAAGTAATGAAAATTTAAACATTGGCCATAAATAATTCAATTGTGGATTTACCAAAGGGTCCAAAAACTATGGCCGCTACTGACTGACACAAAGAAAAGAAAGTGTCCTCTTCACAAAGAAACTAGTTGCACTGAGACAATGTTTTGTTTACCCTCATCTACAGAAAAATAAGAAGTCTTCCGACGACCCACACAGCAGCCAAGATGAAGTCTTCCCCACGTCCTCCCCCTCCCTGGTTCGCAAGAAAGCCATCCGCACCAAAGCACTGTGCTCTGGGGCTTATCGCTCCTTCACATTTACACCACTCAAACAGCGCAGTGTTCAGGAGCGCCTGAATGCATCACAAGGTGGGCCAGGTGTTCACAGAGCGCTCTCAAGAATCAGAGAGTTGATTAGGTAAAGCAAAACCCCTAGTGTTAGGTGATGGTCAGTCACTCACTGTCTGTTGCGGTGTAAGAAGGTAGTTTTTTATAATTTGAACTATTTGATTGAGGTGATGGATAACAATCTTGTCTCACATGGGTCATAATACATTTTCTTACAGCTTCTCACTGTTGAACTGCTCACTAATGTTTATTTGAGTCTAAGCTTTAACACACTGAAACACAATCTTTAGTTTTATGGATTATTTCATCACCACTTGCTTTGTTTAAACCAATCATTCCCTTCACTGAGTTTGGATTACTTTGGATCTTTCCCCACACAAACAGGGCTGGTGAAGTACCTCCACTTTTGAAACTCTGAAATTTAAACAAATCCAAATTCACAATAATGTATCTTCTTATGTGTGAAACAGAAAAGGTGGAAGACAGAACACCAGTGAGGAGATCCCGCGCTCCCAGCCTGGCCGAAACAGAAGAAGCATTGGCTCAAGCGGTGTGGTGTTGGGCTGGTATCGCAACGTGAGTATTCCTCATGCATTATGTTTAATGCATCTTACTGACAACAGATGCCTTCTCCAGCTCTAACTTTTTTCTGTGTTGTCTTTGACATATCTTCTGTATTTCAGTGACAGCAGCTATTCCCTGCTGGCAGATGATGTTCTGGGTTCGTACCTCCTATGCCCCCATCCTAAAAAACCCAAATGCGGCTCCCTCATCATTCGCTTTCCCTCTGGCTTGATAACCCACCTTATAGAAAACACTCGTAAAGGGAAATTCCTGCTGGAGGTAATTGTTTTGTCTAAAATGGTTAAATCTTGTGTGTAAACATTAGCACACACCACACCCGTCACGCTAATACTTGCTTAGATTTGTAGTGGAAACAAAATCGTAAGATGCTGACTGAATTCAGAGGAAATGGTGAAATTCCCAGATATTTTTGATTTTTAATATAGAATATTTATATTGTAATTTTTGTATCAAAGGTACCTATATCTGATATTTCACACAAACATTAATTGTTTCAAGTCTGATCCTCATAGAAATTTTCCTCTTGGGTGTGTATGTATTTTGTATCTGTTTAGTAAGACTTCACCAAGCCTCTATTAAATGAAACATCAAAAACCCAAGATGCAGTTTCTGTGGATCATTTGATACATATTTCTCTGGAATTCAGTGTTATATTTCGAAACCGTGGTATCTGGGCCTTCATTTAAAATACACGTCAGTGGATCTCAACAAAAGTTGGCCTTGTAGCACCCCAGTATTGGTGTGGGTGTGTGGGTGTTGGAGAGGAAAAAATGATATAATCATAAATGTATTTCCAAACCAATAATTTTATGGTAATTATTTTCTGTTTCTTCATTTTGTCTCTGTGGTAGAAATGCAAGACTGAGTTCAGTTCTATAGCAGAACTGATCGAATACTACACAGAGACCCAGGATGAGCTGCCATGCCTGCTGAGCTGTGCCCGAGTAAACCACTGTTACGAGTGGGAGGAAGACACCAGCAAACAGCAGTCTGTAAAGCTACACAAGAGCTCGAACAAAGCCAAAATTAAAAGTACCCTCAGAAAGGCATGGGTTTAAACCCTGGACACTGGAACATGTGGAATGCCAACCTCCAAAGATCCAAAATATGTGACACCTTCTTTTCTCTTTTGCACATATATCATTTCTTACTTCAAAATCACATTTGGTGTTGTGTGGAGGATTCACAAACTGCAAAACATAATGCACCTATTAAGTGTTGGCACTTAATGTATATAGTACACAAGTCATTTCATGGGACGGTACTTATTTGTTAAGGATGTAATATTTTATGCTTCCACCCTTTTATGTCTTAAAGTATATTTTTTAAATGAATTTTTATATGTTCCTATATGGCATCAGAGTTTATTAGTGTTTTTATAGCATGAAATTAATAACCTGGAGTGGAATTGATCACTCAGATTGTTGCAACTGATGGCACTTGAAACAATAACCATTTTTCTTTTTTTTTTCTTGCATTGTAAAGATGTTCTGCAAATATATTTGATCAAATTTTATTGAATTTCAATCTTATTCTTTCTATGTTTAGACATTAGACCTGGGGGATACGTAAGCAGTAATATACACGGTGAGAAAACATCATAATAACTTCTATTATTTTCTTCTTCTTGCAACTTCAGAGTATATTAGTGCACTTATATCATGGCCACTAAGAGGGAGACAAAGGTAGGCTGTGTTCAAATTTTCTGTGTTTTTAATGTTTGTTCTCAGTCAGTCTACCATGGTTGTGTTTGTTTTACTGGTAATGTTTAGTATACCTTGTGCACTGATGTTGGATCAGTGGTCAAGTATTTCAATAGTCACTGATATATCATGTAATGAGATTAGGTCAGCCCAAGGATATTGGTTATCCTAAGATCATCTGTTATCTTGATTTCTTATCCAGTAGGGCACATGACAATTAGGTTTACACAATTTTAGTGAGCAAAATGTACCACATAAGGCCAGCAAACGATTTTCTTATTGTTAATTCTTGTTTGAGATTAAATGACAGGTGTCTTCTGTTTTCAATCCACACTCTGCAAAAACAGTTTTTTAATATTAATGACTCTGCCTGGCAAAACCTCACCTGCAGTTTTGTCACTCAGAAAGTCACTTCGCTCTGGGGAATACTTTGGCAACTTGTAGTGCACACAGTTTCTAAATGTTGGGCTACATGGGATTGCTTGATGTGCAGTTAGGGTCACAGAGATTAATAAACTGTTACACACTCAGTTGCGAGTTTAGTAAATACACCAGGCTAAAACTAGTACAGTCTAAAACAACATTTCTCCAATAAATCCTACTTTTAATAGGTGTTCATTCAATTGTATCAACTGATCACTTTGGACGATGTGGTCTGTGGTGTTGTTGAACTATTGCATTATGCGGAGGGGTGTCAGTCAGTATAAAGCAGTACAATTCAACACCACAAACTACGTCCTCCAAGATGGCCATGCAGTTAAATCAGTAAGGCTGTAACCAATGATTTTTTTTCCATTACCAATTAATCTGCCAATGTACCAATGTATTTTTTTTCAATTGTCTTGGCAAAAAAGTTTACTAAATATTAAAGAAAACTTTAGAAACAAGGCCTCTCACAACCACAACTTAGCAGAGCTGAAGGTGATGTCTGACCAAAACCCAGTTTATTATATCCAGTTTACTGTAATATGTGACAAAGAACAGCAGCTGGTCCTCTGTTTTGAGAAGCTGGAATCAGAGAATAACACTTAAGAATGAAATGATTAATCGACAATCAATATAGTTGCTAGTTATTTTTCTGTTGATCGACAAAACTGAAAAATGTTATCATTTCTTTAATCTATTCGGACTTTCCGTTGAGCTGTATCATTATATTGGTCTGACAATGTATAGTTTAACATTTCTTCCTTTGTGTGGTCAATACAAAAAAAAAAAAACATTATCCAGTATTGTTGCTTTTGCTACTTAGCATTAAGCCTAAATATTCAGTGGGAAAAAATAAAGTTTAGTTAAAGTGTAAAAACTTCAAGAACCATTGACTATATATTCAGACAAGCAGACACTGAACTAACTTGACAAGGCGGATAAAAGGAGTATGTTGTGTAATTTAAAGAATATCTAATCCAGATATGGAAAAAAAGAGTGAAGCTGAAGACACCACATCTTAACGAGGGAATATAGTTTTCATTCTTGCTTTAAAAAAAAAAAAAAAAAAAAAAAAAGGAAAACTTTTATTAACCTCTAGCATACAAAACATGATTTTGTAGTGATATGTAAAAATATTACATATTTTTATTCTGTTGCACCTTTTTAACCTCGACCTCACTCCCTCCTCACCAACATGGCCGCCGTCCTTGGGGCGACAGTTGTTTACGGTTGCTAGGCAACCTCAAAACGCCGTGGGCAGAGGAGCCGAGTGACAGGGTACCTGTAACGACGAGGGCAACATTTGTCTGGAGATATTTCCGCCTCCACTCAGCTTCGTCCTCTTCATCATCTTCTTCTTCTTTTTTTTTTTTTTTTTTTTTTAACTCAACTTTTTTTTGACGATTTTTTTTACCTGGTGTATAATGTCCTCTGGTAAACAAGCTTTTCTCAGTGGACTTTCAGATGTGGGCTGATTTTTAGCTAGACGTTAGTCGGCAGCTTTCCTGCTGCGGTCCAGCTCATGAGACATGCATGTATAAAGCAGAGCTGAACCTTTTTTTTTATTGTTGTTATTGTTGTTGTTGTTGCTTTTATTTGTTACCTGCTCACAATCCAACTGCTGTGGAGTGAATGGTGAGCCATGGGATCAGAGTCAGTGAAGGTTGTGGTCAGATGCAGGCCCCTGAATGACAGGGAGAATGCTCTCGGCTCTAAGACGGTGATGTCCATGGATCTGCACCGCTGCCAGTGCTTCATAGAGAAGCCTGGGGCGATGGATGAACCACCCAAACAGTTCACCTTTGATGGGACCTATTTCATTGATCAAACCACTGAGCAGATGTACAACGAGACTGCCTATGCTTTGGTTGAGGTAAGCTCCTGGAGACTTCTTTTTGCTGTCAGTGTAAGTACAAAGCAACACTCTGCAGATCTAGGCATTACAGAAGTAGCTCACTGGTCACTGGACACCCTCAGCCCAACATCAGTTGCCTATATCTCATTGCTACTGATTGCAGGCCTCATTATTTACTTAACAGTCTGCTGTCAGTCACTTGTAAAGGTCAGCAGGCTGTTGCTCCTTTTAAAGAAGCCACACACAAAAGGTCACCAGTGCCTTATTTTTCATTTTTCACAGGGTGTCACTGAGGGATACAATGGCACAATTTTTGCCTATGGGCAAACTGGAAGTGGTAAGTCTTTCACAATGCAGGGGGTGTCCGAGCCTGCAGCCCAGAGGGGAGTCATCCCGCGGGCATTTGAACACATCTTTGAGAGTATTCAGGTAGGCAGGGCAACTGTTGTTAATCGTGCCACATGTCCATTTTCTTCATATTTCATGCAAAAAGCCTTCTAGTGTGTATTAACCTTTTCTGTTGGTGCAGTCTGCATACTTTCTTCAGTCTGGTGATGAGACTTTCCTAAGCTTTGCATGCTCAGAGAGAATAATTTTATGTGTTATATGTTTCTGTGCAAGCTAGTGTGCAGAAAATACAAAATTCCTGGTGAGGGCCTCCTACTTAGAGATTTACAATGAAGAAATCAGAGACCTTTTAGGAAACGACACCAAACAGAGATTGGAGGTACGTCTCTTAAAGAACTGTTATTTCAACAAACAAATCAGGGTGCACTGTAACATTAGAAGCCAAAATTATTATTGTTCTTTGTTAAGTACAATGATTATGAAACCTGCTTCTCAGACAGTGAACACAGTGCTTATGTTTTGTGCATAATACTGTAAGAAGTTGCCATGGTGATTTCAAGAACAGAAGTAACATCCATAGTTCCTTGAAGGTGAAGGTGTTTGAACAGGGTGGCAGATTTTGATTGTGTCTGTGTATTTTGTGTGTGTGTGTGTGTGTGGGGCTGACGAATACCTAGCTGAAAGAGCACCCAGAGCGGGGGGTGTACGTGCGGGACCTCTCCATGCACACTGTGCACAGTGTGGGGGAGTGTGAGAGAATCATAGAGCAGGGCTGGAAGAACCGGGCAGTGGGCTACACGCTGATGAACAAAGACTCCTCCCGCTCCCACTCCATCTTCACCATCCACTTGGAGATCTGCAACACTGGTGAATACACACACAATTACAGAATACCTTTAACAAATTGAATTATATGTCCAAAAAAGGTATGTGGTACTATTATGTCTGATAAGGTCACAAGCAGCTCAACACTAAAGTTAGAGAGTAAATCCACCATCTGATATCATTAATCTGCTGTGTTTAGTGTTTCACAATTTGTTGTAGCGTGCCATTGTTCTTTTTGGTATACCCACCTTCCACTGAAATTACATTTCCTGAATGACAAAAAAAATGTAACCAGGTAGCCAACATGTTTGTGAACACCATGCCTCATGGCTGCGCTGTATCCTGCTATACTAACTGTATTGTGTAAAGAAATCACCATGTGTCTCTACTAGGATGGATTTCTCCTTGTATGATTTGAATGTTAGGGCAAAAAAGACAGTCAGTTACACAAAGGTCAGTCTATTTATAGAGCACATTAAAGAACAACAAATGATGACCTTTTGGCTTTACAGAGAAATGGCAATTCTAATCTGATTAATAAAAGAAAAATAATCACAAAATCTAGACCCAGAAGGTACATTTCAAACAGGTATTTTCTTTAACAATGTTTGCATCTAACAATTAGCTTTTTTGCTATTGCAAAATACAGATACAAACTTTAAAGTTGTATTTTCTTTACATTGTCATTCTCAGATGCAGCTGGCCGGGACCATCTACGAGCAGGTAAACTCAACCTTGTTGACCTGGCGGGAAGTGAGCGTCAGTCTAAAACTGGTGCTACTGGTGAACGACTGCGTGAGGCCACCAAGATCAACCTATCCCTCTCGGCCTTGGGTAATGTCATCTCTGCCTTGGCGGACGGACGCTCCAAATACATCCCCTACCGAGACTCCAAGCTGACCAGGCTGCTGCAGGACTCTCTGGGTGGAAACACGCGCACCTTGATGATCGCCTGTCTCTCCCCCGCTGACAACAACTATGAGGAAAGCCTGAGCACGCTGCGCTACGCCAACCGAGCCAAGAGCATCCAGAACAGACCCCGTATCAATGAGGACCCCAAGGATGCTCTGCTCCGAGAGTATCAAGAAGAGATCAAGAAGTTAAGGGACCTCATCTCAGGCCAGCTGGGTACTGCTAACCTTTCAAGTAAGTGGCATATTTTGTCTTTTGATACCATTTTAAATATTTCCAAAGGATTTATATGCACATATTGAAAAATGTTTCATTTGTATTTGCTTGTCTTGCTCAAAGAAAAAAAAAACTACATTTTGCTTTTTGTCCTTTTGCCATGCAGCTCTGCTCTCTGGTCAGTTGTCTGAAGTGTCCTCCGATCTTCCTTCAAGGCCACAGTCGAGCACCAAAGAAACAGAAAAGGAGAAGATTAAAGAGGCAACTACAAACCGTTCCCACACCAATATATCACTTCACACTTCTGCATGTATTGTATAAAGTGATTTATAGTCTGTACTCTGCTCTCTCCACAGGAGTATGAGGAGAGGCTGGCCAAGTTGCAGGCTGAGTACAATGCAGAGCAGGAATCCAGGGCAAAGCTGCAGGAGGACATTGCTGCCTTACGTTCCTCTTATGAGTCCAAGCTGTCTAATCTGGAGAAGGGACGAGCCAGCAGGGGGAGCTCTGTCCCCAAGAATGAGAACAGAAACCCATCTGCACACAACAAAGAACCATGTAAATACTTTATAAACTGGTTTCTGTGCTCACCTTACGTCAAATAGCACTAGTGAATCATCACTCCTGGAAAAGTCTGAACAAAAACATTTGCCAGGTTGTTGTTTCTGACTGCTCTGTGTGCCCACAACCTATGTACTGATGCTGCTCTGCATTATTTTGTTTTTCAGTGTCAGTGAGCTCGAGCTGTATGACGCAGGTTGCTGAAGAAGAGCTCTGCCTTAAAACTGATGCGGTGTGCCACAGTGCAACTGGGGAAACGTCTTTGACCAAGGTACTGTCCACCACCACTACCATTACCAATAATCATCCCAAAAAAATTTGCTTCCAAAATAAAGTATCCCACCCTTCAGAGGGCAACTGCCTGAAATGACTTCTTACATGAAAATAACCAATGGAATATTAGAAACTTATTGGATGTTCTTTCCTCGTGTTGGGGAGCCAGCCAGCTGTACCTTGTGCAGAAGTTGGTGTCCAAAAAAGTCCAGCCGGAGATGGACACATAGACTCACCTGATGCCACGACAGCAGGGCCTCTGGATCAGAAACATGTCCTGGAAAGGTTTGTGGGCTTCTACGGTAAACCTGCGCACACATGTTACACAAACATGTTTGAAACTGTCAGTCATGGACATAATATGTGGTCCTTGCCATCAGCAGTGCTGGCACTTCATAATAAATGGCTTTCTTAATAGTGTCTTTTCAACATTGTAGATGGGCTATCTGACATGTTATGGCTTTATAAAAGTACATGATACCAGGAAAATAAGCAACTTCCAGTGCTTTTTGTTGTGATGATGTCATTATTCGACTTAATCACTCTCCATGCATCATTCCTGTTCATCTCTCTCTCTCTTCCACAGGCTGCAGCAGCTGGAACAGGAAGTGGTGGGAGGGGAGCAGGCCAGGAACAAGGACTTACAGCAGAGACACCGACAGAGGAAGAGCCTCGCCGACCAGAGAAAAGTCCAGCTTATCCGCGCTCTGTCAGAGAACAGTGAGGAGAGCGAAAATGTGCTGTTGAACGTCTACAACTCCATCCAGGAAGAAGTTCATGCCAAAAGCCAAATTCTGGTCAAGGTGCAGGGCAAGGTGGGTCACAGCATCTGCAGGACACATGTGACAGGTTATATGGGACATGAAGTACAGTAGGTTTGAAGCAATTTTCAGAAACAGATATGGCCACTAACAAAGGAATATGCTGTATATTTTAGGTCTTTTGTAGACATGAATTATTTTTTCCAGTTTTCATAGGAAAATTTCCATTTTGCAACCCCTCATTGCCGATGTAATAACAGCTGAAACTTCACTCGTAAAGTTTTTTATTCACCCAGACTCATGCATCATTATCAAGCATCTCAGTGTAAGAAATCAGTACTAACTGCTCTTCTCACAGTGATGCACATTTTATTCTACTATCATTACTCTTGAGATTAAAAGCCTTTTATCAACTTTCTTAACACAGAGAACTGAGTTGGGAGGCAAAAACTGCTTTTATATTGCACATCAAGTCTTCAGTACCATGCAGTATATTCAGCTGTATTCTGGGTGTGCGCTATAGAAAACCACAGAAATGAGAGCTTACTGACCACCAGGAATCTGAGGTTTGCACAAACTTTTACTGGATAATGTGGAATCAAAATTGCAGTCTTTAAGCTTTCAGTCCTGAATTGTATGCTCTGCCCTTCAACCATAAAGCCACATTAATAATATAAAGATTACAGTCGAGACCTGCTCTACATGTAAAGTTATTAGTCATTTCTGTTATGATTTGTTGCTACACTAATAAAGTGACTTGACTTGATTAACCTGTTATGACAGTTGAAAGCAGCCAAACTGGAGATCCGTGACCTGCAGGCAGAGTTTGAGGTGGAGAGAAATGACTACCTGGCAACCATCCGCCGGCTGGAGAGGGAGGGCCAACTGCTGAACAACCTGCTGGAGCGTACAGTTCCCCTGGTGCGGCGTGACTGCAACTACAGCAACCTGGACCGCCTGAAGAAAGAAGCTGTCTGGGATGAGGACAGCGCCACTTGGAGGCTTCCGGATGTGACGGTGCAGAAAACAACGCTGCCTTCAGGTGCAAAGTGTGAGGGGGACATATAGAACATAACAGTAAAAGCTTACCAGCTTTCCCTTAAATATTATCTTGCTTTGTTTCCCTCTCATAGCAGTGCATCCAAAACTTTCAACTCGCAGAGGCTCAGTCGCTGATAGTGGAGAATCATTCACGGTGTGTTTATGTGTTTATGTTTCATACATCATCTTTCACTCATGCACACTGAAACACTGACACAGCCTTAGCCTCCTGTGTGTTTTTAGCAGGTGGAAGAGGACAGGTATAAGGAAATGCTGGACCGTAGTGACAGTGAGAACATCGCAAGCAGTTACTTCAAGTCAAAGAGAGCCAGCCAACTGATGGGGGTCGACGCTGCCAAGGGACACGGTAAGACCAGGACCTGCAGGATTTCTCCACTGACCACACTCACTGCTAAAGGCTACAGCTAAGATGACTTTCTGCAACAGTCACAATGCCAAACCAATCTACATTTAGGCATTTTCCCTCATATGTTGACCATACCCATCTGACAGAGCTCTTCTCGTACAGCCATCCACTCTCCTCCCCTGGTTAACGGGGCAGCCCACCTAACAATGAGCATTTCCGCTGCGAGCCCACCCGTCAGCTCAGAATCCATCATGCCACGACCCTTCCGCCTGGAGTCGTTGGGTTTCCCTGTGTCCAATGGTAAGATGAAGCGCAAAAAAAGTAAAACTCACATCCAGAATGAGGGGATTTGATAAGGCTGAACTCCAATGCCCTATGCACTGTAACCCATCTCACTGTCATTTATTTGGCTATTATGGCTTAAAAGATTTTGTACCACGCCATTGATCACATATAGTGCTTAGTAAACGATCAAATATTGCATTTGTGCTACTGCTAACCAGAAATACATACAGTGGACAGGCCAGGTTGTCTTGTGTTTTATATCAGACTTTGAATGTAATTTTGAGCAAAATGCTACCTACATTATGCTACTACCCTTGAATTTTTGCATTGTATTTCAACTCTTTTGATTTGTGCACTGTGAAACTCAAAGTCAAGCTATTATAATGTTTATTTTCTAATGTACTCTGCTGTTGCTGACTGTAAACAACAATTTTAACCTGTTCCAGCATTCAATAATCAGCACTTGTTGCTGAATAGATAAAATAAATAAATCAATGCACTTCATGGCTAATTTCATTTACTTAACAACAAGCAATTTAAACTTGAATTGTTTAGAGTGTTATGAACAGTAATAAGTTCTGAGCCATGTCAGACCAGTTTCTGGTGTCACAGCAAAGGGGTAACTTAACTCTCACAAATGGGTCATGGGGGCTGTTGTCAAGGCAGCAGTGTTGACAGGTAGTCGACAGTTATCTCGTGTTGCATATATGACCTCTGGGGTCAGCACTGTGCATTTTGGTGTGACTTTACCAAGCCTTAATTTATGCTTGAGTCAAATACAACTCTATGAATCATAATAGTAGACTTTGATGCTAATATTGGGAGTTTTCATAGATTCATTTTGATAATCAACTATTTGAAATAATCCTATGATGGAGTCTGTGTCTCCAGTGTAGGAGCTGTAGCAGATGCACAAAATACTCTGAATGCTTTTTTTTTTTCTCTGGCACAGTAGCTGCATTTGTATCGCTACTGATAAACTCAATCCTTTCTGCTGCTCACTTGTCTGTCTGAGTATCATATTTCTAACTTTGGCTATGGCCTGATTTCTCCATCCATTGTTTAATATTACTTGACTGGCAGAGACCCGTGTCAGTTTCAAAATTTGACACCCTTTGTTTGCCCCGTGTGCAGACATACTAGACACAGTTTAAAAGGCCCATTAGGCGAGGTGCTCGCCGTACTGAGAAGATAACACTATAGAAGGAAACTTTATTGCCTCTTGTAATAATCAACCACACACTATTTCCTTTGAGGCTTCAGTACTGTTACATAAGAATTGCCTAGCCATTCAAATCAGTCAGTGGCAGGAATTAGAAGTCTTACATGCAAGGGATATCAAGAAAACAAAGAAAGGAAAGAACTAGTCTGCTAAGTTCACAAGGAGGTGGGGCTCTAGATAATCAGATAATGGAAGAACAGCTGAGCAGGCTTTCTCATCGCCCGAGTGGCGTGTAAGATGAGTAGTATGACTGATAGTCATTCTGTAAGTGGAGTGCTGGATGAAGCAGAGAGGAAAAGTCACTTGCTGGTTTACAGGGATGAAGGTTTGAATTAAAGGGTTATGCCTCTTTGTGTCTGTTGTTCAACAACTCAGTCTCAGGCAAATCATTAGAAGTTCAACTTAGTTACATTTCAGTGTCAAACAGTCCACATGGCATGGTGACATTTTCAGAAACTAGGCTGGATAATTAAAAAATGCTGAGTGTATATCTCACTTGCACAGAAATGGCTGGACTGATGTAATACTGTACTTACATGTTGTGAAGATAAAGATATCAATACGTAATATATGACATGCAGATTTTTTTATTATTTTTAGTGATGAATTTATGGAAATAGTAAAGAGCTGGTAGAAGTAATCACATTTGTCTGTTTTTTTTCTCCACTCTGAAAGAACATCTCCAGTATTTAAACCATGAAGGCAGTCACATGAACACAGCTTGTCAAACATTTTCTGAGACCATTGAAATAACCTATGCAGTTTAAAATTATAGTAGAAGCAAAACTGTGAGCTACTGCTACATCAGATCTTAATAATCATGTAATGCTGATGGCTACCAGAGTTTAGAAAAACTGAAAAATCACCCTAAAACACTTTCAAAGGTTTATTTTACAATAATGATGAGCTGCATAAATTTATCTTTGAACCTTTGCTCCAGGTAATGAACTCAATGATCCACTTATAGGCACATCTGTGAATTGTGAAACAATCAGTAATGTAAAAAAATCTCTTGATTTGGGTTGATGTTTCCTTTAAGTAGAAGTAGAGTTGAACAGCATGTTATGTACAGTACAATAAGGAGGAACAAGACTGATAGAAAACCACATTGTGACTTGCTTCAGTATGTCACCACCAATCTAAAATATAGTTTTTGCACACACCGAGGTTCATTACAATTTAATTTTCTACACATTAAGTAGGACAAACAATTTCTTATAGCCATAAACTTGAGAGTGCATACTAGTAAATGCAAAACTGTATTTTAAACATTCAGAAAACCAGTGCTGCATATGATTTGGAGATGTGAGGGTGAAGACTATATTGATGTTTAAGCGGCTCTTCATACATAGTCTTAGGCTGATTGGTATCCTGCTTAGCCTGACTGAAATTTCTTACAGTAAACACAAGAATTCTGATTAGATGGACTTTTCATCAAATGCAGAGAGGCTCAGGGGTTTGAAATGTGTTAGGTGCATTTCCAGATACTCTTGAGACCTACAGAACAATAGCTGGGGAAAAAACTGCCTTTAAGTAAATAAGCACAACCTAGATTTAAAGTGCTGGTATTCCCTTTTAAGTTGTTGTTCATCATCCTCATGCTTTAGATTGCCAAAGTGCCAAGTTCCCGCTTAATGCTCTAACTCTCTTTAAGCTGACGGTACTCTTGAACTCCCTCTAAGCACTGCATTTAAGCAGGCAGACTTCTGTTGTTTTCAGTCTTTGAGCAGTCCAAGCTTTCTGAGTGCTTCTTTTCGATCAGCTCCCATCCCAGGCACCACCATCACACTATATGCAACTGCATTTGAGGCTTTGTGGGCAACAGGCTGAGATAAAGTGGTGGTTTTCACTGGCTCAGCTGCTGTGATGTGTCCCAGTTCAGGACAGTTTCCACCATTTCTGTAGCCGTTCAGGGTTGTAGAGTGCTCCAAACCAGCTGCCTTCAATCCATTGGATTGAGCATGATGTGGTACAGATGCAGACTGTTGGTCATGTCTTGAGTAGTGATGGAAACTGGCACTGCTCTGCAGAGGCTTGTTCTTAGGCTCTGCGGGCACTTGAGAATAACAAAACGATGGGCTTCTTGTTGGATTACCATTAGATGGACCTTTTGTAAACCTGTTAGGTGTTGGGTCCAAAAAGGAGTGAGATTTGGGGGGAGATAGTGGGGCTCCCGTCTCATTTTCTGGCTGTTGGTCTTTCAGGAGGCCGAGCTTCTGCAAAGCTTCCAGTCTCACCACCTGGGGATCTGTTGCTTGCTTGACATTGTATGAAGAATCTGAGGTTATCAAAGCTTCATTTGGTGTTTTCACAGATATGTTGGCAGGAATCTTTTTGGGTTTAGGGGCCACAACTGGAGGACCTGTCTTAGACATGGAAGACTCTGAGTAGGATCTCTCAGATCTTGGCAGATTTAGACCTTCCATTGTAGCAGGATGGCGCTTGTCCAAGTCTATAGTATGATCTACTGTGGGACACAAAGGGGTCTTCTTTGTGGAGGCACTCCTCCGCAGATGAACAAGTGCGTCATAGGACAGAGGTCCTCTTGGTAAAGGACCCTCAGCTGTCCTAACTGAGTAGTCCCTAGGTTTGGTGGCAGGAGGTATCACAACATTTGCCTCCAAAGGTACTGGGGGAGCAGCAGGTATCTGGTTGTGTTTGTGACCAGGTTTGGTGCTTGTGAACTGAGGCTTGGAGCAGAGGTTTTTGTCAGGAGGAATGCCTGGTTTAGCAGTGGCTACAGAACATAGAGTGCTGCTCGCCATAACAAAAGGTGTAGGAACCAGATAGCTCTGCATGGGTTTTGTGTCAGCATTTTCCTTGATGGGTTCTTTAGAGGCATGTTTCTGTGAATCTGTGAATAAAACAAGCACGTTTGTCACTGGAAACAAAATGCATTACTGTTCAAAGTATTTCATTGACAGATGTATAGCTAATCCTACATCTGTTCCCAGAGAGATTAACTCACCGTTCAGCTTACTTTTGCTCATGGAGGCTGACAGGTCAGCCAGTTTGGTAGCAAGGTTGCCATGGCTGGGCAGTTGGTCAGGTTCATCATTGGACAGTCCACTATCCTCCTCAGTATCCAAAGACTCAATAGTCTCCTCCAAAAACATGAGACAGGCCTTCTCTTCAGCAGACAGATGCTCCAGACTATCGTCACTCTGTAATACATGGAAGAAATTAGATATCCCAAAAGAGACATAAACTCTCAGATGCAACAGAAGAGTTGACATTTCTTTATACAAGAATGTTAAAGGCTTTTACTTTAGTTACTTACAAAGCCAGAGTTGGCACTGACAACGCTGTCACAGCTGCCAGCACTGTTCATGCCAGTCATGGTCTCCAATCCAAAGCCACCTGGCCAGGTGTCGCTTTTGGGCATCTTAGTAACCTACTTGTCCAAGGTTAGTGGCACAGATTCTCGTGTTCTACTCTGTGAAAAGTAAATAAATTGAGAGTTGAATTACAGCATTATAAAGTAGATTAAATTTAATGGACCACACCATATTTTAACCATATTGTTTATACATTGCCTATTTTTTGTGGTTGTTTTTTTTTTTTTTTTTTACATGTTCACATTTTTAAAGAGCCATTGATTTGCACTCTTTTTCTAAAAAAAAAAACACTTTCCTTTTGGATTCCCTTCCCAGTACTGTCGCATTATCTCCCTTGCAATATTTTTGCTCTAACCTTAGCCTTTGTGTTAGCAAGTGTTGTTTATGCAGTAATTTCCAATCAACATAAAAGGGTCTCCAGTTACCAAATACTTGGGGATGCATGTGCAACCAGTAGGCAGAAAACACACTGGTGTGATGTTACCATGGCTTTTCTGCAGACATCTTTATCACTTATAAGTAGGCCATCTTTCTGGAGAATCAGTAATATATCTTTTTTTTTTAGTAAACTTAACACATGGACTGGGTCAATGAGAAATGGAGGCTGACCATACCTCACTTGATTCTCTGTAAAGGGATGAACATATAATTAAAATCCAAGGCTCTAACCAAGTCTAATTTAAATTCTATAGGACAAGAAGCTGTGGCATGACATTGTCTTTGAGCTGTAAAAGATTTTAGGCTTTGATTTTCTTTATAGCTAATGAATAAATGACAGTACAGTGTGCACAGACGCTGACTAACAGGACATGGCTTGGAGTCAGGGAAGCTCTACATTCATTTTCAACAGAGGTTTCCAACAAATGTATGCTGACATGGAACGGAAGGAAAATTAGCTGCTGTGTGTAACCAGTAATATGCACCACAGAGGTCTGGACAGCTCCAGATCAGGTTGATCCATGTTTATGAGTAGCTCAGGATTAAATATAAACAGTGTCAGACATGTAAAGATAGCCCAGAGTTAGCCTGTGCAATAAACATAAAGTATTGGTTGGGCTGGGTAGGGCTGGATGCTTTGATCAAGGATTTGTAACATGCTGCACAGGAATCTGCCCTCTCATATTGTACTTACATCTAATTCATGACCTGGACAAGTGTGCACATTGTGGACTTCATACCTCATCATGCCATTAAACAACAACAAATGTACAATGGCAGGCACAGCATTATTGTACTGAATGTATTGCCTAGAGGAAAATATCACAGGAGGAGGTCAAAAACTATTTCTCAAGAACTAAGAAATGTTTAAAGACAACTCGAACAAGTGAACAAACACAGTTGTAAAAAATGACCAAAGCAGGCCTTTAGACCCTCTGTAGAATCAAGTGTCTAAACCTACTCTAGATAGCTAATCCACTACATTGATTAAGTTATGATTTCATTAAGTAAACATTTCTCACAGGGGCAGTTTCAGAATTGGACTGACTGCATTGTGGGCAAACTCCTACAACTAACACTTAATCAACTGCTGCAGAACACCAACCAGACAGGAAGTTCAAATGATTATTTTCACAGCATCCATATTTGCTTAGTGTTCTACTTGGTCTGATTTTCTAATAACATAGCCTATGAAGCTGTCAACAAGAACTTTTTAAAAACAATATCACCATGCAATTGTAACATACCACTTGAGGGAAAAAACAAATTAAAGGCAGTTTAATTCTTGTGGATAATCTAAGTGAAACACGTATTTAAAGTCTGCAAGGTAATTTTCATACTAGCGGCTGCCTGGAAATCCATTTGAAAGAGTGCAATATGCCTGGCAAATGGTTCACAGTATTGTAAAAGAATACACTGTCTGTAACGGCTAATAAGATAAAACTACTGCAATGGCTGCACATTTGTTTATACAAGGCTATTTTCTAGATTTCTAAATAGCTCAGTCACTCTCTCAGACCTGTCTAAATATCCTCTCATCACCATGCGACATCCCGTGTAACCTTGTGATGTGTCTCACATTAACACAAGCTCTCCGTGCAATGGACAGCCCTGCTGGTCGAGAATGACAGGGTATCATAGCCTAGTCTGTTTCTGCCAGATATCTAACTAGTCCTCTTGCTGCACGTGACTCAGATTACAGCACACATGCCACTCCTAATCTTCCTCAACTGGATCAGTTTCAGAGCGGGTGGGGGGGGGGGGGCAGTAATGATCTCCTGAAAGCTATATGATATCCTGTGTGACCATGTTGTCTTACTCTGACAGTCTGGTATTAGGCCATTTTTAATTTGGCTGTATTTTCTTTCCCTGAAACAAAGGTCTACTTTAGGTGGTGAAATACAAAGAGAATGTAAATAGTAATACTGTGATTGGGGATTGGTTTCTTAATGGGAATGCTAAAATGTACAGTTTGCGTTAAAGCATCTTCCTTTTGGTGCATGAACTGTATACGTCCATTAAAAATTAAAGGAGCAGTTGATATTTTAGTATAAAGGAACTCCTGTCTGATCCTAGTAGAAAAAAAAAATCACTTTTGGATAGGTTTCAACACCTGAGAGGGAAGGTTTGTGGCAAACCTTCCCTCTCAGGTGTGCTTCCATAGGCCAAGCACGGCACAAAGCACTCCTGTTCACTGTTCAAGGCTTGCAATGTCATCCCATCCTGCCTATGTAAATGTCCCCATCTGTTCTGCTGCATGCTTGTCAGGATATGAAGCTGAACAGCGGAAACACTGAGATGATGTTCATATACCTGACACAATCTGGCTTGATCACATGCACATATCAAGAACCTAGAGATAACTGAAAACAATTTTTTATTTGAGTTGGGCTTTTCCCCCGTCACAAGAAAACCTCAGACTAATAAAACTGTAGATAGTCACTAACCCCCTGTAGAATATTTTACAGTGAAAGTCCATCTGTGTTTATCTCTATTGCTAGACTCCTGTCAAGACAGTAGCAACTGCCATAAAAAACAGATTGAGCTTAACAAAGCCATGTGATGAAGAGGTCAAGGCTACAAATTTAATCACCACTTCAAACTCTTTGGAACATTTACCTCTGACCCAATAACACACTATGGCTTAGATTGTGGCTATAAAAAGCAATTGCTCAAGCTTTTATTATCCTTAATGCATTGCATAAAACATGGATTATGCAACTAGGTGAAATAATCACTGTTTAGTTTTTCAAGTTACTTTTAGACCTCTCTGTCTGGCCTCCAGCCCTCTGCCTTCAGGGTCCAAGTTCAATTGGCAATTTATCGTTTTGTAAAGATCATCTTCCCTAATTCTTTACTAAATATACAAATAGCCAAATATACAAATCGTTGCTTACATCAGTCCCAGTAAACCTGGAAAAGTGATATTTACAGCGTGGAGTCAGGCTTTGTATTATTTGCAAAGTTCAAAAATGACATCAGGCATATGTCACTATAAACAAATATGAAGTCGTGCAAGCAGACACACATTCTGAAAAACAGGATTCTTCAGGAAATTAAAAATGCTCCATAATGTTACATAAAACACTAACAACAGAGTTTTTTTTTCGGTGGAAATTGCAGTAGTGGAGCACCCAGCGCCTACCTGTTGGACTCCCTGCGCATTGCTGTGAACCGCCTCCTGCTTCCTGCGCCGGTGAGGAGAAGAGCCGCTCCGGCTCTGAGGTACCTGCACGGAGGACTTTGTGCCCTAAGCTTTTAGCCAATCAGAGAGCAGCGTTTCCCTTAAGACGCGCGATCCCTCGTAGTCATAGCTACACCTGCAATAATCTGTTAATCAGTGTCTGCCTCATACCCTCTCTGCAAACCACCCATTAATAATAACCCTAACTTGTTAAAAAAAAAATCCCTCATTACTCCGGTTGTTACTCCAGAGACAGGAGCAGCGTCGGGCATTGTTTTGTACAAAGCTGATCACACAAACTAAATTATCTTCTCGATTAATCCATTAGTATAATTGTCTATAAATTGCCCCTCTGTCGTGGCAGTGGTAGCTGCTAAAGTTGGTCAAACAGTCACTGAACAGATCTTAGATCCTATTAAGAAAGGGTAGATGTTCCTTAAAATAACACGCAGGTACTGTAATCCCACTACGATGACACACGATGAGTTCAGCCAAATGGGGCTGATCTCTAAAGGCCACGGATTGTCAGTGAGCTATAAACAGAGATGGTTATATTATTGAATATCTATTTGCGTCAATCAGTACAAAAATAATCAAAACCACTTAAAGTAACACTTATTTCTCGCATTGTTTTGACTGTAGTGTTTTAAGATTTTGTTGTTTTTTTTCTGTAAAGGTTTTATATTATTTACTATGAAGCAATAGTACCTTGAAGTGAGTTTTGTCACAATACAATAATATGGATAAATAAATGGTATCCACTGTTCAAACCTCTGATGGTGAACAACAAAGTAAAGCAGAATTAATAACAATCAGTTCACTGTTGATACAAAATGACTTGTGCACAACACCATTGGCTATAACTTTTTATTGTGACACAACACTGAAAAAATCAAGTAAATCCAGTTGTTCTGTAGTGCTTTATGTGCAACATTCATTGTTATTGTCCTTGAAGAGTCATTAGAACTCAGTTAATACAAAATACAACAAAGCCGTTTCATAGTTTCACTTGTATGCAAGCCGATTATTCCATTATCACTGTAAAAATAAAACAAACTATATAATGTAACAGATGAAGGAAAATAAATCATAGTAATTCACATTCAAACAAAGAAGTTATTTGACATTTTCACTTTGCTTTTTGTTTATTCCAAACACCAAAAGAAAGTCCCAATCAATCCTCCAATGTGTTACTTAATTGTTTTGGCAACAACTCAGCATCAATATTGCCATCACAGGTATGTGGAATAGAATTATTGGTTCTGCATAATAAACTGCGCTTCAAGGAAAAAAACTGATCCCAGACACAGCTTAATGGCCTCCTCCAATTATAGATTTTTGACTCAACGTTTAGCATACATAAGTTCATGCTTCATCCTTATAGGCAGTGAGTTTCAAAGTAATAAGCAAAGAGATGATGCCTGACTTTAGCTGAAAATGTGAGAACGTCCTCCAGTTGTGCAAAACATACAGTGAAATAGAGTGGCAATACTAGGACAAGCAATAGAAATTAAACCAAAACCTCCACTCACAGTTCCCAAACACCCTGACTGTGAGATGAAAACTGAAAACATTAAAGGTTAATGCTTAATTAATGTTGATTAGCAAAGCACATCATGTATGGACTGTACCTGAACAGTAAATGCATTGAGTGAGCAGGATTTATCACAAACTAGTTTCAGATTTCTAGTCAGTACACCACCCTCTCACCATGATTTGTGTTCTGAAATACAATGCTTAAAACACCCCCCATGACCGCTGAAGTGTTTTTCAAAATATGCAGCAATATTTTTAAAAAAAAAGTGTTTTAAAATCATTAGGTCTTACAGCATGATACCTGAAAATTACACACTAGAATTAAAAATTACACTCTTGAAAACCTGTCATACCAATGGAGAAAATCAAAGCACTACAGGTTTTGTAAAATATTTTGTTTTCAGCACCATTATTATTTTTATTATTTATTTAGTTTAAAACAAGCTCACTGATAAACGATGATGCAACATCAAAAAAAGGGAAAAAGTCCCACATAAGTAAGTAGGCTAATTTTGGATCACAATTTGCAACATGATATTCTATTTCAAAATGCATAACCTCAATCTCAAACTCTCCATCTCACTGCTCAGAAAATTCAAGGTGATGTCAGAAATAGCACATTTGTATGAAGATGATTCTAGCTTAGCATTAACACAGCCCAACTGTGCTCAACAATTCAGACATCTACAGTAAACCATATTATCAGCTTTAAGTACTGGAAGAGTTTCTGACAAACCTGTCCACAAGGGAAATAAAAAAAACATGCTACATAACCGACATGATGAATAACAGTCAAACTTGGTGTGCTGTGTTTAAGACAACAGTGAGTAGGATCACATCATAGTACAAATAATTCTTAGTGGTTGTTTTAGAACTCTTTGTAGTGGGGTTATATCACATATGTAAGTTAATATTGGGAAGTCAGCGTGTTATAACTGACAACACAGCCACTGTTTGATTTGTCACAATACAACCCAGCCATCGAGTCATCGAACCTGATTAAAACAAATCCTAAGAACTGTTTGCATATTTTCCTGGACCCAGTTAAACAGATTTAAAACCATCCCTAACAGGTCACCATGATGGTTTAATGACATCGGAGCACTGCAGTAGCGTTTCTGACTTTGAGAACTGACAGCAGTTAAAAGGTAATACTGAACAGGTTAGAGGCTGAACACAGTGTCTGCAGATTCTCCATAGATGTCGCTAGACAATGTGAGGTAGAGGATCACACAAGCAGACAGACAGACAGACCAACAGAGTTGCCAGACATGGGGCACAGGTTTGGTGGTGGTTGTATTTGTGAGAGGGAAAAAAGACTGAACAATGTTCACACTTCCCCAAAATTGGTGTGGCCTGTCTCCTTGGCATGCTCCCGGGCTTCCTTTTGTCCCACCAGGCCTGTCTGGCACACCATGCAGCGCAATGCAAAGCGGTTTACGTCCGTGAACTGCCGCTTGCGGCGAGCTTCGTCTGCCAGCTCGAGGGCCTGGGCCAGGATTATGTCGTCTGTGGTGGAGAAGATAGTCTGGGGCGGGGCGTCAGAGCCGGGGGTTTCTTTCTGCAGTGGGTCATAGTGGATGCCATCATAGATGAGCAGCACACGTTTGTGGTAGCCAGCATCCTCCCCAAATCGATCCACTCGGACTGTCTGAGTGTCCACCACACAGATCTCACACTGGTAAAACTTGGACAGGATGGACACTTCGATGGCTCCTCCCCAGGTGTCATCACGTCTTATCCAGGAGCAGTACTCCTCGTTGGTCTTTCCCAGAACCGCTTCACAGTAAGCTGCAGGGTCACTCGACACAATCTGGGCGATGAGGCCTCGCATCTCGGGAGCACAAGCAGGGTCATATACACCACCTTCCACCACATAATACACACTGGTGAAGAGGCAGGAGTTGTCAGCTGGGACCACTCGACGTGCCAGCACTGGTGAGGCTTCCAGGCGTGGTGCTTTAGTCACAGTGGGATGATCCTGAGGCTTTGGCTTGTTTTTTTCTTCCTCAACAATGAGTGTGTCTCCTGTAGAGGATGACAAATCAGTGACATAAGACAGTTGAGCCTGGTCAGACTCTGACTGACAAAGTAAAGCGGAAAAACATAATATTGATTATAGATACTGCATTGAATCTTTGCACATATTAGAATTGTATCAAAAAAATTCCATACACATATAAGGTGTGTATAAAGGGATCAGTTCACACAATTCCAATAAATTGCTTGTTAATGTTTTGAGATTTTCACCTCTGATATTTCTACCACCACTGCAATACAGTGACGGCGAAGTGAATTTTATTCAGGGGTTCACAGCACTGAAGTTTGAAAAAAAATCTTCTTTACAGATAAAGTGTTTCAGTTACTCTGGATAATCCACAAAATACTGTCCACAGTTATAATTACAACCTACTTAAATGTAAATTCATTCATTATACTAATGTCTTGAAAAAAGGGTTCAAACATGTAAATAAAGTAAAAAAATATATCTATCAACAATAAATAGTGTGAATTTTGTCCAAGTTACTTGTATACTTTTGATGTTTGACCACATACCTGATTTGATGGGGTAATCCTTGAGGTGAGCATCTCCATTTCGAAGATCAAGGCTGGAGGGTGGGTAACCAACCATAATTTTCTGCACATCGCAGGGGATACCAGTCAGCTCCTCCACCTTACTCTTCAGCTCTTGGACACAGGACTGATGAGTCAAGCCCTGCATTATGTGGCTCCCATTTTTGGTCTTACAGCGAAGCCTCAACATCCTACCAGGAAAAACACGTGACAACAAATCTAAATTTAATTCATATCTGTGACAATGCAAGTAAAAATGACTGATCCAACATGGAATTTGTGGCAAGAGATTGTTATAGCTATCAAGTAGACACTTAGACATCTCAATTCATCAAGAATATTGAACTCAATTTCTGATTAAGTTTTCTTTCTTACTATAAAAGCCTAACTGGAATACATCAAACGTTATTTATATCCAGTCATATTCTTATTTCTGTTGCCATCATTCTAATGCTCAACCATATGTACCGTTTTCTGGTCTGGACAGATGTTTCTATTATTTAGTCCACCTACTTTCTTTCAGTGATAGCAGACTAAATAACAGAAACACATCTCTGTATAAGTTAATAGCCTACAACTAAACAGTATTACAAACTATATCCCCCAAAAATGATCACAGTTAAATCAACTGGCATTATGTTGATTGGGCTTCATTAGTTTCAGCTAGAGGTTTCTAATAACCTAGTAAACCTGGTCTATACTGCATATGTATATAACTAAGTCCTGGTTGCCACCTTTATTTAAAACACAACAAGTCAAATGGAATAACATTTCCAATTCACTGCCTGCAGGATAAGTGACAGGGTTCTCGAAATGTCGAATGGATCCTTTAAATGTAAAACACGTGGTTTGTGTAACAACCTGCCACGTTTTTCACAGTTTCATTTTTCTTAGAAATAAAATAGTACCTTAATTCATCAGTGCAAAAGGTCAAAATGTAGTAAGAGTGATTATGTGTGAGATACAAACTGGAGCTGGAGAATGGCCACACACTAAGGGGGACTACTATATATGAAATTGTAATCAGTTTAGCTAAATTTTTAAAAGTTAAGTTGCAACTTATGTGTAGCATCCTGCCCCAACATGTTTCTCATAACCTTACAATACTCACACACACAATGCTATTGTATAAAAATATTCTTCAGTACTCTAACAAGAACATTTTTGATGGATTTAACGACTTTGAATTACTTAAAATGTACTTGAATCACATGTTGTTGTTGGGGTTATGTAAAGTTATCAAGCTTGCAACTTCGCTGATTTTATCATGTAGCGATAAGCTACATTAGCTTGACTCGGCTAATTGTATTTGTTAGCCAATGTTACACCGCAAGCATGTCGAATACCCTATATAGTGCTGGCAGTTATATCATATTACTGCTTTCTAAACGGAGGAATAACAATGAAACTGCTGATGGAAAGCGGTAGTAGAGTAAAACACCTGACAGCGACATTGCTTTGTTTTATTTTCTTTGTTCTGGGAGTTAACTCAGCAATAAGACACACAGATAGCGGTGTAAGCTAGGAACTCTCTGCCAAGCAAGAAAAACACAGAATTATATGGGTCCACTTGTCGCTGAGCTCGACAAATATTCACAACGTGAGGGACATTAACTCTGAAAGTGTATGAAAAGGACATGGTTGCCCTTAGCCAGACAGAAATTAATGTTAACGTTGAAGGGCAGCTAACTATATCATGTATCATCTGCTAACCTTAGCATGCTAGCCTGACCATTAACTTGGCGTTAACAGTTTGTTTTCCCCAAATTATTCGAATCCGAATAAACTTTGGTAATTTATTTTACCTGTCAGGCGACAAATCTATACACGAATGAGTAAATTAAATGGTATGACAACGGACTGAGTTGTTGTGTTTTTTCTCACCTGCCGTTGACTGCAACCCTGCCTCAAACAATAAACATCCAGTGAGACCGCTGATGTCCGCAACGTCACTTACGTCTCTGTGACGTAATGGCGCTAGCTCCTGTACCGTAAATCCCCTAATAGATTCACCCCTGTTTTTGAGGTACGGTAATATTTACTGTAGGCTTGTGTGTTATGCCAATAGACTGTATGTAATATAATATATTATGCCACGCATAAGTGCTGTTACACCGCTTGTGTTTGGAGTGTGTGCAAAACACACAGCAACTACCTTCCCGATGCATTTATATTCATGTTATGTTGAATAATGATAGTAAAATATGTGGCCTGATTCTGATGCATCAGTGAGAAAGCGGCTTTTACTGTGCACCCTGCTGCTCAGGGTGGAGATAGTTTTAACTGCTTTTGCTATTTTATTCCAGCGGTTCCCAATCTACGGGGCAGGCCCCTCCAGAGGATCAGAAGATAAGTCTGTGTGATGATTAATGTTTATTTAAATGTAATTTAAACCATATGAGAAGTTTGTGTTGTATTTTATAAGCTTATCATATGTTTTGTTTAGTTTTTCTTTTTTAACACAAAATCTTACAAAATCTTTATCTTAAAATCTTAATCTGAAAAGTAACATCAAAGAATGTAGTGGAGTTAAAAGTACAATATTTCCGAGAATAAGTAACATTAAATGGAAATACTCAAATACATGCTGCATACTGGTAGAGTTGACTTCTTTTCCAAATTATCAATTTTCTACAATATATATAACCAAGAAAATGAAACACATTTATTTTGCTATGAGGCTAAAACATGTTCCCACTTCTTCAAAGACAATTTATAATAGTTTTTTTTTCTACAGTGAACTGTAATAATTTGGTGGTAAGGTTTTCTCTGCAGCTCTGGTGATTGGTGGTGGTTCTGGTGGTGGTTTACATTTCATTTTGTTGTTAAATCATTTTGAGACAATTCTGCATTAATGAAGGGGCATTTAAATGAGGGTTATAAATAGATTCCTTTTAACAGATTTGGATGACTCCATTTGAATGTAAGATTCATGAGTGTCTCCTGCATTTCTACGGGAAAAAAAAAAAAAAAATTGAAAATCATGTCACTTCAAAACTCGCTTTTATTGTCTGCTGAAAAGGCACAAGTAGGCTACTTTGAGCAGGGCAATAACTTGTCAACAGTCAAACATTACATAGTCATAGAATGAAACTTGTAACACTGTCTATTATTTGATCTTAAGCTGATGTTAAGAAGAATTAAAGGAGAAAAGATAAATTTTGCATGAAGCCATTCCAACAATTTCTTGGTCATTATGATAACATGAACATAAGTATAAAGAAACAGCTAAACTACCTTCAACATGTTATGTTATTGTTGCACAAAATCTCTTCCTAGAATACACAGGCTTGAAGAATAATGAATTAAAATATGAACATTTACCATTTAGGGTTTATGGAGACAGATAACATCAGCTCAAGGTTTGTGAATTGCAGTTTGCGATAGAAATGTAAATTTGTTTATTTACTGCTGGTATACAGTATGTCCAGCAATGTTGTGTATTTTCTAACAACACATAAAATACTTCCACAACAGAAGGATAAAACTCCCCACGGTGTTTTCATCTCCTTCAGAACCTTATGAATACATTCTTTCAAATCTATAACATAAGACATAACAGATGATGGCTTAGAATCACAACTACAGGCTGCTTGCATATGGTACATGAGTGGATTTGTATTATAAAAATATTTTTTTACAGCATCTACTTTATAATATGTTCTGTTTGCAAGAGTGAAAACAGATTTTCATCATAATAATGCATAACTTGTTCCTGTTACATTCAGAGGCATACAGAGGAGCTAATTCTATCCATATATTTCATGTTCAGTAAGGCATTGTATTATTTACAGTAGGATAAGGATTAGTTGTCAGTTATGTAACACAGTAGGCTATGTTTTGTTGGTTGATTGATTGATTGATTGATTGATTGATTTCTTGCGGCGCACATGCAGAAGAGTTTATGATACTAATGATAAGGCCTCCAGTTCAAAGCCTCAGCATGCAGAGAAAAGACAAACAGGAGATTGAGATAACCAGGAACTAAAATGACCTTGTGTGCCTCCTTCTCTAAACAAACTGTTCTGACTTCATCCCACGCTTACTCTGACAATGTTTTTCAAAAAATGTGGCTAAAAAAAGAAAAAGAAAAAATTAAAAACCACTTCTTTCTATCTTTTGCTTCAGGATTGAAGCCAAAACTTCTCCCGACAATGAGAGGCTTTCATCATCACTCAGAAGCGGACACAGCCACTAGTTTCTTCGGGGCTGTCAAAGTCGATTCCTTCACACAGGGACTCCTTCAAGAAAGAGACACAAATTAATGCCTTACAGCAGCAAATCCTATTCAAGGAAACTAATAGCTTCCCAGGCGGCCCAGGACTCTTAAGTTCCTATTTAAAATATTTGATCATTATGTGAAGTGTGGTAAAGGGTTACACAGCACTGGAGACTGTTCTTTAGCACATTCTCAAGAAGTGATTAATTATTAATCACTTGCCGACCCTATGTATGACTGGCTCCAAACCATTGTCTTGACTTCACTTAAATCAATACTGAACCATTGAATCTTCAAAATTTAATGTGCGAACAGTATCTATTGTTATTAGTTTGCCATTATTTTACCATTTTAAAAGATATCTGGGTGTCTAACAAATAAAATATTATCGTCAAGGAGTTTTATTAAAGCTGCTTTCAGTGTTGCAGGTATTTATTAAACTACCAAAGAATCAGCGGGTGATATGAATGTTCTTGATAAGACTGCTGAGATAAAACGAGGCCGATTGCAGCTTTCACTGCGCAAAGGTGATGGAAGGTTAGAAAAACCCAAGGACTGAAAACCATAAAAAATACACCACTACAATAACATACAGTACTGTATATTGACATGGGTTAACATGACATGAGTGGAGTTATGGGAAAGAAAACGAAGGGTTTGCTACATGTGGGAAGTCTCCAAAAATACTCACAGACAAATGCTTCCTATCCGGGGCTGTAAGACAGGGTTGGAGAAAGCGGAGAAAGAGAGAGATAGATAGAAATGTGGAGATGGACTGAAGCACTGTACCCGCAAGGCAAGACCAACAAATACACAACACATACAAATATGAATATGCATTTTTAATTTTCAACAATTTTTTTAGGTTTCAAACCTGCCATGTGGTATTATATTAATTTTCTCAAACTGCCCTTCAATATTCTCAAATGAGTTCCAGCTTTAAAAAATGAAATCATTGCATTTGAAGATTGTATCTTCTTGTACAGCTAATATGTTTACTGTGTGTACTATGATAACTTGTGACAAAAAATTACAAGATTTCATGATTGTGTGTCTTTCTTTTTTTTTTTTTATTAGTCCCTTAATGAACTCATAAGGCTGACTCATAGGGAGATTTCCTCAGCAAATATGAGACATGCTGTTCTGCATATTCAAGCCGGATACAGCCCAGTGGGGTGAAGCAGGGGTCATGCAAAAGACAAACATCTGACAGCCACAACATTAAAAGAGGAGAACAACCTGTTCAAGACCCAAAACATGCCCTGAGAGGGAGACAGACAGATAGAGATGGGTTTCCATGTACGTCAGTGTCAACACAGACGCTAAATTATCGAGAGGACCCAAAACTGAGGCGAGGGAATGTCAAACACAGGGTTACAACTGTGGTGGGAGGTGACTTGATTACAGTTGACGGTGACTAATTTAAAGGGGGAGCCTGTAACTCTTTCACTAACTTGGCTTTGCTGTCCCTCTGGCATCAGAGCTGATGGGGTGGGGGCGAGCGGTAGCCAGGGCTGGTTACCCGCACTGTAGAGCCTGGGACGCTTGACCTGGTCGTGACTGGACAAGGGAGTGTAACTATTCCGCCGGTGTATGAGCGCAGTGTCCCTCGGGATTCTACCCTGGTAGGAGATGAAATACCGCAGGTGTTAAGGAAAAAAATGATCTGGGAATACACAAGACCAGGGGACACCTGAGCAGACATAGCCAATCAAACTAGCCGACCTCTCCACATTGATTCACAGCAACAGGTAGGACAACTAAAGCCACGGCAACCCTGACCGCACAGACAGACTAACACCTTCTTCAGTCAGGGAGTAAACCTTTTAAAAGGAAAAAATAGATGTCAAAGTGGAATCAACAGCTCAAACACAGCATCTTCTCATACATGAATAATCTCTGAGCATCATATCAGAATGCAACCAGAGCGTTGGCAATGATTAGATCAGACGAGCAAGGTAGCATGAGCAGCCATGGCCTCAATCAAATAATCAAGCAAAATATAAATAAAAAATTTAATTTTCACATTCATTAGCTCACAGCTCAAGCCAGGCTGAGTAAATGTGGTTAAAGACAAAACGGACACAGCAAAACAGGGATACAAGTAAGGGAGACAAAGAAGCAAGGCCTCATACAGGGGGGTGAAGTATGGTTGCATCGTAACAGCACAGCAAACAAGAGCCCACTAGACATCAGATTAGATGTTGTGATTTGTAGATTAATTTTGAATCATTTCCCTGTGACTAAAACAATGCACAAATATTCTGCACTTGTGACAATATTTGTGGCTTTAATTCAACAAAGCTGAATGCACATTTATGCGGCAATGTGATTTTTCAGCTTGATTCAGAGCAACTTACAAGAGGCCGGTCTCGATGTGTGTTTACAGCTTCCACATTAAGATAAAACATCTCCACTTTACATCCTAGAGGATATAGGATAGAGTACATTTACACAAAACAATGATAAAAGATCAGTCACAGTGTAAACTCGAGCTTGATCTAAGAGAAGGGCCTACCGTATGCAACAGGGGTAAGTTTGAGCACTGTGTGGAGCGGACATTTCATGTACGGTAGATCCTCTGTGGGAAGAAGAAAGACCACACGTCAGTATCTGTGTGTATGGGACACACACTGGTCGAAACCTGGCTGTGCTGTGTACTTAAGTGATGCATGTGTTGTGTTTATTCGACCTGCACTTTTGTCCAGGAAGTAAGCCAGCAAACAGCGCATCACAGCCTGGTGGCAGATGACCAACACGTTGCCCTGCCTCTCTAACTCCATGATAACCGGCTCCAGTCGTTGAACGAGATCCTGGTAGGACTATTGATCCAGAAAAAACGAGTTTAATCTATAAGTAGAGGGCTATGTTTAAAAAGGAGAAAAACATTTAGTTACCTATGAACTTTAACAACCTCTAATCGCTCAGAAAAGGAACAGTGAGAGCAAAGAAAGTTGAAGATTTAATGGAATGGATCCACTGTTTTAGCCTGACTAGAGCCGTGATTAAGACAGAAGTAACCGTGCAAGACTATGGGATGGAGTGTGGAGTGTGCCAAGTTACCTCTCCTCCTGGGTACCGATAGTGGTACTTGTCCTGGTCCCTCAAAGCAAACTCCTCTGGGAATGTATTCTGGATCATCTCATAGGTCATCTCCTCACACACACCCTGGGGAAGGACAACAAAACATTTATTCTTACACCAAATGCCATACTAAGGTGAATAGAAGCCCTTTCACTGCACATAATACAAATGATGAAGAACGTTTTGTTTTGTTTTTTTCAAAACTCTGGTTTTTTGTTTCTCCTCAGGATGTTGATTCATGCTCTAAAAGGGTTGAAACGCTTTTGTTTTGTACTATATTACACGCTGTCAGGAAGCCCTGCTTTTTCCTCACCAATCTAACATCATTGCCGTCATCAACGTCACAAATGTAGTTTCTATCTAAATCAGAGACAATGAAACTGTAATGAATCCTATAATTGCAAAATGAGGGAGGTTAGATGACAGGGTACTGACAGCGTCGATCTCGTTGAGTATCTTCCACTGTTCATAAGGCACTCCCAGCTCCTCCGCTGTCTGGATGGTCCGCCTCAGTTGGCTCGTCCACACCTTCAAATCCGACAGTTTGTGCTCCTCAATGAAACCTTGCAGGGCGTGGGCGAACTAGGTTGTGAGAGAAAAAGAGAGAGGTTTCCAGTCTTCTGTGTCTTCATCATCTATACATCATTCATTCTTTTCTTTAATGGTATTTCTGCTTCATTAGATTAATGTTTGGTGGACAGAGACAAGAAAATGTGGACTCCGGTGGACTCTGTTGTTCATAATACTGAAGTTAAGTGCACCTTTTCCCAATGAGCTACCTCCCTGAGAGAGGCTTGTAATTAGGTTCTTCGGGTGACACTGGCTTTGCACTTCATAAAATTAGGATTATGAAAGAGAACGGCCAATCATACCTGTCTCCCACGAGGAGAAAGCTCCGAGTCTCCTCCGATGCGGCCTTCAACGTTGTGGTTGCTCTCTCCGTGCCGACACAGGTAGATGGAGTGAGAGTGCACGTGGATGTTCATGAGGTAGTAAACAATCTTACTCTGGATGTAGTCCTGCACCCGGTTCACCAGAAAACGTCGGCCCACGTTCATCACCTTAATGAAAGAGAGGTCCCTGCAGATGGTGATGAGTCAAATGTTTGTTTACTGTCACCACCTAGTGTTCACTTTCTGAACTGCAAGCTGTAATCGACAGGATGCAAACTGCTTGGTTAAAAAGTTGTGATCCAGTAGTATTTTGAATACAGATTTTAAATGTAATGATCCATTTTGATCAAGGGAAACTATAAGATCTGATTGATTCTTACTTGTCGTAGTTATCAGGATCTAACGGTTGGTAAGTGACCTTGTAGCACTCGATACGTTTAAGGAAGTCATCCATTACTCTCTCTCTGTGTCTCTCAGGGTAGTCTGGACTGGACACCTTCACTTCCTGTTACAGGTATTTAACACATTCAAACAATGTGAGCAAGTAGTTCAGTTCTTACATAACAGTGCAGATCATGTTAATATTAATAGATTATGGGTTTGACCCACAGCCCCGGTCAAAGCTTTAAGTCCCATAGGTGACATAATATCATACCAGAATATTAGCAGCGATGACCTCTGGGTCGTCACATACTGACTCCACAAAGAACACCTGTTGGAAAGAGAGCAGCTCAGAGGTCAACATATGCCAAAGCTTTTTGAAACTGTCCACTGAATCGACATCATGACACTATCATCCAGTTTCTAACTCAGAGATTAAAGGTCCAGTGTGGAGTTTTCTTGTAAACAATCAAAAGTATGATTACATTCACCATTTCTCATAAAAAAGCACTGTGTGCATTTTCTTTGAAACCTGAATTATTTATAACCATGTTTGCTAGCTGGCAGTCTTCTTCTTCCCTGCATTTCCTGGCACATAGCTAGGTTTCTCCAAACAACTGTCAGTTAGTGGAAAATCAACTGGCAGCAGGAATGTGAATCCCAAGATGCAAACGAAGCAAGGACCCATTAGTCAAAACACTGCTCATAACAGTGCTAGAGGTCAAAAGCTCCACGTGGCTCCTTTAGGTGAACCTCCGGACTGAATTTACCTATCAATGAAAAACCTTAGTTTCAAGTTTAGTTTAAAGTGAGACTGTGTAACTTTTGCAGTAATAAATAACACAGTCTCTTTCCTATACATGGAAAGTAGCATTCATAAGCAATAAAACACACCCTTGCTCATGTCATTGCACTTTGGTTGTATGAAGTGACATTAATGAGTATGCTCACTGACTCTTTTTATAGGCCTGCTTTGTCCTGTCCGGGGAACTGCAGTGTGAATGTTGAAATATTAAAAGTCTAATTTCCACTGGAGCCCTCAAGGGAAAAGATAAAATAATTGCAAAATATAAACAACACAGCAATATAAACAAAATTCTTACCTTGAATGCATTCTCTTTCACAAAGGCTTGAATGAGGTCTCGCCGTTCTCTCGTTGTGTTTGTTGCATCAAAAACCTGATAAAAGGAACACAAGGGGGGGGGGACACAAAGAAAAAAAAATCTCATGTATATTGTAGGTGTCCTGCTGTAAAATGTTTGTGGGACAGTTTAGGATTAACGCCGTGATAGTGCCAGATGTGCTTCTGTTCTAGATATTTGAAAGCTATTGGAAATGAACCAACATAGAGACTCAGGCAGAGAGACAGACGGACAGAAAGGCAGAGCGCACTCACCGCGATCTGTCCTCCTTCCTTCGTTAGGTACGCCTTCACATCCTGCAGAGCTACCAGAGCACACTGCCTGCAGGAGAGAGGGGGGAAACCTGCACCCTCAGTATGAGATTCCCATTCACTATAATACACATTCACTGAAATTGACATTGCATCCCTAGTATCTTATTGTAGGTATCATGGAGATCTTGATTCTCAGTTTCTGTAGAGTTAAATTATTATCTGCTGTTCCGGCAATCTTTTGATTCTTGTCTTACTTGTGGTATTGTTGTGTAAAGGGTATGTGCATGTCACCTGGGTTAGTTTTCGCAAATCACACCAAAGGAAATGTTTCATCTCCTCCTGGTGTTATCAAACAATGCCAACAGTTTAGTTGTCATGTGCCAGCAGCAATATATTTTTCATTCAAACTTGGTACATGGAGGATAGATGGGTGGGACAGGCTAGCTCTCTCCTCCTGGTTCTACTCTTATTGCCATGCTAAGCTAACTGGCTGCTGGCTGTACAGTCATATTCTGCATGCATGAGCGTATCATTCTTCTCATCTCACCCTGGGCAAGAAAGCAAATAAGCATATTTCACAGTATCTTGAGCTATTCCTTTAACCTCATTCGGCTGATGCGATAAAAGGACAAACTCTCCGAATTATTTACAGCAGCTGTTTGATCCAGGTCGGATGCAGTGCAACACCCTGGAGGGCTCGTGTCAGCCTCAGAGTGACAGCGGCAGCAGCTTGTTTAATATCTAGGTCAGAATTCAGCGCTGGGATGCTGTCAAGAGCCCGTCACATTTTTCATGATAGCCACACAAGACAAACCCCACTTCACTTATTAACACCAGACACGACAGAGGCAGCTCTATTTTTTTTTATTCCTCTATCTGGAGAAATGATTTCAGTTTATCTGCTTGTTCACATGCCTTGTCATGTGATGCGTTGCTGTAGGTATGAACACTGTGCTGACCCCGGCTGAATATCAACTGCTGGCCCAAAAAACAGCTTAGTCACTGATGCAGCAGTGGAGGCTGCAGAATACCAAACAGACTCATGTTGACTGAGAGAAATGTGATACTCAGACAGTAGAGATGCAACAGCTTTCCTTGTTGTAGGGTAGATATTATGTGACTGCCCCATGTAATGACTGAAAAGAAGAACTCACTTTCTTATTTTCATTGCTTCCTCGTTGTCGTGGCGGAAGAAATCGTAGGACTTATAAGCTCTGACGGCCTCTCTGCGGTACACGCCCAAGTTAAACACTGCAAAATGAACAAATAACATTAACACTCCTCGCTGTGCCTGTTTGAAGTCACCAGTCAGGTTGTGTCTGTAAGCAATTACAGACACAACTGATACTAAATTTAGTTTCCTATTCTGAGATACTCTGACATACAGTAGAGTACATTTAAATATACATGTCATGTGGGGGAGGATTGCTATACGCAACAATACTGCTATACAGTGTGATGAGCCAAAACTCAGGGTCTAAGGTCTTGATATAACAACAAATTATTTTCCAGATGTCTTTAAGGTTGTTAAAGATACACTCAGACTTGGAGTATTGATTCAAAACTGCTAAGTAAGGAAGTATAGTTTAAACTACTATGTATTGTACTACAGAGTTGGGTACGACAGCCACATAGCAAAGAAAAGTTGAAGACAGGATGGCCGCATCTGCTGTAATTTGAAATATGAGCAGTGAACTGTGGGAAAACAGGCTTTCGTCTCGTGTCCGGCACTACCTTTGGTTGGGACTCCTATCCAGTTGAGGTAACGCGTGAGTTTCTTTGACATGTAGGTCTTCCCTCTTGCAGGCAGGCCGATCATTACGATCATTGTTGGAGAATTTGTCATATAGGAAGCCCATGCTGCACGGGAGACATACATATATACAATTGCCAAGCACATTAATCAAAGTCCCACACAGCTGTTAATAAACTGCATTACAAAAGATAACAGAAAATGCTGTATAACCGGGGGAAATGAAGTAACACAGAAGTAAATTTACCGCATTTTGGGAAGTTATAGGCTGTATTTCATCATAACTGAGACAACAAACGCAAGACAACATAATAACTAGGCCATGTGTACACTGGACAAAAATAATTACGTCACTTTAGACATAAATATGATTTGTGGATTGGGATTAAAAGCAGCATCTGAAATAATTAGTAGAGGGATTGTCTTGGGAGGGAAAAGCCATTTCCTTGCAGTGGAAACCTCAGCAGGTCACACAGAGTATTTTTATATCACTGGTCATAACTTTCTTTCCTCCTAAGAACCACTCTCTTGAAGGCCGTGTTTTGTGCGTTGGAGTAAATGAGGGCGCTTCAGTGTCACAGGGAGGTGATTTAAAAACAGTTTGTGAATTCAGTCCAAAGTGAACAATAAAAGGTCTTATATTACAAGTGCGCCTGCAGACTGAAACAGCAGTCATGCAGAAGAAGTTGTTTAAATCTAATTGAGGGAGGAGTTTACTTACAGCACTTCTTCTCTTTTATTCTCAGGTCTGTTTTCTTGGCCTCTGCAGAGTTTGCAGAACCATTTTCCCACTGAGTGCTTGTCATGTTGAAATCCTGTTTGGGCTCAATTTGAAATCAGCTCTCTCTCTCTCTGTGTGTGTGTCTCTCTCTCAGCGGGGCATCGTCCAAGCTGGTCTGAAACAGAGGAATCAGGCGCACATGTGATGTACCATCTCCATGCCTGTCTGACAGAACAAAACTGTAGCTCTTCCAAACATGTGTAATGGCTTTTTGTATCCCTGGCAACAGAGATACATGCAGGTAGAGATGAAGAGGATGAGGAGGAAAGGCGCTGCCACATCATCTGCTCAAGAACAAAAAGGTCCACTTTGGCTAAAAGCACAGTATCTGCAAAGCCACATACGAGCAAGGCAAGCACTGATTTCCCATCCGGCAGGGGTGACTGAGTTCATGCGGCACTGAATCTGCCATGAAAACGTCTGACATAATCCACACAAGACGCGTTTCTAACAGCATCATATTTTGTGTTTTTATTTATCTATTTTACCTGGTCGGTAGGCAAATATGATGAGTCCCGCGGACAGAAACACCTTTGTGGACGCCGTTAAACACTGTCGGTACAGGGAGCTCCGGATCTGCCGCGCCGACTGTTTGCGTCCGCGGCTGGAGGAGCCCGTCTGCTCGGCCTGTCCTTGGTGCTGAGGTGCCTCCACGGCCGGCTGGTGTCCTTCCAAGCCGGAGGTGTGCCTCTACGTCACTTTTCTCTCTCTTACCGTAACCTTGGTAATAGATCTACATCAGAATACGTCAATGCTCAGTCCGGTTTCACTAATTCAAAGGCCCTGAGAACAAAACCATGAGCGCTCTGCAGAGGACCACCATGAGAACAAGGCGGTGAAGGTGGAGCACAAGCATTGAAAACACTGACGCCAGCATCCGTGGATGAAAAAGACTTTATTCACCTCTACCAAACATTTTCTTTAAGCATACCAATAACCTCTTTGCATAGTTATTCTATTCAACAATGGTCCTCAATACAAAAGGCAGATAGTGGTCAAAGAGTCATGACTTTTCAGGTACCACAACAAGATGAAGGGTGAAACACAACCCCAAATAAATAATGCCCACTTACCGCCACAATGTTTTTTCATTAAATAGTACAAAACGGTTGAAATAAAAGGCAATTCCCATGAAAATTCATTTAGTACAGCTGGCTGCACACTCTAATTTACTGGCTTTAGATAGCACAAAGCTAGATTTATAGTTAACTGAACTATTATACTGATGAGGAACATTAGTGAAGAAGACTAAACTATCTACATCATTAACTGGATTTATATTTCACTTGGTGTCCACACATCTGTACAAGACACAACTGGAAATTTGGACGCCACAGAAGAGTGACCTAAACCTACTGCTATATTTAACCAAATACTGAGGAACATTCAAAGGTCAGAGGTTAGGCACTGGTTTAGTGGCTTGGCCGAGGGAACATGTGTGATGCCACTCCAGCTTAGCAGCCAGTAATGGTGCGTGAGCGATTGTCAGAGCATCTCAGGCTTGTCATGAAATTCAGACAGAAGTTTCCGGTGGAAGGCACAGGCAATGGAATAACTGTCAGTAGGTTTGCACACATTTGTAGATGAGAGGCTGTCTGCAGTGGGATTTCTGGTCTTCAGTGTCGGACTTTTAGTGGTTTCCTGTTTTCAAGTTTAAGGCTTGATTTTCCACAGCTGCAAATTAAAGAAAAGAGTGAAAACTTACATTAGAGAGAGATGATTACTGTCACTTCATCTTCCAGAACAGCACAAACATATATTGAGGCATCAGAATACAGTATTACCTACAGCGGTGCATCCCTGGCTAAAGGAACACTTCAACAATTTGGGAAATATACAAAATATGCTTATTCACTTTCTTGCAACGAGTTCCGAACTACACCATCTGTGTAATAAGTATGGACCCAGACCAAAGAGATCTTAGCTTAGCATAAAAGCTCTTCAAAGTTCATAAAAATATGTGCAGCTCTAAGGGCTGGATTACACTAGGATAGGAATGGTTCGAATGACATGCTGTCCAACCACATCAGAAACAAAAACTGGTTATACCCGATCTGCACGGCCACATTGGAAGAAGAAAAGCCATAATAGAAGGATGGGTCTGATATCATTTAAATATCAGACAATAACAATGCATTTTCAGAGAGTCTCACCTGGAAGAAATTCATAATGCTGAACTTGGTTATTTGCACGAAAAGTGACAGAAACAGTTGTGTCAAGAATGAAAAAAGAGAGCTAGAGAGAGAAGTTCAAACCCAGTGTACTTTCTCACCCCTGCACAGCTGGCCAATCACAGGTTGAAGTGGGTGTGAAGTTCTGATGGAGCATAACGGGGCCATTTGCACAAAACACCTTAAGTTTCTACTTGAGTAAGATGCTTAAGGTTTCTCTTAAAAAGGTTCATTAGTTAAGGGGAAATATTAAGTGATTTACTACAGTAATAGAGATTTGACTGTGGTAAAATTTTACTGTTTCCAGGGAGACTGTTTGTTTGCTTCCATTAGCATGTGATTCCTGTTATCACTTTTGGGAAGCCGTCAACATTAAAGGAGTGCGCTGCTATCTCATCCTCCTGTTGTTCTGACAGGAATGTCAGGGTGTTCAGCAGACAGGCAGAGCGACCTGGGACGCCGCTGATCTGCGGACATGAAATACCTCAACTATATCTGACCAGAAAGATCTGTAACATGAAACCATAGAGCAAGCATTAAGCTGCAGAAGTAGAGTGATCCAACTCTAGATGGTCAGAAAAATCATAAACTGACTGCCGGTCCTGGTCACAGAACACTCTTCTTGGGGTGCATTCATTTTCCCAATTATTCATCATAATCTCAGCCATGTTGCAGTTAAGATGTAGTCAGAGTACCTTTAGTTTCTTTCCTTAGTTTGTTCGCCAAGGTCTCTTGTGCAATGGTTTAACTGACTTTAAGTGATTCCTTAAGTTGAGAGACTAAGATAAGGAGAAAAACTTAAATACTTCAGTGAACATTTTAAGGAAGAAGACGTAGGGGTGTCTTCTGTAATTGGTTTTATTTTAAGGAAAGCTTAACATATACTTTAAGGAAAATCTTAAGGTGTTTTATGCAACCAGCCCCTGGCCCTTAAAGATCACTGATTAACATCATGCATCTCAAATAGAAATGTAAAAATTGCAAGTTAGAGTTAATTAGTGAGCTTCAGAGGTGCTGGAGGGCATTTGTGAAAACTTTGTGAGGGTCAGGCTAGCTATTTCCCCTGCTTCCAGTCTTTATGCTAAGCTAAAGTAATTGCCTCCTGGCCCCATCTAGATACTCATCACACAGGCATGAGAGTGATATCTTCTAATCTTTTAATCCAACTCTCTGCAGGAAAGTGCATAAACACATTTCTTAAAAATGATGAACAATTCCTCTCAGTCAATCCTGCCTTCACTGAACGCTTGTCAGTGTACACTACTTGTAATTTAAGGCTCACCAGTAGAAGGCACTTTTGAGTTTGTCTGCTCTCACCACTCATCTCACAGAGAGATTAAAAAAGCCAAGATGTCATGAGTGTGGTCTCCAGTCAAGCACCAAAATCACTGAATCCAACATTTTCCACGTTGCAACATGTTGTTCGACCCTCTGACAGGTGAACACTCATGTTTGTAGTGTCCAAGCTCCAGCTGTAATAACCCTTTTTGTCACAGGCTGAATAGTGCTCTATGTGAGGAGTGACCTGAGCTCGATGTGCAAAATTGGTGGAGTGCAGCTTTCATCTCTTTTGTTCTGTCTTCTTGCACCATTGTCACAGAAACCCGGGAGCTGTAATTTTAACATTTAGCTGAAAGACTCCACTCACTCTGATGTTGAAGCCGAGCAGGTCGCTGACTACGGCAGACACAGCAGACAGGATGACCACTCTGGTGATGTTATAGATCAGAGGGTTCACTGTCAGACCCAGCAGTCTGAATGGAGTATCCAGCTCCTGTTGGGGTTAAGTGGAAATACAATGTTTTTGTTTTTTTTAAGATTTACAACATGGGCACTCATACCTTGATGCAAAGAAATGGTTAAAGCAAGAATTGATTGTGAATTTAAGGCCACAATAAAAAAAATTCTATTGGACATTCATTAGAAATATTAAAATTGCATTTTACAATACAATCAAATTCATTTTATACCTTTCAGTAAAAAGTTATTAGGGATGTTTAATGAGGCAAACTGAAGTCACGTATAGAAGGTGATTGGATTGTTGAACAAAGATAACAGGAACGTCTAAACCCCTTTAGACATGGCAACGTTTAATTTAGTCTAATTCAGTGTAACCAGCTATTTTCTTTCTAGCCAACAGGATGACACATCACTTTTAATTGTAATCCAAATGCTATTCTATGTTCTTACTTTTTTGGGCAGTGTTTAATTTTTCTAAAAGCTACATCATATATTTGTTTTACTTTCTTACAAATAAATGAAAAACATTAAAGGAAAGCTATGATTCAGACTGTTTTGTTCTTTGTGGAAAACTAATCAGTTGTCAAGTGATCTTAACAAAGTTGGGGCAGTTTTGTTAATTTTAATGTGCTTGTTGTGTACAAAGTATTATTATTTTTGACTTGACTTAATATCAAGGCAAAACACTTGATTGAAAATATGTATGTGATCATATTTTAACTGAATAAAAATAACTGAAAACAATAAGGAGAGAGAAGTACTGGCTCAGCTGGGGGGCAAACTCCAAAGTAAAACAACAGCAATAACAACACAACTGAATGATCAAATACACTGAGACAGTTTCATATTCAACTGGAAATGCAGGCTTCAAAACAAAACAGCCAAACTCAATCTTACCTTCATCAATTTTGTAGCCAATTTTAAAACATTGTTCACTATACTGAGCTCTTCTTTCTTATTGGGCTTTTTCTCCATCTTGAGATACAGATTGATCTGAAACAACAAAGTTTTATATATAGTGAACTGTACAATAAAGACATAAACTTACAATGGATGAGCTTTTGATACTAACTGTGAATCAGCTGACACTATAACATTAAAATGTCATTCATAGTGCTGAGTACACTGAGAAGTAACCTGCAACGCCATGTGTTTTGCAGCCATGGGTACTTACCTGCTCAGTCAGCAGCACTGAGGAGTTGCTGTATTTGCAGTTGGTCTCTGAGCCCAGCGTGGCCAGCCGTAACAGAAAGAGGACTAGGGAGGAGGCCCACACCATCAGCTCCCAGTTTGTCAGAGACTGTAGGAATGTCTTGTGGCAGTGCAGAAGCTGGGGTAGAGAAAAAGCAGCAGTGTTTATGTCGCCAGCACTTTGTTGTATAGTACACTCAAAGTATAATACACTTTGAGTATATAAAATGTACTGTATATGAACTTTATGGCATATCTTCATTCAGGTAATATGATTATATGGTTGGATGTTTTATGGCTGTTTGCTTGTTATTTCATCTCTATGTAAGATTCACACTATTTGTGTAACAATATTAAATGTAAACAGATCAGATCTGTTCCAGCAGATATGACTGACCTGAGCGCAAATGATGAATGAAATGGAAAGCGCTAAAAGGAAGATAGTAGAGACGATGACATCAACGGAGCGCTGCGGTCCTCGTCTCTACAATAAACAAGCAAGTCAGTGATGCACCATTACAAAGGCAAGTCTATGATACTATACAGTAATAAAAGATTAGGGGCATGTTATAACAGGAGAATACAAACCCTGAGAAAAGAGCGTAGTGACAACCACATCTTTATGTTCTGGACTTTCTTCAGCCTGAAATGAGGGATCTCAGATTTCTTGGCCTTGCGAGCTGAAGTGAGGTGGCTGAAGTACTTAGCAAATAAAAGTCTCTGTAGGGGAAATGTGGAAATACACTGTAAAAACACAAAACACTTAACAGAATTTAGCAGCCCTGCAAAGAAGCAAGTGGTTCTATTGTCTGTAGACACTAGCTGCTACCTGCCACTAGGGGGACGGCCAGATGGCACAAGTCAATAAAAAGATGGATCAGAGTAGATAAGCTGGGTACAATCTTGATTCATTTAAGTACAGTGCTTCTGTATATAATATAATAATGATAATGATCATTTATCAACCCTTAGAACTTTTTTACCCAGTTGGCACTCCCTGTATTTACAGAATCACTAAATGTCTAACCAGGTCTGGCACAAGCTATTATTTTTAGAATAAACAGTTCAAGTTTTTCTTGTGTTTCAACACAGGGCAAATATCTGTGTATGAATGGGCAGAGGATAGCATCATGTTAATGGGATATTATATATTGGCCTTAGTAATGTCAAAAATACATATAACGTTATTATAATGTTAATAGATTTTGTGACTCTTTTTTCTTACTTCTATATTGGATAATAATGTTTTGCAGTTCCCATAATGTGTTGGGAGATGCAACTAGGAAGTATAATATTACCATGGAGTTAGTGAGTCAGCTGTAGGCTACACCTTGAGCTCAGTTTTTCCATCTGTATTTCTTCATATTTTGTAAGTTTGTGCTGTTTGTGCTAAGGGATGACTTTTGATACTACAGCAAAAGATGATAAGCACAAGGGGCTGAGCAAGTCAACCTGAATCTAACAGTTATGTATCACATCTGTGTGTTTAGAATTGAGATTTGAGATTTGAGATTCGAGTTCTGACTCTGAGGTAAAGAGGTACGATTCTTAACACAAATCGCATCAGTCATGCTCAGTGGGTTTGAATTGAAGGTGTTTAAATGTACAATGTAAAACAGTGTAAACAGTGTGGTGACAAGAAGGTAAAAACTCTGATTATTGTTATAACTACTTCTCTACCGAGGCACAGAGGAAAGACATAGTTACCACTCACCTGTTTGTACGTTCTCTCGGCCACACACATCATGAAGAAGAACAGTCCAGTGAGGCAGACTCTTTGCACCATTGTGATGAAGAAAAAGGCATAGGCCTGGGCATCAGGCGGCCCCACCGCCATTTCTACCAGCTCTGTCGGGGTCACAGAACCGAGGCTAGACATGTCCAGGAGGTGAGCCAAGCGGAAGGCAAACGGAAGCAGTGCCAGGGTGACGGTCATGAGCCCACCAAGGACGAGGTATCCCATACCCTGCTCAACAAGCTTCACCTGTTAACAGGAGACATCCTGTTATGCTGCAACATTTTTTCTGCTGATAAATCTACAGCAACTATTTTCTTCCTGGCAGTTAGACAGACAACAATAACTGAACATACTGTGTATGATTTTGCTAATATCTACAAGTAGTTATGTGTGTCTGATTCCTTTTTTAGTATCTTTGCTGTCATTTCTAATGTCATGTTTACTTTATCACTAATGGTGATGCTACTTATAATCATAATATTTCCTGCAACATTAAAAAATGGCAATGCAGTGCTGCAGATATAATTCTGTTGAAGACGAACCAAAATTGTAGAAGACAGTTATTGTGTTAATACAGGATTTTCAGGCTTGAGACACTTTCATTTTGTTGCAAAAACTGTTCGGGGTTTATATCTCCAGACAGCCATTACCCAGAGACAACAAAAAGAGTAGAATGTACCCGTGTGAGGATGATCCCACTGATCTCCAACACGGACATGTCTGCTTTCTTACACTCGCCCTGCTCCCATATTATGGCACTGACCCGGTCCTTGGATGGGTGACACGCTTGCAGCCAAGAGAGCTGGCTCTAAAATGAAAATACAACAGATAAAATCCTGTCAACCAATGGTTTCTAATGTGTAGTAAAAATGTAGTGAGTAATTCTGCAATGGGCCCAGGCTAAATGGAGCTGCTATTTCTGGTTGATTAGTAGCCAAAAAAATAGTTTTGGATTTTGGTCTGTTGGTCAGGCAAAACTAGTACTTGATTAATCATGAAAATAATCATCAGATTAAGGGATAATGAAAAAGACTGTTAAAGCACTAAAGCCAAATTCAGATTACAGAGGATGGTTATGGACAGAACACAGTCTACATGAAGTTTGCCATGTCTTACCTGGGACTACTAATGATTTTGCACATTACATATGAGAGATTATTTCTATAAATGCCCAGTGGTATCTGTCAAGTAGTGAGTTTTGAGTGCTTGATGCCATTGATTAAACATTTACCAACATGTTGAATCTGTAATTCCCTTTTGTAAAACCACAGATAAAACTAGTATTAAAGATTTATGGTGATCTTACTCCAGTGATTCCCTGCTGTAGGCTCTCATCCTCACTGCTGAGAGTGGTGGTTTGAGGGAGTGCCGCGCCGGCGTTGTACCTCCCGTTCCCCTCACTGTCACTGCTGCCCGTGCTGGCAGAGTCGGGCCCTTGGAGAAGCTCCTCCCACATTGTGTCATCAGTGTCAGAGGCAGGACGAGAGCCGACACTCGGCCTGAGACGCTCAACCTCTCGAGGCTTCACCTTGATGGAAACTCCACCCCCTTCCTGTTCTCAAATCAACAATATATAAAGAGCTTTTATTTGTATAATAAACTGACCTGAAACATAAAACGTGCACCTGTATCTACAGTAAAATAATAAGTTTACCTGAGGTCTTAGTGTAGGTTTGGGGTTAGACTTCAGGTTTCTCTTTCTAACAGAAGACACAAGTGCAGGGTGTCTCTCTTGATGAACTGGTGGGCGAATCTTTTCCACTGCTTGTAACCCCTCCTCCTCTTCCTCACTGGAGAGCTCGTCTGATGCCCCAAATCCTGACTTTCTTTTGTTCTGTGAAAGAAAATCAAGACATAAATACGGTAGCTAACAAATGTTTTTCACAACATGCGTGTGAATTCGACAAAAGAAAATAAATAAATAAATAAATAATAATAATTTCAAACAATATTTTCAAATGCCATTTATATTTTAGTCTTCTCATTTCTGATACAGTTTGCTAATTACTCATAACTTTCTAACAAAGGTTTTGTTCAAATAAATTAGGCATCGTAATTAAAAAATATTTTCCCCCAAATCATATTTTATATATTTTTTTTTTTCATTCCATAATCCTACACATTACAAACTAGTTTAACAGAGGTACACTTAGTTACATTTGAATGCATGAGTAAATCTGTTTTTATCTTTAAACCCTGTAGTTAGTGGACCTTAAAGTTAGAGTCACTCTGAATTCCATTCTGTAGTGCATGAGATTAACAAAATAACAAGCCATATAACAATCCAATTAAATCCACAATACCCCTAGAGTAAATACTATATTAATGAAGGTTCTAAGATTTATTATAAGCTCTAGTCATGTTCGAAAAAGGACATTGATCACATTGAAGATACAGGTTTTTTTTTTAGGTTATTAATCTGCCAACGTTCAGACAAATTCAGGTCAGAAGAAACCTGCCTTCCTACAAAAAATACTTTAGAGGAAATTAAAGATCAATTCATCATTTACCATTCAGCAAATGGCAGTTGCCAAATGCTACTTAAATTCTGACTGTGACTACTTTTCCAATACAGCCACCAAGTGGGTATTGACTTGCTCTTTTTAATTCTGAAAATTCTTGTCCTGCTGAGAATGAGAATCCTTGATCCACCACAGGTCACTGACCCAAGTTTGTTTACTGAAGATTGACAAGAGAGATAAGTGACTGTACCCTCCTTTCTTCGTTTCTGTATAATCGCTGACTTTCTTCAGACTGCCAGGGCCCCTGCTGTTCTGTGTCCCTGCTGTCACTCTTTTCTTCAGATTTTTTCAGCCCTCTGCTCTTCCTTGGCCTGAAGGAGACAGAATAAAAATAAGAGATGGTAGGTAGAGCAGGCATTCTCTGAAACCACAGGGGTTTTCTGATTGGCTCCACTGCATGCCACAGGTATGGTCTTTTGGGTCTATCTGTGTGCAGATGAGTTTATGCATGTGCCAAGAGGTGAGAGTGTATTAGTGAAAACAAATGAATTTGCAGTGCCTAACAATGAGAAAACCACCTCCTTCTGCGCGCAGGGCTGGTGGTGCTGCTGGCAGCTGGACTGCCCGAGGGCCACCGGCTGGACTCAGTCGACACAATCTGGCAGTGCACGGTGCCCAGCAGCAGCATCAGACACATGGGTCCAAACACCTCGCTGGCAGACGCCCCAGGGACCTCCAAGTACAGCACCACGGCTGCCACTGAGGGGAGCAAAACATTTGGCAACAGCAAACAAAACGGTCTCTTAGGGGATTCATTATGACAGAATTCATGCTTACTAATGAGGTTTTTCTGTTGCCCAGGTGTAGCTGGTTATAAACTGTGTTGAATGAGACACTGAACTTAAGTCATAGGAATGGATTTAAATGTAAGTCAAATTGCAAAAAGTCATAGTGAATTTAAAGAGTTTCCATTGACCATATTAAGAACCGTGTATCATACTTATTTCCTACAATGACAGGAAGTGTCATGTGGTTCCAATGGCTCAGCAAAGTCAAACGAGAATATCAAAAAACCCTTTAGCACCTGCATGAAGAATTTTTACTGGTGCTGCAGTAATGTTTTCATTCAAGAACACACACCTATAAAAAATGTCAGTGTTGCAATAAAAGACTTTTAAAAAGGTGAAATAATGTATAACTGTCACTGGATGTGCATGTAATCTCTGTTCATTTCTCATCGCTTGGCTCCATATGTTCTCATTCTCTATCTTACAGCACATGAATGACTGTATTAAAGACAAGGCTCATAAAGGCATTTCTATTCTTCAAAGCCTCTTTTCCGAGTGATGATTTAATTTATAATTTTTAGGTAAGAGACAAAAGTAAGTAGAGCTGAAATAATTTATGAAAAAGAACAATGTCAAAACATAGTCCGTTACTTGGTTCATGTTAGATTTTAAATAACATTCAAATTTAGGGCCATTTTATAAGAAATTCACAGCCCTAAAATGAGTATGACTTTATGAGGATGTGATGCTCACCTTGCATTAGGTAGAGCACAAGGATACATGAGGAGATGGACTTGGAGGTCACCTGGATCCACCACTGGAAGAAGAACGGGAACAGCAGCACTCTGACCAGACCCTTTCGAGTCAGAGCTGTCCAGGGACTCTCTGGTTTGGCTTTGCTGAATGTGGATCCTGGGTGTAAAAATGATTCCACCTCAGCTTTATTTGAAACTATTACAAAACAAAACTGCTATTCTTATTACACACACTCGACTAACTACAGTTTTTTTCTAGTATATTCTCTGAAGTTGGTGAAGCAAGACAAAACCCAAGAGGTAAACACAAAAGAAAATACAACTACAGAGATAAGCAGAGCATTGCAGATTATACTGTTTATTTAATGTGCGAGTTAAGCAAACACGTATATGTTTATTGCTGAATTTGTATATGTTTATAATTGTAAATGTGTCTGTAAATAACAAACTAAAACCAAAAATAGGTGGATAACTACTCTTCATCCTTACCTCTTACTAAGTCAACATCAATGAGGTCTGGCTTTATGTAACATGTCTTCTTTGGTTTGCTATCCAAACCCTAGAGTAAAGGCACGGGTTACTTCAATTTAGTGGTGATTCACAATATAAATTCACACATTTATTCATTTATTTTACAGAGATTTGTAGGTGTCTTACATTTAGATCCGCTTTCTCCAGAGATTTCTCCCAGACTTGTTGATCGTAGGCCCCGATCTGTAACAACAACATAACTTTTTTATAAACCTTTATCTTCACTATGGGGAACATTTACTAAGGATATACAGCCCTTTTCTAGGTATGAACAGTCAAACTGAGTTATTCCATATTTATTAAAGGACCACACCAAGTTAAAATGCAAGTTGAGTTTGTTGCAAGCATGTTCGGGCTTATTCTCATGGTAAATTATTCTAACCACAAGGAGCCTTTAAACAAATAGCTTTTTTATTGTTTTTTTTTAACCTGTTTCTGAAGAGATTATATAGAATACCTTATTATGCACCTGTGACTGCCTCATTATTCATGCATGGTATTACCTTCTCTTGATACCAGGCTATTCTGGCCATTGTCATCTGCTGCTGGAGCCAGTGAACTCGGGGTCAGGTCATTTCACACAGAGCGCAGGGGAGAGGGAGGAGGACTGGGCATCAATCCAGAATTGTTCATAAAACAAAAAAACAGGCACGGCCACACTGAACCTGTCATAACAGCAGAAAACAATAAAGAACAACGGACAAGAAAGCGATCAAAACATAAAGTAGACATTGGTTTTTAACCCGCTGTTAACGTTTGAATCGGTTACGTTTTGAAGCATCTCTAGGCAACGTTCAACCGTATAGCTAAGTAAACGTTAGCTAACAGTAGCCGCCCGTTAGCAAGCAGCCGTTGACAACTTACCTGAAATAAAACGACACAAGTCGATGTAGCACAAACTGGAAGCGACCTTTTTAGTGTCATCACAACCTGGTCTCGAAATACTTTGTTGTCATCAGTTTCAGGGGCGTTGCAGCGTCTTGTTGTGAAATCGAGCTAACTACTAGCTGCACACACTGTGAGCTTCACCTTAACGGCTACGTTTCCACACGAACAGTGACTTGTAAGTGCTGCATTTATCAGTCATTCCCTTCCTGCACAAATAAATCTTCAGATACGTTTTTTTTTTTTTCTCCAGGTATTCCGTTCTTGTCTAACTTCACTTTTGTGTCAACATTTGCCTGATTTTCCGCTTCCCCTTTTCCGGGGTTTGTTGTGTTTACATGTGAATCTTTCCTCCCTGAGTAATGTCTGTCAGGCTGAATCCTCTCGTTTAGGGTAAAATTGACAGACAGTAAATAGCGACTTTTCCCTGAAACCTTGGATGAACAATTTATGATTTACATTTTCACATAAACATTTGGTCGATAGCGCTTTCTGACAGAGTTTTAGCAGATGGAAGGCGCTGCCTGAGAGGTCAATCTGAGGACAAAGAATACCCTCGTTTTGTGTTTTGTTTTTTTTAAATGTCTGACATTTCAACCAATTAGAGCGCAGCAAGAGACTAGGCCTATAGGTGAGACATAACAATATTAGAATTGAATGCAACTAACCATTATTTTCATTATTGATTATCTGCTGATAATCGTTTGATGGATTTAAAAATTGCCTCTTACAACTTTAACTTACAACAGATTTGTAGAAATACTGAAGCCAAAAACCACCCGAAACCACCCGAATTTTTCAATTCCTAGTCACCAAGTCTTCTTCCTCACATTTTCAATGTTAATTTAACTTACTCTGGTCTATTTTAGCCCCCTACTCAACCGCCTAATGCTGTCTAAAATCTTTTATACTATGCCAGGAGGCTATTCTGGAGGATAAATCCCAAATGCCACTATTTTAATGTGCGTTTCTGACCTTAAACAGTCCAATTTAAGGATTTTGACTCTAAAAAATATCTGAACTAGGCTTTAAAACATACCACATGAAATTTGTGTGAAATTATACAATATAAAAACTCCTGTGAATGTTTAAACCATAAAATTCCCTGCAACAATATCAAGCATCAAATTGCATTCATATGACCAACAGTCCCAAACTTAAAAGACAATACGTTTACTAGGCCTGTTACAAACAGAGACACAGAAAAGCAGCAAATCCTCACAACTAAGAGGCTGGGTCTAGCAGATGGTTGTCATACTTGCTTAAACAACTTAAACAATTAATGAATTTTCTGAAGTTTGTGATTGACATATTGACCGATCAGTTCAGCTCCAGTGATGATGATGAAAAGGCTGGCATACAAATTGACCATAAACTATATTGCAGGTACAGACACCTGTATATTCATGATTCTAATGAAAATGTAAGTGAACCTATGAGGAAAAAAACAAAACAAAAAAACAAAACAAAACAGCACTACTGCAGACACTTCTCTCTAGGACCACTTTCTAAAGGGTCCATTGCTCGGCTAAATGACAGTCATCTGTGCACAAATGCTCAAAATGATAAGGTCTGGCAACTCTGCTGTCTTGCAGGTGAGTCAACAGCCTGTCAAGATAGAGAGGGAGTCATTTGTCATTCGACTCCTGAGTGTCCGCTGTCGGTTGGTCCTGCTCGGATGCACACACGATCTTTGCCTTGACCTTCTTGTTGGAAGAAATGATGAAGTAGGGGCTGAGAGAGGCATAGCAGGAGGAGAAGAACACTCTCATATCAGCCACCACCGGTGACACCTTAGCTACTGTCAGCATGTAAATCCAGATGACATTATCAATCCCAAAGAAGACCACATATAGAACCACCAAGGTCACCACTGTTTTTGCAGCCCTGGTCTCTGCTCCACCACCCTGAGAGCGACGGATCCCTCTCACCTGGCGGCTGTGGCGGTGGAGAAGCAGCAGGATGTAACCGCTGGAGCCCACCATCAGAGCGACAAAGGCAAAATCCCTCCCAGAGACAGCCACCCCATTGATCACATAGGACAGGTTGTCTCTGAAGTCCACATGACAGAAGCCCAGGTTGAGGGTGAAGGCAGGAACGGTGCCATTACGTGGAGCCATAGAGAAGAAAGGGGCTGCGATGCATATGGCCATATTGAGGAGCCACAGCCCTGCAAAGGTGGGGAGGACCAGGGAGGGAAGTGCAGGCTTCAGCCTCGACAAACGGGGTCCAGCGGGGGCGATGGTCACTGCCTGAAACACGCTGAGCATGCAGGTGATGCAGACTGACAGGGCCCGGCCGATGCGGTAGGCGTAGATCACCACCTTACAGCCAGGGTCGTTCAGCAGTTCTCTCAGCCCAAACACGGTCATGGTCTGAGGGACGCAGCGGGTCAGTAGCAGCATTAGGTTGGCAAAGGCCAGGTGGCACAGAATCATGTCCACAGGAAGGAGCTTGGGTTCGGTGCAAATGATGTGGCTGTATGCCAGCAGCACCACAGTGTTCCCCAAGATGCCCATACCTGTTTGCAAGAGGAAGGAGACCCCTTTGATGGTCACACACAGATCCATGACACCAAGCCCTGCACCGGTCAAAATTTACAAAGCAGACAGAGAATCAAATCTGTTATAAATACACTGCATATAACAAATATCCACCAAGTTAGTAATAATAATAATAATAATAATAATAATAATAATAATAATAATAATAATAATAATAATAATAACAATAATAATGATCTCTAGGTTTTCTATCAGTGTTCAAAATGATGCTCACCTGAAGAAAATGAAAATAAAGCCTGTTGTGCTTTAACTGTTTAATAGCCCATGTAATCTCAATTTATAGTCTTCCACGCCCCCTGAGATTGTTGCCCAACAGTGTTCAGCCCAGTTTGGCAAATTACAGTAACACACTAAATCTGAGATGGTCTCAGAAGGCAAGCACTGCAAGGGTATACAGTAGCACTGAGGGATACACACAGTCTTTCAAATCTGTCTCAAAACAATAGTCAGGTACATGTATGTACAGTAAAATCTCTTTTGCTTACTGTAATCATTCTCCCTCCGATTAATAGATCTCTTCATAAGACGTTTCCAGTGCAGGTGATGAGGGTCCCCGGTCCCCCATCACAGTCCACAGTCCTTGTTCTGTACAAAAATATATTTTCAAGATTATTTGAAACTAATATGAGGCTTCAGCCATCTTGTATAGATAGATAAAGCCAGAAACTTCCAAAGTTACAATATGTTAAAGTATGGAATTCACTCTTTGTGTTTCTGTGCTGATCTGCAGCAGACGGTTAGTAACACAGAGATTTGGGAAGATGCAGACTGGAGAAGCTTCAGATAAACTGACTGTGGACTTTGTCCCACACATAGACTGTATCACCTACACTGAAAACATGTTGTGAAGTTATATTTCAATGACTAGTAGCAACAGGAGACCTAACCTTTAAATTTTGAAGTGACATCCTAATCACCTTCAAAATATTCACTTTTGTAGTGCCCCACTGGTGACATAATCAGTAGATCTGGCTGGAAACCAGAGTACATTTTCTGTAATAGAAACAGATACTATAGCACAAATGTGATGTCAAATTTCAAACAAATGTGTCAGGAGCCTGCAAATCACCCTCTTTTTTTTTAATATGAATGAAGATGCTCCAGGCTGTACATCAACACAGCATTCCAAATTAGATTTAGCCTTTAATGTTAGGAAATTGTTTATTGTCATAAAAAGATATTGAGCTGCCTTAGGTCATATTAATAACATCCGTGAATCATTCTGCGGTTTCTAAACTCAAATGATGTTTCACTGTTGGTAAATTCCACATCAGTTTCCAGTTTCTTTGGACAGAGGGGCTGTACGTCAATCTTCTGAAATATTTGAATGCTATTGCCCCGTGGAGTTAAAAAAAAAAAAAAAAACAGAGTTAAATAACCCCTGCAGAGACAACTGTGTGTGGTTATTGTTGAAGCTAAAGCAGCCTGATGATGCCTTGAATGAGCCATCAAGAGGCTTTTACATGCACAGCTGGTGTGTGCAGTGTGCACTTCTTTCCTCCTTCATGTCCTGGGAGCATGTTAAAAGACACAGAGGAGCAAGACAATTAGCCATACAACAATGCATGTCGTTACTAATTGGGGGCATAGGGAAAACCAGCCATTATTCATTTATGTTCTTCACTCTCAGTGCTGACATATGCCTTGAACAGAAGTTTGTAATATGTACACCTGTTTTCCAGCAGGATCTCCTCTAAATACAGTGTCAATGGCAAATGTGTCTTACAATATTTTCAATACAATGCATCAATATAATAATTTTCTCGATGTAAAATCTGCATGGTGTGCTGAAATAGTGTTGTTTGAGAAGCTTGATTTCTCCTGAGAGTAAGACTTGGAATAAAGCATCATAAGATTTGTTATTTCCCTGTGTGTTTTTAACATGTTTACATGTTCAGAGAGCTAATTAAAATGGCAGGTTCAAGCATGTCCTGCTCAGGGGACTTCATCATGCGCAGCATTCTGCATGGCAAGTTTTAAAAAGCAGGCTTTTTCCCCCCTGACAAGAGTTTTTATTTATTTATTTATTTAGTTTATGGCTGATGTAAATTGTTTTCTTCCCATTACGCTAATTTAATTTTACAATAACTGTTTCCATTATAATAATACCCTTATAGTTGATGTTAACACTACAGGTCATGTCAGGAACTACCATGTCTAACTATGTCCTAAATACACTTAGTGGCCATTTCTTTAAGAAAACCTTTACAGTCTAATCCAGTCTCAAACATGTTCTGCCATCATCTCTACTTTAATGATGCCTATAATGTGCAGTTTTTCTTACACTGTCATAGAGGTGTAAATTAATCTGGCTGAACTGCATTATATTCACAGGTGTTTCTAATATACTGCCTCCCTCATGTGTGTAAATGGTAAGGACAACAACACCTTTAACTGATAGACATGTGTTTAAATATACACATTATACACAAAAAACATACACAAAAACTGAACATAGAAAATGTAGAATTTATGGCAGAGCTGTTGTATTGGACCAGATTTCACAAGTGTGTATGAGACATTTGAAAACAGTGTCAGTTACTGATTTTACGTGTATAAAAAAAAGACTGGAACATTTTCATTCTCTTGATGGTTGCCTCCGAGACTAGTTTTTAATTAAAACGGTTTCATAAATCTTTTACTTGCACCCTCCTGGATTACTGTTCAGACAGGGAGATGCAATAATAGACAAACTAAACTCTCACATTATTACTTCATTATCTTAAATCAGGACACGAAAACTCAGCTATTCTATTAAGTTAGGTGTTTACATACAACTTCAATTAGTTCAGCGATATATCACTTTTTAACCTTTTGCATCTGTAAGTATGCTGAGGAGAGCAACATCTTTGGCTGGTGATGATGGAATATTCAGTGCATTTCTCACTGTGCCAGTTAATCCGTCCCACAGCAAAAATGTGGTTTAAGAAGCTTTTGGCTTAGCAGCCTCTCACTCTGTTATTGATGGGCCTCAGACTCTTGATTTGCATTTCAGGGGAGGGGGAGGGCAAAAGTGAGCTCCCCTGACTTTAGATTTTATTTGTCTTTATATCTACAATATGTTCACCTTAAGATCTGGGACATCTTGCGTTTTCTGATACTGTTCAAGTTCAAAAATAATTGATTCATGCATAATCAACAGTGGAAAAAGGAGCCAAAAATGTATTTTCATTTCTTTGCATATAACAAGTCTACAGAGACTAATTTATCAATTGAAGCACCTGTCTGCAGCACCTGTTTTCTCTGTTCTTTAAAAAAAAAAAAAAAAAGAAACCCTCAAGCAGAGCAGCGGAGAGATCTCTCTTCTGCACTAAATGTAATATATGCAGGCACAAATTAAATGTGTGCGTTTTTATTTATTTTAATGTATCTTATTCACCTTCAAGTCTGTCCTGAGTGCATTCAGTGTTCACCTGGCTCTCAAAGAAATTCCTCATTAGGGACAGCAAGTAGTTAAATTGAACTTACAACTTGAACATGCAAAATAAGTGGTTAGTAAACCAACACAGTACCCGCGTACTGCTTGTGCAGAGCTCAAAGTATGAGCTTGATGACGATATTGTACATGTAACTAATTTCATTATGGTCATATTATAGTATTTTAAAATCAGTCTCTTAATTTTAGTGGAGAACACATCTCAATATTCATTAATATGTTTCTGCTGTGGGACATGTAGCAGTTAAATCACGGAGCCCACCCACACTTATTCGTCCTTACAACATCAGCATGGTTTAGTTTTAATTCCATTTTTAGAACTTTTATTGCTCTGGATGAATTACACAATCATAAATTAGATGCTATGACGTGCTCTACAAATGAAACTGGAGGTGATCGATCATTCAGGCTGAGTGGAACGTCCTCTGGCTTTCACTTTGTTTCAGCTTTCTCCACTGGAGGACACTGTGGTGTTGGTAACTGACTAACCAACACAAGCACAGTCCCTTTAATAGGTAGAGGCTTTTAAAATTGATTGCAGAAATAAAAAATACAGTGGCGGGTCTAATAAGGAAATCTAACTATAGTACCAGTAATTAGAAAAAGCAGTGAAACAGTGACACTGAGAAATGGTTTTAATCTTTTTTTGAGTATAAGCATGAAGCTAATGGATATCATTCTTTCATTAACACAGTTTTCTCTGTCCACTGGTTAGATCTATGAACCCTGTAAGTAAATCCAAACACCCAGCTTTCTCTGTGTTATCTTGTCTGTCTGAAGCCCAGTGAGGGGACAGAAGCAGTCATCTGAATTGATCCCAAGTAATTGGAGTCTGAGGGAAGAGAAGTCAATGGACCATGAAAAACAGATCTAACAACCATTACCTGTTTGCAAGTATAAGAACAAAAACAACTTGACTACTTCAGGAGAGAGGGATCAGAGACAGGGTCCACTCCGGCTGTGACTGTTATCAGGTAAGAGTGTAACCTTGTACACTTATTTTTCTGATATTACTTTGACTTGTAGGTATTACTTAACACTCAAATAGCCATCATAAATGATATCATGATAATCTAGGTGATTTTACTGATTTGATTATACTTTTTTCTATTCATGCAGGAATGTCATCTGAACAGTTTGTTCGTGGGATGCTCTATCTGTCCCTCACTGTTGTTGGAGTCCCAGGTAACACTGCTGTCATCCTGGCATTCCTCCTATTGCTTCACCGGGAGAACCGCCTCCTCCCAGCGGATGCTATCATCTTGCATCTGGCCTGCGCAAACCTGCTGGTGGTGGGTGTTCGCTGTCTGCTGGAGACCCTGGCCTCCTTCCGCCTGGCCAACATCTTTGGCGATACAGGCTGTAAAGCTGTGATTTTTGTCTACAGGACCTCCCGCTCCCTCTCCATCTGGCTCACCTTTGTTCTGAGTGCTTACCAGTGCCTGAGCATTGCCCCTCCCGGATCACGCTGGGCCTCCGCCCGCGCCTTTGTAGCCCGCTATTTGGGCTTTGTGTTCCTCTTCCTCTGGCTCCTTAACACCTGCATGAGCTCGGCAGCCATACTCTTCTCCTTTGGCAGACCGAATAACTCTACTATGATAAGCCATGGCATTAATGTAGAATTCTGCTATGTCCACTTCCCCTCGAAGCTGTCCAAACAAGCAAATGGGGCAGCACAGGTGGGCAGAGACGTGGTTCCCATGGCCCTCATGACCCTAGCCAGTCTGATCATCCTGATCTTCCTTTATAAGCACAGCCAGCAGGTGAAGGGACTCCGCAGCAGCGGTGGTGGTGGAGGAAGTGGTGGGGCCGAGCAACGGGCTGCCAAAGCCGTGGTAACGCTTGTGACCTTGTATGTGGTCCTCTACGGGGTGGATAATGGACTTTGGGTGTACACTCTCACTGTGAGGAAGACCATGAGTTCCTCACTAATCTCTGACCTGCGTATATTCTTCTCCTCGCTCTATGCAGCACTAAGCCCTGTGGTCATCATTGCGTCCAACAGGAAGGTGAATGGCAGGCTGAGGTGTGTGGCGCAGGAGAAGCCTGTCCAGGAAAAAGCCACAAGTCTTTCTACTATGTGAGGCCTGCTGGGACAGCTGATAACTCACAGAGCTGTGGGGGAAGCCGAGACGATAAGGACTGGATTTTACTAAAGTCTGAGTTGTGCATTGGCCGTTCTGTCTTTGTAATACACTGGGTACATTAAGGTTTGTGATACAAGTTGCATTTAATCTTTCATCTGTAGTGTAGCTCATAATAATGATGCCTTTTTTCTTATTTTCATTTATGAAACTTTTCAGACATATTGTAAAATTACTGACGGGAGTTCAGCATCTGCAACTTTGGTTGAGAGGATGTACCTGTGAGCGGGGGGGGGGGGGGGGGGGGCTATTGTCTCACTGACGAGAATTAAGAAGAAAAACTTAACAACCCTGTTACCAGTCTGTATGAATCTTTGCTTATCCGGCACTATCTTGCTTTGTTTGTTTATTTTTAAGGTTCTCACCATCTTAATTAGGTAGAAGAAATATAGCTGGGTGACTCAGGGCTCAATGTAGCTGTCAAGTGACTTCCAACTGCCCATTTAGCTTTAATTAAGGCTTTAAATAGAATCTTGGAAATGTCCCGTACTAATGAGGCAGGTTAATTGTCCCAGAGAGAATTGGTTAAAAACCTGATGGGAAAACTGTATTCTTTAGAGAGAAAAGATGTAAAAGATGTTCATTACTCAGTACTTAATTACTCATTACTATGATGACAATGTATGTCTGAGTTCTTTGAGTGCAGTTATAAGATGAGGAGACTTTAGGGACACAAAGCTACATCATGGCACAAGCCCTGAGGAGTTTGCTGTGGAGGTTAAAACGTGGGGACTTAGGAGTCATTATGTAATTGCCATGTCTTGCAGAAGTAAGGGCAGAGAGACAGTGTGAGGACATAACAACCTCTGTGAGTGACAGACTAAAAGACAAAAAGTGGGGCTGCCAGCACTCTGTGATCCTGCAGTAACTCTAAAGTGCAATCAGCGCAGCGATATTCAACTGCTGTCGCAATGCAGGTAAGAAGGAGGAGGAGAAGTCCTCTTTCTGTGCTTGTGTAAAACTGATGCACTCAACAGCAGGTTAGCATCAAAGAACATTAAAGGCCATAGCTTTCAGTCACAGAGCCACAATCGCCTTTATTTTAAAAAGCTGCAACCATTACAACCCATGGTAAGGTGACTACATTTTTGCAAAGCTCTCTCCAGATGACAAATTCCATGTGTCTTACTCTTCAAACCACTGAAATCTGATTGGCACTTTACACAGACTCCGGTGGAATGAAGGATAGAATACATGGATGGTTTCATTAGAGCAGCGAGCATGCTGGTGCCTCCGGTGAGAAATCACTGAAATGATTCTCTTCAGTGCTTTCAGTGATGTCACTCTTTCTGTTGAAAGACATGGAAGATTAGTGCAAAGAAACAAATACTTGGAAAAACTAGTTCCATTGGTGTTTATGCTCATGTCCCTTTCTTTATTTCTATGCGTGCATGTGTGTGCATGTGTGTGTGTGTGTGCGTGCGCGTGAAGGGTGTGCCAGGCAGGCCTCTCCCTGCACAAGACAGGACCTGTTTTCAATGTTTTTCATCCTTCTGGAGTCTTATGAGCCCACTGAATGCAGGGTGCTGTTGAACATGTAGAGACCAAACCCACAAAAATACAACTCTCCATCACTGCCTCACTCTCAAATCACCACCAGCCTTCAGCGCACACATTTCTCCTGTCTATAAAACACAACTTGCAATCGCTAATAAATGTGCATTTTGTCATCTGTTCAACCTCAACCAACCTGCTTGACAAGACAAGATATGTGAAATGCACAAGCTACCTGGAAAAATAACTCAACTGTTGCACCAGCAACTGACATTTACCAAAGAAATAAACCTACAAATTCTAACTGTTCTGTTTCTTCGTCTGTCGTTGGACAAGTACAAAACACAAACCTGTAGAAAAGACACACACACACACACAAAAAGGTGACAAGTTGTCCAGACTGGTCGGTTAAAAGAAGTTAAAGGGTTGCAGTAAATCCTGCCAGGTGATCCATCCCTGCTGTGCCTGCTGTCAGTCTGTTTACCTGCAGCAGGTACAGGTATTTTTGTCCCCCTGGTCCACCAATCACGAAGCAGCAGCAAGGTTAAACCTCGCCCCTCTTCTGTCCTGAAGCCAGTCCACACCCTAATATAGTCTTTTTTCACTCAGGAAATAAATGTTAAACTAAAAACTTCTCCTCCCCCATGGAAAACTGTTTGAATTACAGCAATTACCGTGTGCAACATGTTCTGTTTTTACCGATCCAGGGACAAATTAACGACTAATATGGTAATACAAGGGAACAGTGATAACAAGCATGATTCAGCAACACATTCACCTTTAAAAAACAAGTTTAAATTATTTGACACATGAAACCATTTTGAAAGCTTCATCATTCTGTTTACTTCTAAATGATCAATTAATTCAGTCACCTTGACTGTAATTCTTATGGACAAAACTATAACATAGTTATTAATCCCATCAAAATCTTCTCTCTGATGTTTTTCCAGTTAAGAAGAGCTCTGAATGACTATGGCAACTGGAAACTTGGGGGTTTATTACTGTGGTGAAAATGTATCAGTAATAAACACATCCTGCGGTATTTTCAAACCCCAAATTTTATGGAAATGACAGACATAATAAGCCCTTTTCAAGTTTGCTGATACCGTCTTTGCCTTTCCTTCAAAGGGCTGTTTCTTTAGGCGTGTTGTTTAGAGGATTTATTCCCTGTTTGAGTGAAACCACTGATGGGGACTGCCATAGAAAAACCAAACTTTTATGTAAATCAACTCATTTAGTATTTTTTAAAGTGCAGGACAGAAAAAAATGTCCATCTAAGAAGCAGTTTTAATGCAGTGCAGTGCCCATTTTGTGTTCCTCGGAGCACAAATAAAGAAAGTATTCAATTTATGTGAAAGTCATGTGCTCTAAACTCTACCTGCCAGGAGGTGACCTGAGTTAAACATGATTTTTATTTAGTTTTTTGTGCTCTAAAGTTACCGAGTAGTATTTGTGTCACCTTGCATCCACCCAGTTGAACTGATTGCCTCAGACAGGGAACACACGGTCGAGTTTCAACTTGCCTGGAATGCTGCACTGCATGAAAGCAAGGATCAGTATGGTGGGAAGAAAATTTACACAGTTGAGACAAAAGTTAGACCTGTTCTGTCTCGACAAACACGGCAATACTTCTTCATTTATGCTGATTATCAGCCATTTTATAGACGAGGCTTAGATGCTGGATTTAATATCCTCATAAATCTGCAGGTTCTGGGGTTTAATGGTTGATCTCACAGTTGTGAAAGCCTGATTCACTAGAGAATCTACTGTCAACATATTGAAGAAAGTTTGACATTTAGGAAAATGTATTAGATGAGTTAGATGAGAAGATTGATATCGCTCATAGAGCTGTAATCTTATTTTGTTAGAGCCAGCAGCTGGTTGGCTTAGCTTATCACAAAGAGGAGTAATTGGGGAGAAAAGCTAGCCTCTCTTCAATCTTTGACAACAAACTCCACCTAACAACACCTCCAGAGCTCCCAAATTAACATGTCATCTGTTGTTCATTACAAAAACCTAAGTGCAAAAATGACAAATTGTAGTTTTACAAGTAGTCCTCGCCTCATTTAATTCGCTGCAAGAAAGCAAATAAGCACATTTCCCAAAATGTCACATTATTCTTTAAAATCTAATCATCAGTATGTGTTGTTTATTGAAAAGTTCCTGAACTAAAACCTCTTTCAGTTCAGCATCAAGACAAAATCAACTCAAAAGAAAGAAAATGTTACATGCAGGTGGAAAAAAGAGCAGACAAATGAGAATGAACAGTCAAAGTACTACCCTACCACAATAATGTCTGTATATCTGTAGAAGGAAGGTTGTATAGCAGATCATGCCCAGTATACCAGCAAGGACATGGACCACACTGAAAGGGGGGTGGAGGTGTGGGGTGTGGTGTGATTTAGGCCCCAGGGCAGGAGCCTGCTGCGACTACAGGTTAGATATGCGTTGCTGTGCCGAGACTTGAAAGACATTCACGATGCTGCTCCCTAAACAGCAGTGTATCACACTACTAGGAAAAGAAAAAGAAGAAAGGACTAAGGAGTGGAAGAGAGAAGGCTGGGTCGCAGAGCTGAAGAAAAAAAAATGTATAGACAGCCATGGAAATGCTGTCATATGAATTTCTGTGAAATAATAGAATATTAATAATCTTTCACAGGAAAGACAGGGGTTACAGTTTGAATCGGCTGAAACTGAAAGCTGAGACCTGCCCTGATGTGAACCAAGTATCAGCATGTCAGAATTCTCTCAATACATGGCTCATAATTTATTACTCAGGGGTGAATTAGCTTTTGTTTTATCCTTATTCAGGTAGTCTTACTGAGATCAAGATCTATTTTTTTTAAAGAGAAAGATACATTTCAAGAGAGAAATAAATGTATATCAAGGAGGAAAGGGCTTCATTGACATGTCAGTTTGCAGAGATTTATCCTTTGATGAGCCAATCCAATGTCCCTCAGGGACACTGATTCATGCCGAATGCTGTGTGAATGCATAAACCCAGCTCCCAGATTTTAATCTCTTTAAATGATTGCAGTTAAAAGGCAGTGAACACAGTGGGGCTCAAACTGGGGTTCGAAAGTTGAATTAAACTCCAGGAATAATAGTGAAGCTGTATCTGCAACTGCATGCGCAAGACTGTTCCTGTATTTTGAATAAAATGCCTTAAAACCAGACACAAAACTCAGAATTCCTACGTGACTCATGCAACACTCTGATATGAAGCCAAGTCTCTACATATAAGTTTCCAACCCAAACACCACTCAGGTGTTGACTTTGAATTGTACATATACACAATATAGTTTTCACTGTTTTTACAATTTAATTTAATTTGAATTTAATTTGCAGATGCAGAGAATAGAAAAAGTGCAACACAAACTGTACCTGTAAAATAACTTTGAAACAATACCAACTGTCAAAAGAACATTTTGGGTATTGCACTTACTAGTTTCTTGCAGAATGTAAAATGAGAAGCTTGATCTCATATCTGTGCAGTAAATACAGTCGGCAGTAGTTTAACTTAGTTTAGCTTTAAGACTAACTAATTGATATGTTTTTTCTTGTTTATTCTGTACAATAAAAACATGTTGTCATCTTAAGGTTGCCAGACAACCAACACAGACTTCAGATTAGCTTCTTCCCTCTGGTTCTGTGCATAATGCTAAGCTAATGAGCTAACAGACCCTAGCTGTAGCTTCACATGTACCACACAGACATGAGAGTGGTATCGATCTTCTAATGTAGCTCTCAGTGAGGAAATGAGAAACCGCATTTCCCAAAATGTCAGACTAGTGTTTTCATGGTAAACATTACTGGTTGGTTATAAACACAACCTTCTTCATGTCAAATCAACACTCTTGTAACTGGGATCCTACCCTTTATCTTTACAATCTTCCTTTTTAAATGCTACAAAGGTGGAATTTTCCACACGCCACTTCCCTGAGTTCACTGTGGAATGCAGACAAGATGGAGCAAGCCTGCAGAGCTCGGTGTCTCAGCAGTAACAGTATGTTGAGGTGCTTCGCTTCTGCACGTCATGTCCACCTCTTTAATTCTCCTGTCAGAGAGTTTGTTAAGCTTATTACTCAAACCGTAGCTCTGTCCTGCGGTGCTAGTAGTTGTCACTGTTGCTGCAGATTTTCATGACTATCCTGCAGAAGGTTGATCCAGGACCAGTAATTTCAGCACTCTACATTCTCTGATTTTTTCCAGAAACCTCTTCATATAGTCTGAATGTTGTTATCATCTATTTTGCTATGTAGTTTGAGGCCTGTAGTAAACTAAATGCATCATTCAATATGTTTGTATGTCTATGTAAATCACAAAAGCCCTAAAAGCAGCAGGGTGTGTTCACACAACTCTAAATTCAAAGCTGTTGGAGACGTTTACGAGTGCTCTATTAAACAGCCGTAGATTGCTATCTGTGCCTCAGAGCAACAGACCTTGTAAAGTTATACAACGTGGGCATGTGCTGACATAACTGCCACACATATCTCATCTCGCTACCACCCTTCACACAGGTTAAGAAAGAACAGAATAATGTGTGGAGAAAATGATGGAAACATCGTGTCCCTTTGGAGCTAAAATTACTGTCTGGCTGTAACAGCGTGTAACAGGAAGACGACAAAAGACATTTCTCCACATACTGCATATACATTTACACAGCACTTATAAGTTAACACACAGTCTTACGTTATTAATGGGATGTATGCAAGATGACAAACTGCCTGCAGTGGGGAGTTGTTGGCATGTGATGATAAGGAGTGTTACTCCAACATTATATGAAAAATTGAGTCTCCTTGTACTTTTTCAGAACAAGTGGTGTCACTCCACCCACTTAAAGCTGAATAATAGATACGATGGATCCTCTGTGTATCTTACAGCTGCTGCCGGAGTAATTACAAAAGACTCGAGTGGAGCATTCACACAGCTATTTCAGACTTTGCATGAGCCGGGTGCATCTCAGTGCTTTGGAGGCTGAGATGATTGTGTTTTCCACAGTCCGCTGAGGTAGACCATCTCCCAGATTAAAGACACAAACACTAGTTTTGTTATGTTATGTTTGTTTTATATTTTGTAACCAGACTTTTGACTGTTGTATTGACTTTCAAAACTAACCATGAACTCTGAGGACATTTTGGGAGTTTGGGCGGCTGTTTGGTGTTATGACAAAATCAGGCAGTGCACCTTGAAGAATTTGGAAATGGAGGAGAAGAGAGTACCACCTGTTGATTCTTTAAGGTATTACAATAAAGGGGCAATTTGAATGATGCCAGCGCAGATCTGAGTGGGTAACTTTCTGTATAGTTCTGGGCAATATGGTTGAAATCACTATCACAATATGAATATCGCAATATTAATTCATTATTTTTTCCGGATATGATATGACAAATCATGCTCTTATTGGTGTTTTTTCCTTGGCTATGTATGGATATAAATGGTAAAGGAGCTCTTTGTCTATATGAGTTTCACTTAATGATGGTTCAAGTGATTGAAACTGACACCAGTCTATTAGACTTTTTGACATCCAGAGCACTGTGTAGTAATTGCAACAGCAGACTTAAGTAAAATGATAACACTGTACAGCCATAGCAACACATTACGATTCTACTAATAAACAATAAACATTATTTTAAATTATTAGTGCTAAGCTCAGTTCCCAAATAAGTGAAGCCTTAAGTGCACAGCTGGATTGAACTTGTTTTGAGGAACTTGCTTTAGGGCTCCCGTTGCCTTCAGGTTCCCATCAAGTACAGGGCACACAACATACTATAGACTTCATTATACTTTGCACACCAGACCCAGAAACCAACCAGCACTCCTAAACTGGACTACTACATGCCCGCTGGTTTTCTATATGTCAGCTTGTTTGTGTGATGTAACTTTATTTAGGTCTATGCACCATGTCAGCACAATCTAATCTAAAATAATCATCCAGGTTTAAGTAGACACCAACAAATACAAGACAGGGCCACAAGACTACATGGTAATAGAGAACCCAGGTGATATTACACTTCTGTTGAACAAATTCCCAAATAAATCTGAATGAAATCAAATGACCAAAAAACAAATGACATGCAGTGAACCTGGGACTGTGGGGGCATTTGGACTTCTGGGGGCCTGGGGCAGCTGTCCACTTTTCCCTTCCAGCCATGCTTGAGGGTTGAGTTTGGGGATGGTTTTGGAAAGTAATGTTTGTACTTGTGCCTAGATAAAAGGCGTATATTCATAATGAAGGCCAACAGCAGTGAAGCAGCTTTAAAGTTATACAATAGAGTCATGTCTTGCATCTATGACATTTTAGATGTAGAGGGACTGGTTTAAAGGGATCTTATTTACAGAACTTTCTTTTTCTTAATTTGTAATATATCTTTATTTATTTAAGCCTTTGTAAGAATTCTTACACGTTAAGTTGTCATGCTGTCAAAGATACTTACATTTTGACAGGCAGGTTCAGTTTAATTCTGGTCACGGCTGGACTTAACTGGTAGTCCTAATTGGTCTCCTTCACCAAAAAAAAAAAAAGAAAGAAGCAAAAACACTCCTAATCAAGCACTTTTTTCAGCCTTGTGACAGACACACTTCAGTAACACTTGAGGAACAATTTTGCCAAGACATGAAGACAGAAAACAAGATCAGAGTGCCCACATAAGAAGCTTATTTTAATAAGACTGGAGAACATAAGAGCTGTTCAAGCATTTTTTGATGAATTTGTCAATTAATGATTTTCACATATTTCTGCTGTTATATGTGTTGTTGTGCCCATATAACTGTGTTAAATCATTTTACCGACGGAGCTGTATTTCACAACAGGCTCGTGGTAAAATCATTCAAAACACATACAGGATGTCACCTTACAAGATCTTCCTGGACTCCTTACACAGAGGTAAAACTGAAGCACAAACGTATGGTTCCATTCATGATGATAAAGATATTTTTAGGTAAGTAGGCAGCGGAGGCCACTCATTTTCTCTAGTGTCACAGGTTTTATAGAAGTCTCACTGCACTGAATAATGTATTGATTCATATGTCTGCAGGAACGCCACACTAAGTCAGATGATCAATGGCACAGCAGCAGTGCCAGATTAGCTTTTATAGAACTTTTTCCCCCAGTACAGTCTTGTCCGTCCCACCATTAGAAAACTACTCTGATGGTAATTTCTGAAACAGGCAGGTGCTGGTCATAAAGGGTGCCTTCATCCTGGAGTATAATGGTATTAGATGAACAGTATGCTGTCTTTCACTAAAGGTGAGCGAGATTCGTAGGGATGGTGACTGTATCAAGAAAACAATACACATATGTTCCCATTCTCCTTCTGCACTAAGGCAACATATCTGAAAAACTAGTTGCTGCATGACAGGCATCTCTCTACAGTGCACATTATCCAACACGGAGAACAAGAGTTGACCATGTTTACCATTGTAGTTTAGCTTGTTGCATGCTAGCATTTGCTAATTAGTGCCAAACATTCAAATATACAACTAAGGCTCAGCTGTGGTATTTGGTCATAAACCATCATAAAACAAACTGTAATTTTAACCTGGTAATGGTGGTGGTAATTATCAAAGTCATTACAGTTCATCCTGTGGTGTCTGGACAAAAGTGGTGCTTTAATGCTTTTGTTTCTTTTGTGGTTCTGCCTTTTGCCCCACAAGAACACCATCTTAAAATCTAAACAATCTATCTATTGAAATATACTAGCGTCAATCAAAGTTGCCTTGCCTTGCAGAAGCACCCAAAATGCTCACACTGTTTTTGTGAATTCCTCATTAGCAGTGATATTCAAACACGTGCTACCTTAATACAGTATCTGTAATGTGGGCTAATGTCCATGCATCACTCTAAGTGATTAACTCACCTTATGTAAAACTGGAACTATTCCTTGAATACTGTTAGACCACACAAATACCCAAGTTTTTTTTGGTCAGCTTTTTCTTATTCTGTTCACACATTTCATAATAGTTCATCTATTTACTTTCACTTTATTGACTAGCTATAGCAGTGTCAATACCCAAAGAAGCTGAACAGGTGACAGAAGAGAAGATGTGTTTACAAAAAGATAATCTATCCATCTCACTCCATGTAAATCAATAAACCTAAAAATAATTGCTGACAGGTTTTCCTCACAGATAATTACTCAGTAGTGATCTTTGTCTAATTTTCATTTAAACTGTTGTGGATCTTTGCAGCTGTGCAAAAGAAAGAAAATAAAAAAACGACCTGTCTTCTACAGTGCATCCTTTCCAGCACCACAATTCAGTGTTAAACACACACACACACACACACACACACACACACACATCTTAGGTGAACGGTGTGAGATGCTTTTACCTCAAGCTCTCTGCCATACTTCTACCCCCTGTGGTCCTTCAAGATACACTCATTAACAGTAGAGGGCATTGGACCCATCACCTCATCACCTCCCTACAGGATCGAGGCTTTCCACCCGACCTTGGAAAACATCCAAGCCAGCAGCAGCACATCAGGCCTCGGGAGGGGAGTAAGGTTCAGGTTATGGGCTGAAGGTCAGCGTACCGCTGCCTCATGCATGCTGAAGAGGTCTGCTGCTTTTCAGGCAGGAGGACTTTTCTGTGGTTTCTCTCTTTCTATCTTTGACAGAGAAGGCGACCTCTGAGCATTAATCTGTCTGACACTCTGATGGGTCAAACCTTTTGCATTTAAATCTTCAGATTTTGAGTTTCAGCCCAGGTCCCTAGTTGATGACCTGTTTATGAGATATCATCAGACTTGTAATATGACATTGAGTGCTGTTGCCTTTTCCTGCAGATGCTCTGAAAAATGAAGACGGTGGTAGCTGGCTGAAACTCCACTGGGCAGCTAAAGCTGCCCTCTGAGCGACAGTCAGACTATAAAGAGAGGGACCACCATTCAAATGACACTTTAAACTGAAAATATGACCTTGCTTTTTTGAAACACAGAGGAGGTGGAGGCAGAAAAAGAAAAATCCATTAATAAGGAAGATGGAGTCTAATGTGGAATCGACCAGAGGGTTTTTTAATGATTACTAGCTGTTCATTGATCAAGCACTCCAAGACAGGAACAAAGAATGCTTTGCGGGGGACGAATCCTCTGCTCCTGCCTCTGCTTCAGAAATTAGTAATCAAACTTCTGGCTCTCAGATGTCTGTTCCCGGTTAAAAAAGAAATCAAAGTCTTACATTTTAAATGTTTTTAGCCATACTAGCAGAGTAGCTCTGGGGATGGCAGTGTTGACTTGTCAGTTGGTCCAGACTAAAATATCTCAGCAACCTTTGGATGGATTGTTAGGAAATTTCGTGTGATTATTTTAGTGTCAGTCATAGTCCCAGAGGATGAATCCCAATGACTTTTGTGAAAGTTAGGTTGGTAGAGACCAAATAGAGAGCCAAAAGGAGAACGAATATTGGACTTGTATCAAGTTTCCAGAAATATGTCTCCAAATTAATATTGATGTTGCTCCAGGTCTGCTGGATGTGTCAATAAGCAACTGTTTGCTAACAAGTTCACCATTTCAACTTGTTAACATGATAGTGACAATACAGTATGTGAGTGTTGTGTTTATAGTTTTTTGCAAACTCTCCAATTATGACCAATTGTACTTGTTGTACTTATTAGCCCAACATTGGGATGAGTCAGTGTGTAGGTAGAAAACTCATTTCTGGCATCACCGGTTAACTGTAGCTAGTTTGATGCACAATGCACCTGCACAAGTCACACCATCATGGAAAAAAACATTTTCATCAGGTTGCCATGACTAGGTTTTTCACATAAATGTATTCATGCAGCTGCACCGCAGGAATGACAGCTATTGATTTGAACATATGAGTCTCATGGATTCTTGGCGTTGAGCCCAAAATTTGTATCCCTGTGTGGTTATCTGTGTGTCCTTATTTCTGACCTCTGGATTTATTTTGTCTTTTTTTTTTCCTTAAATATTTCATACTTTGAGAAGAAAGCTGGTAGCAGCAAAATAACCAGCAGAGTTGAAATACTTTTGTTTTCTTCTTCCCTGGGGTGAGATCAAGGTAGGAGAACATTTTTAGCAGATACTGACAATGGTGTATTCTACTTATATACTGCACAGATTTTAGGGGATTTCAGGAGACTTGTGAGATATCAGCATTAAATCCATATTGATGACATAGTGAGACAGAATTTAATGATGTGTGTATACTTTCCCAAAAAAACAAAAAAACAAAAAACACCAAACCAAGGGCTCTTTCATAATGCGACTGTTTTTCTGTATCAATGCCCCACATACTGAAACACAAAAAGGGCAAACATCTGCTAAGACAGCATAATAGATTGCAGAACAGCACAAAAGTGACACCTGCCAAATTTGAATGTATATTCTCTGGTCTGTCTGCAATATGTCACATTGGCAATACATTACATCGCTCAGTGTTGGCCCTCCCTGAGAAAAACATGCTGTTCCTTGCTACAGTGCATTATGAAAGGTTGCAAATGGGCTAATTTGCAGCTTTGACAGCACCAGCCTCAGCAAAGGCGGGCAGTAATAGGTTTTGAGGTGCCGCTTCAGCGACTGCTGTGATGGGAGCGCTGTGGCTGAAAGTAGGCATAGGTCAGGCTTCTTCTGGAAACTCTGACAAATTAAAAACAGAAAACCTTTGACATTTATCATGCTCGGAGTCTGCAAAGGTCATTGCCTGTACTTGCTGCTTTCATTTTCCTTCTCCATCCCCTCTGGACATGTTTTGCTGTGAATGCTTATAGCCTGCTGGAGCTGTAACAGGGGTAATCAGGAACTGTGACTTCAGAGAAACACTCACGTGATGACAACATTTCTCATTACAAGAAGCAGATATATGGAGTAAACAGAAACATAAACTTATGGAGTCTGTCTGCGGCAGCTCTGCTCTTTCCTCTTATTTATATACTGCATAATACCAGTTGTTAATGGGCCTATCATAATGATTAGTTATCACATCAGTTTCATAAGGGTGCTATTTATTAGTAAACTGCTGTTTTGAAAAGAACACACAGGAATGTAATAATACACTAAAATGCATTTCCGATTTCCTCACGATACATAATTCCACACCACAAACACTGAAAACTTGTAATCCCACTGGACCATGACTGTCTCATTTAAATGTTAATATAATTCCCATCAGTCATAATTTAATGTGCTCCCTGGCATTTTCTGTTCATCTTGGTAATGCTATCTTATGTGACAAGCCAATTTACTGCTGGAGTTGACCAAATTGCTTTACCATTGTAATACTAACACCATAATAAATCCTTGATATACTGTTCATCCTTAGGTAATAAAAAAAAATAATGGAACGTTATACACATTCACTATGAAATCAATTTTCATTGATTTCCCTGGTGTTACACACGCCACCAGATTGTGCCTTTAAGTCAGGTATGATGCAGCTGCAGAAACATTAGATCTGAGGAATGTGACAGAGATTGCCCTTTTTGCCCTCTTGTTGTCAGAGGTGGCTTTGGTGGGGCCGAAAGCAGTGTGAGAGATGACACAAGCAGTGCGAGGAAAACGAATCAGACAGATTATAGCTCTGAAGAGAGAGAGGAGAGAGAGCGGGGCCAGGCTTAATGCTGGTAGGTGTCATTTTGTGTGACCTTTCTGGGAATTACCACTGTGCATGACCCAGACCGTGTCTGCTTGTCAGTGAGACAGTCTGGGGCCTCTACTGCCGTTTCCTCCACATCCGTCATCCTTCCTCCAGCAGACATTAAGGCCTCCTGATGCTTGACTACCTTCCAATTGACCTGATCATGGCCAATAACTCTGATAATCCCTTAGTTCTCATTAGCTCCCTCACACAACTTGAACTGAAAATTTGAATTCTACAGGCTTCCTCGATGTCTGCGAGGTAGCTTAACCTTTGATAATATGTCTTAGCAGAGAAAACCCAGGATTAGGCGACTCGTGGAAGCTATTGTGGGAGAAAAGCAGCATCAGAAGTTGATCGTCGTATATGAATGTGGATTCACTCGAGATACAGGCAGTCGAAGCTTGAAATCCTGTGATTAAGACATGTAATCCTATGTTAATTTTGGAACTGCAGCACATGTTTAAATGGTGCTCAGTGGGACATATGCGCCATTTCAAACCAGACATATCAGATTTGCTTTAAATTATAAATCTGGTGTTATTATTTATTTTCTTTCTCATACCATAAACATGTCTGACTGAATCTCAGCCCCAAACCTATTGGTTCCTATTGAATGAGCATCTTAAAAACAGTTTTCTAGCAAACTTTACTCAAACTGGAGTAAATGGTGCATTTTGGGAACTATATTCAGCTGCGGATTAATACTTGGTACATAGCACCACATTTGTAGTGTTTAGCGCAGCAAGACAGTGTATGTTGGGTCACTCTAAAATAAAGTGCAATGCTGATGTTCATTGAAATTAAACATAATGTCACTCAGTGCAACAGTGGGGCTCAATGTGCTTTGAACAGCTTTTGGAAAACAATGGAGCTCTGTGTCAGAAAGGAAGAAGCGGGGGGGGGCTTCAGCTAATGGTACGTCCCACTGCACAGGGCTATGACAAAACCAGCTTGAGCTGCAGCTAAACACTAACTACGTGCTCGCAGGAAGCCACTGTCAAAATTCTGCCTGCAAGAACGAGGAACAATTACTTCAAGGTTCTAATTAAAATAAATTAAGCGAAAGGTGAGGCAGGGAGAGAGATGCAGAGGGAGAGACAGAGAGAGGGAACTGTGTTACAATGTTAAATTGTCATCTTACTTGAAATAATGTCTGTAGGCTTGCATCAATCCCAAGAAAGAAATCTTTGAAGACATCCTACATAGATCCATTTTCTTTGCCTCAACATGTTTCTCCCTGAAGAGGATTTTTCATATATTCATGACAGCACTGTGTCTGTGTTTTCCCCTCCCTTCACATCCTTCCCTGTATTTGATGTCCTCCACAATCCAGCCTTTGGACACACTGTATTTTCAGAGACAGATGAGAGGAAATGATACATTCATCAGACAAGGCCCAGGATACAAATCCCAGCTGACCTGCTGATCAGATGGTTGATATTGCAGATCTTCCTCAGGGCGGGTGCAGGGTTGCACTTATTAGGGCTTTTCAGTGGAGCATGGTGCACGGGTCATCATCTCTGACTCTGTGTGACAGCAAACACAAACTGGCCTCACCTCTGAAAATGAAACATTGCATCATCTAATTCAAACGTCAAACCAGATAAGGAACTGCAGGGATGACTGTGTGATATGAGGGCTGGAGACGCCTGTCAGAGAGGTAATTATTTATTTATTAGAGGAAATATGGATTTGGCCTCAGGTGTGTGTTTTCTTGTTTCTGAGGACATTCTGTGGGTAAATGTGTCACATCAGAACTTTGTGGAGGCAGATATATACTCATCAAAACTTTTCTGATTGCTTTGGACTGGCAATTTGAAAACGCAGCGTGGAGGAAGATGACTGAGTGCAGCTGTCTGTGGTGCTGAAACTGACACATAAAAACTCCTGTGTGTTTGCTTTCACTGCATCTATTGGGTTGACGGTGACTGACAGTGCATTACTTTAAATAAAATAATTATTCTAAGGTGTTTTGATTAATAAAAGCCTGACAAACAAAATGTCCATCAGAGGGGTTTTATCTGTGAAGTGCATTCATGGCGACGAGCCAATAAGCAGATTAAGGAGCTGTAATGGTAAAAGCATATACAACAGCAGGCAGATGAAAAGCCACCTGCAAGTTCTTTTTAATGTATTTTCACATAACTTTGATTATTATTATTATTACTTTCATTTGAGATTCATCAGCACCCAGAGGTACATTCTTGATTCCCAGGTGTTGTTTTCTGTAATTCCTGCTACACCTGCAGAAGACATGAGGAGATTTGCGATCAGGGGAACAGGTTATTTAAGGTACATTTCCTCATATCTTGTCAGGAATTTTCTGTGCTAATTAAAATACGATTTATCTAACTTGATGCCTTTCTAATGTCTGAGCCTTTCAGTGTTATTATGATTATGAAGTGAGCGGGGAGATAACATGCTCATTAAGCCTCATTTCATCTCAAACATATGAGTAAAAACAGTTTTTAATTATGACTGAATGTCAATGTATTTTAGTAAAAGTAACAATAGTATTACTACACAGTAAAAACAGGCAATTAGAAGTAAAAATTTAAACTTTACTCAAATATGTGAATATTTTGCAGACAGAATTGCTCTGCTCACAGTGTTATGTTATTATATATTATATTACTGAATCAGTATCACAAATGCATCAACATGTATAGTACGGAGCATTTTAATGTTGTAGCTGGTCAAGGGGGAGCTTTTAAATAAATTGAACTGTGCAATTAAATCTACTGTTGGGTGGTTTAATCTATATCAATGCAGTAGATGATCACATGTTTTGAGTGTGAAACCTTAATCTGCAAAGTAACTGTAATCGTAAGTAACCGTAACTGTGCTGTAAATGCAGCAAGGTAAAATGTACAATATTTCTCTGTGACAGGTTGTGGAGTGGAGTGTAAAGTAGCATAAAAAGGAAATAATCAAGCAAACTATGAGTGCCTCAAAATTTTACTTAGGCACAGCACTTGAGTACATGTACAGGGTTACATTCCAACTGTGGTTGCTGTCGTATATGAACCTCATAAAGAGGACATTTTTGTGTGAATCTAGTATTTTATGAATATGTATTCCAACCCACCTCAGAACTATGTTAGGATTCATAGCCATGCTACTGGTGTACCTGACCAGACGACAATGTCAGTCAGTTGGTCTGTCCACCACGAAATGTCTCACTGTCTCACTGCCCCTCAGGATGAACTGCACATGATTAATTGTAAATCAACTGCATTTTTATGGCTCTTTTCTAGTCTTATCAACCACTAAAAGCGTTTTGCCTCACAAGCCTCCTTCACCCATTCACACACACATTCATACAGCAGCATGCATACTGAGCATTTCTATCACGCACACATTCACACACTGATGATACATCGGGGACAATTTGGGTTTCAGTATTTTACCCAAGAACACGATATGTGGATCAAAGGAGCTGGGAATTGAACCACCGACCGTCTGATTAGTGGACGACCCGCTCTACCTGAACCATAAATTTGTAAACCCACAACTGTGTGCCATCATCTGGTCAAAATTGAATTTGTCCAGTACTTTGGTTTATGACCAGATATCTGCAAGACTAATGAAGCTCCCTCTACAGTCTCTGCTGTACTTATTGTTTAGTGTTAATTAGCAATTGTTAGCATGCTAATGGTCAAAGCTAAGATGGTGAACACAGTTAACATTATACCTGCTAAACATCAGCATATTAGCATTGTCATTGTGAGCATGCTAGCTAACTGAAATTAGCATTAGGTTCGGTTTACACTATGCTGAGGTACAGTCTCATAGAGCTGCTTGCATGGCTGTAGACTCTTTGTCTAGTTTACGAGCGATAACAGTATTTCATGTATATGTACCAGTTCTCTACAGTCACAGTTTATCCCCTCTGAAAAGCCCAACAACAGGCATCCGAAAGATGTCTATGCTCTGATAAATATGGACACAGATGCTGAATTCAAATTGAGAGCACCTCGCCCATTAAATCCAATATAAACACCTACAGCAAGGCTCTGTGAAAAAAGACAAGCTAATTTGAAGTTTAGAGACTTAACAAGCCTCCTGAAACCTTTGCTCTGCCTTCGTTTATTTAATAATTCTAATGAGGAGACGAACAAATCCTTTCCAAAAACCGGGGATGGATGCTGAAGCACACTCTTTTACTCTGCCTCGCTTCCTTTTATTTGCTCAACCACTGTGCGATGATTTCCTGTGCCAAGGTAGAGGCACCACACATTAAACTCTATTCTGAGCACAGGCTTCATCCTCCTTGTGTATTGTGAAAGAATCCAATAATAAGGCTGAGAGTGAGAGAAACCCTGCAGAGATCTAATCAGCACCACACATTGTACTGAGCCAGTGTCCAATGTATGCCCGGGCTGGGCTCATCCGCAGCCGTTTTCTGAAGCCAGTTTAAGAATTATCATCACCTGAGGTCTGTGGATCATTTCTTATAGCAAAAATTAAACCAAAAAAATCTGACATTTGTGCTGAAGTTTCAACAGAAACATTGAACTGAACATTTACAGAAGGGAAATTCAGAAATCTCGCTGAGGTGGTGGCAGTGATAGACATTTTCTTCACTCCTTCATTTTCTCTTTCAGCTCTGCGACAGTGCACTTCTGCCCCTTTTTGACCACACCTACTGACTCCATCTTACACCCAATTTTATATTTCACCACATTAATTTGCAGCCCCAAGGAAGGTTTCACTCTGCTCCTGCTGAATATTTACACATGCAGCATTCTCCTCTGACAAGAAAATACCAATTTATGTGGCACAAAAAACTACTTTCATCCAATAAGCCAGATGCAAATGAATGAATTCCAGTAAAGAAGGTCAAACATATTCAAGATTTTCAAAGCTCTTTAATAAAAAAAAAAAAGAAAAAAAAAAGGGGGGTCTGATCTAGGTCTAAATATGGAAGTGCTCTTAAAATATGATGCACATGGCACAGTGCTGGCTTCTAATACATTGTTAATAGTCTTTGACTTGCCTGCTTGATGACAAAATATAGGGATCTGTAAAGTTCACTATAGATTAATAAAAATCTAATCATTTATTTCAGGTTAAAAAAATGGCTTGGCATTTTTCTGAAGAACTCATACATGCACAGGACTCATATGTGTGCACTGGGCAGGATATCAGAGCAATTTGGCTTAAAGAGTGCATCCTGCTCCACAGGAAATGGGGAAATGCTGAGTGAGATGATCAAGTTGTGTCCACCTGTTCGCAGAGGGAGTGACCTCCAGGAACAGGTAGACGTCCCAGCAGGATGAGTTCAAGCTCAAGCCAAGCATGCAGGTAATTCACAGTTGAGCGATGGAGCCATAAACTCAGAGTGGAAGAGACAAGTGAACTGAACTCAAACCCAAAATTTGAATATGAGGCAAAGATGTGTGAGTAAACAAGCTGGATAGAAAATACCCTGAAACCTTGCAAAAACAAGGTGCCATCTGGTGTTTTGGGCAAACCGAAATCATCCATATGACAGAGTACCTCAAAAAGTACATTAGCTTTGGCTGAAATAAGATCTTTTACCGAGTTTATCTCCAAAGTTACAGGTTACGAAAGAAAACTTCCTGCACAAGACTGAACATGCCCCCTGTTGGAGCGAAGATGCTACTATATGAGAGTTTAGATTAAAGGTAGAGGCACTGTCTTGCTATATATTTGGCTTAAGGAAGATAACGCTTGAGAAAGTCACTTGAGAAATGTTTGTCATCAGTAAGTTCTCATCATCAAATCTTTTTTTCTTGTAAAAGTGAAAAACAGTGTTTCAGAAACATTAAAACATAAATCTAACCGTGTTGCTTGAACAAGCATGGTTTTCTATAGTATTGTATCCAAACCACTCAAAGGTTATGTAGGAACGAACATCGTTTTAATAACATTTTATTGATGATATTGTACAATAATAGCAGCCAGTAATATCCCCCTACCAGTCTGCTTCACGTTGATGCTCCTAATCATCAACTTTTGAAGATACTGACTTTTGTCTGGGTGATGTTTTCAATCAACTCACAGGTAGTAGGTCACACAGTTGACATTTCAGTCGTCTAAATTCACAGTCCTTGGCTAGAAATTAGACATCTCCCTGTGTCTATCTCTGTCTGAAACTAAAAAGCTATTGTTTTAAAATTAACTGTTGATTTCAAATAATAAATCAACCAGCATTATTACTATAGTCTGCCTATGTGATGCAGTAAAAGGGAAAGCTTGACTGACTGATCCAGCAACAGTAACAAATGGGCCGGTCATTCTCTGTCAGTCAACATATTGATAGTTCTGGTCTTTGCGTTAAAAATATGCCATCACACTTGGTTGTATTGCTTCCTTGCGCATTGTTATGATGATCCAAGACACGTGTGCCCATCAAAAGTCGTGTCTTGTTCTCCTCAATGAGGGAAGAGGCTGTATCCTTTCCCTGTTATTTTTATATTAGTGTCGACAGGGTAAACAAGTATGTCCCCAAATAACAGTTAACGAATCAATTAGTATAATTATAAGATAATTACAAGATAATTAGAAATCTTGACAGCAAATATTCACATAAAGTTTTTCTTTATTTTCAAATAGCCCTGATTATGTTGAAAATAAACAATACATCCATATTTTATTGGAAGATGAGAAGTAGTAGGATAAAACTAGAATTACCACTTTGTGGTTGTTTGCCTCTGCTATTCTGTCAAGTCACAGGAAATATGGTCACAATCTCCCCTTCTGTTCCTGCATCACAGCGTTGACTAATGACCTGAGGTGTTTTTGCAGAACATTGTGATGAGACAGTGAAGTTGACCTTTGACTGTTTTAATATAAAATGTCATCGCCTCATCATTTCATCCTATTAGACACATATGTTAAATTGTGTCATAATTAGTGTATGAAATGAACAATGTATTTTGTGAGGTCCCAGTGACCTTTGATCTTTGACCACTAAAATCTAATCAGTTCGTCCTTGAGTCCAAGTGAACGTTTGTGCCAAATTTGAAGAAGTTCCCTCAAGGTATTACAGAGATAACACACTGATGAGAATGGGATGGATGGATGTACATATGGGCAGACATTCAGATGGTCCTGGATGTCACAGGCGTGGAGGCATAAAAAAGCAGTTTTGGGCCTGAAAGCGTTAATACATATGAAGGGTGAATGCCCGCTACCTCAAAACAACTCTAAATGTGGCATTTAATTCCACCCAGATTCATACATTTATTAAATGGCATTAATGTGGCATTTAATTCTACGTTAATTTAGTTTAGATTAGATTTATACCAACTCAACATCATTACAAAACTCTTTTGGTCTTCCACCTCTGCTTCGTTTTCTCAATATTTACAGTATTGATTTGTTGCATTATAAGCACTGGAATAAATGGGAAGCCAGAAAATGTCAGCAAATGTCAGCTGATAAAAATGCATGAGTGATGGGTGAACTGAGTGTTTTTGTATCACATTCACACACTGTCTGCCTCCCACCCTCCTTCCTGCTGCAGGATGCAGCATCCTGCAAAATACCTTCAGTCAATGAGGGTAATAAACTGATGATAAACACTGTGCTCGCAGAAACAGGTCAGAGAACTTCATTTACTCAGTGTTGTAACTGAGAAAAGGGTCAATTTACTCTCAATTCAATCAGCTGAGGAGGTGGACTGTTTATAAAATTCGGAAAGGCGGAAATCTTTTGCGTTGCAGTATTTCTAGTCTGTCAAGAACTTGTGTATGAGGTCTTGGGCATTCGTTTTTAATTTACAGGTTTAATTTAATTTGTGAATTGAGCGAGCTGAATATGAACAGGGAAGAAAGTGATGAGTGCATAACACCCAAGATCTGTTTGCTTGACACATCCTCTCTTGGAGCGACTCTTGAAATAATGTTTCCTTTTCATTTTACTACCTAGTTTCACCATAAAAACACAGTAACTCAGTTTGTATTCACCATATAAAAGCTTTTACATTTGCTGTTCTAAAGTCCTGGGTCCTTTTACCGAGGAATATACACACAGAAAGTGAAGTGGTCCACATATCTAAGAACAATGACAGATAAGATTGAATTATAAGCAACATTTATAATTGTACTTTATAATTGTAATCATTACCCTTTTGGTTTGGTTTGGTTTTTTCAGCTTTGTTTACACATGAGCTTCATCAACTGTGAACATAGGAACATCATGAGAGAAACATGTTGGAAGCTCAGGTTGCATCTGTTCCTGTGAAATGTTGTCATCCTCATAAACTGCTACAAGAAGATCATCTGACCCGGTGACCCCCACCACATGGCTGCTCAGCTAATCATCTGTTTTCAGTGTACCACAGGGCTCTGTGTGTTTTAAAGCATCATGCGGCTTCCTTGAAATGTAAAACTGGTCAAAGAGATTTTAAACATAATTTTACTTTACTCCATCCCTTGCACTGTTGCAATGCCTGTCAGGCTTTCCATTCTCACACTGCATAGTTTATAGTGAAAACAGGGGTTTACTACTTTACTACTTAAAATGATTATACATTTTTAAAACAATGGGTCCTTTAATTCAGAAAGAGGCAGAAAGGAGGAGGCTCCTCATTTCCAGTCTGTGACTGTCGAAATGATAACTAGCACTGGCTGATTTAAAAAACACTGACTTTTTAAAATGAGAATCTTGTAAAAGAGGGTTTAAAAATGCACTGGATGGATACATATGTGGTATCCTACTAAAAGACTGAGGCTAAAGCAGCATGTCTCATGGAAAAAAGTCAGCATCTTCACTGGATTCATGTTACAATAAATAAATGAGAGAAAAAGCATTGTTTGTGTATTACAGTGTGGAAGTAGTCTTGGTACTATTAGCATGATACAACTAGACTGTTATTTCCTTCTAATGTAACCTTGTTTGGCTGCTTAGCTTGACTACTTCATATTTTCAAATAGTTTTCACTTTTAGCGTTACAATAGAAAAGGTTTTCAGGACGAGGACTGACGAGAACTTCTACAAAATCCAATAAAGTTTCAGAGATCCTAATGTTACAAACTCTGATAGCATGCACTTTATTTTTTAACCCTAGAACACACGTTAAAATTAGTAACACCATCACTAACGTCGGGTGAAAATCACCTGAACGCATGCCTCTTGAAAAAACCATAGATGGGAGGAGTGAAACAAACATACCATTAATAACATCAATGAGCAGCCTGAAGCTACCCAAGGACCCATGCAACTCAGACAGCAGCAACACAATGTAAATCACATGACAAGAATCGTGTGGGTGAAAATAACCGGACGTTAGTGTTCTAGGGTTAAACCTAACCTGTGACACAACTACAATAGCTAGTTAATGATGTGCTTTTTGGGCTTGGAAGTAACTCAGCAAATAGTAAGATGTAAGTTATGCTAGTTAGCCAAACGATTCTATCTTAAGTTACTGCAGATAAACCCATATTGAAATCCATTCCTTACTCTTTTGCATGTTCTTGGTTTTGTAAAGGCTAAAAAAGACATCACCTCTAAAGTCTAAATGCCTAAAAAATGATTTAAAAAATGCATAATATTGCTCTGAAAGCACCATGAATAGTGTTTCCAGCATGTGGGAAAATCCAAATCTTGACAAGCCCGTTATACCTACATACGATTGCTAATTCGTGATTGGACAATCACTGTTTGCAGGAAGAGTGAAATGTCACTACAGTTACATGTAGCTGCTCAGTGTCCAGATTTTGTTTCCTTTACACTGTGAAGCTATAAATAGCTGCCTTATGAAGCTCACAGTACATTGTTTTTGTTGAAAGTCAACTATAGAAGTGTTATATAGGGGTGTGAGGGTTTGAGGCTGTACCTTTGGGGCCTTTAGCAGCTATCACAGTCTCTCTCAGGTTGTTGAGTGCTGGATTTTGACTGCTGTTCCTGTTTGCAGTTTGTCTTTGCTTCCCTTGTTGCATCACATAACACAGCAGGTTTTGTGGCTTATACATCAACATTTCAGGTAGCAACTATATCATCAATCTGCCTCTGTTAGCTGTCTTATAATGCTTTGAAAACAGTAAAGATCTAGTATAGATATAGTATAAACTGAATGTTAACTGGTATAAATCTTTAAAAACAGGTCACAAATACACAGTTTCATTTTTAAAATACCAAAATATTTTCTAGACCATCTGGGTACTGTATTTACTCAAAATGGAGCAATAGTGCTTTTGTTGGGGACTATTTTCAGTTGTGGAGTAATACACACTTGGTGCCTGAGTCAGTATTTATGACAGCAGGACGGTGTACGTGGGGCAGACTCAAAATAAACTTTACCTGTGTTTATGGTAATGAAGGAACATGTCATGCAGTGGGATGCTGCGGCTCAATGTGTTTATTTAAGGATTTTGGACAACAGTGGAGCTCTATGGCACAGAGGAAGAATACTTCTATGTAGAATAAATTTGTTGGTTTTTGTGGGACTTCCTGACAACATGAATGCTGGGTAAAGTTAAATTCCATAATCAAAGACACCACAGTTGGTGTCAAAGGCAGGTGAAAGCATCACATTTTACATCATCAGCATGTCCAGACATTCACAGCTTCCCTGATGATTTGAAACAGTCACAAAAACACATTATTAACCTCAACACAAACCACCAGTCTAAGCTGAAAAATGCACCTGGCTCTGCTTTTCTTTTGGATGGAAAACTTGTCTGATAATGTTTATATGGACAAAACAACAGAAAAGATGAATTTCTATGAGAGGCCAAACAGGAAAAAGTGACGAGGGGATGGATAATTGTTTTGTAGCAAGACTCCTATTGATGAATGTCTCATTATAATCTGGCGATGATGGATGTGAGTCGGATAAAGCCTGATGTGTATATGTGTCTGTTTAGGGAAAATGAGCGATATGAGAGCGTCTCAGTCCTATTCTTTGCACAGTGAGGTGTAACGGTTCAGAGTGAAAGGTTTTAATGGCTTTCAGTTGTTATTATTCTGTATGCTATGACAGCTTGATTGGGCCTGCGGTCTTCTTTCATTGCTGTTCCATTTGCATGCGCCTCCCTTTGCCTCCTTCCACAGCTTTGTGTTGTTATGATAATTTTCATGAAGTAGATTGCATCTATCCGGCTGCTCCACTTGGGCCCGGTCTGTGAGAGAACCCCGGAGCAACAGCATAATAATCGTAATGAACACATCAGAACAATGCCAGAGCTAAATATCACGCACACCAGACACACTGGGGCTGTTTCAATGACCACCGTGGTTACCTAAGTAACTAATTACAAATGCTGATGAAGCTGTAGATCACTGCTTTCCCTCAGGTGCTGGATTTTCATCTGTTTGTACTTGACTTGTTTCACTCATAGCTGTTGGTGCGCAAAGGCTCTGCATCTCTGTTGTGTGCGCGAGCTTACTGTGGGCGTCAGGTTCATTTCCGAGCAGCAGCACAGCTAGAGATCAAAGCATTTCAAGCAGTTTCAACCAGTCAGGTGTCCTCGGCCACTGTGGTGTCACGTTAAGGCACAAATGAAGTACGTATGTAATTTTAGTGCAATTAGTTAAAGTGATTTTTGTGCATACCTTACTGTATAATTTTACTCTGTACATACAAAATCTGTTGGATGTCTGTCTGTCCTGGAGCGTTATTGTTGTTTTGAGGGGAGTTTTTATCCAAACACAAACTAAACAGACTAAAATTTGAAGTTCAGTATACAGGAGGTATTCTAATAAAATACAAATAAACAATAGAAGCATCCTCACACCTCTCTAAAAGCCTAATCAAACCGTGTCAGGAAAAAGTTGTCTTCGCTCTTTGCTTTTCTATTTTTCACTTTTCCTCTCACCTGAATCTGCACTTTCCCTCCAGCCCTGTGTGCATCTGCATACCTATTTCCAGCACTGTTCATGTGCATGTACACTGCCTCAAGTGCATGTTCACATATTTGTATTTGTTTGTGTGTCTGCAGGCTTGTGTGTGTGTGTGTGTGTGTGTGTGTGTGTAACAGGAGTTCACGACCACAGCACCTGACACGGTGCCAGTGAAGGGTAGCTGCCATCTGGTCAGGCCTGAGGGAGTCCACCGGCCACCCAGAGCTGCTCAGCCCCAACAGGTAGCCCCGTCTGACATCTCCAACTCATCTTCAAACCCACCAAACGACAATTAATGAGGGGCAGACAGCTGGCCGATGGACCCCGTGTGCCCCCCCCCCTCCAACATCAAGAAACTATCAGAAGCGCAGACTGAGCTTTTCAACAATGCAAGCAGCTCTGTGGTGGTGGTGGGAGTGTGATCTGGACACACTGCTGGCTGTGTGTCCATACTTTTCCTTCAGAGACGTGGCTGCCGATGAATCATACAACGTAGCCGTCACTGGCACATGTGTTTTTGAACGTTTACCTGAGGTATGAAGCAAACACGACTCAAATAGCGAGGCTCCGTCTCTGCGCACAGCCATGTGTGGTTACACCATTCAGCCTAGAGATGGCAGTATTTCAAAGGAAACTTCTGCATGCTGCCGTGTGCATTAATCCGGACTTCTGAATGAAAAAACAAACAAAAGAAAACTCACGTAAATTCGTTGTTAGATACTTATTATTATTATTATTATCATTTTAGTGTTTATGAAATGTCAAACAGGCTTGACTGTAAAATCTGTGAAATCCTGTCATTTCACCTTCTTCCAAGCCACATTTCATATTGACTTCAGAAGATGTGTGGATGCATGTTTGAAAATACACAACAAACCTAAAAATGCATTTGTACATATAGAAGGCAAACACATCAGTTTGACCCTGACATCATCTTCATCCTGTGTGCTGCTGATAACATAGGCGGGCCAGGTCCAATTTTTTGAATGTATTTTGAAGTTCGGGCTATTTCTGTATCGCATGAATTGATCACCTCTCATTTTTACTTATCATATTATTAACATTCGTCTGCCTTAATGTAGGCTCTTAAAACACAAACACTTGTCTGAGAGACATAATAAAAGCTATTGCGATGGGCTCAAGTTGTGCCAGAGGATGACGCGGCGGAGGCTGGGTCTAAAAGCGCACACTGTACGTGAGGTGCAAGTGAACTGAAGGGTGACTTCATGTTACACCGAGAGAGAGAGAGAGAGAGAGAGAGAGAGAGAGAGAGAGAGAGAGAGAGAGAGGGGGGGGGGGGGGTTATGTGGCAGCCTGGTACAGAAAATGATCAATCCCTGAACGAGGCGGGAGGGTCACTTGATACCGTCTCCTCCTCGGCGGCTGACGGGGAGATGCTCACCGCTGTCCAGATGACTTTACGGGCAGCTCGTTAACCGGCAGTTTATCTCGCTGCGTTTCGGCGTCCACAGATATTCCCTGACTGATTGACTGATTGAGACGCGGGACGTTTCGACACCCCCACCCCCTCCTCCTCCACCCACCCCCCCCCCCTCACCCACCTGAAAACCCAGCGAAATAACCTGGATCTGCGCTACTCATGAATGATTCTCCTCTTGTTTCAAGGTGAGTGGTCTTTCCTTCAGTGTTGTAGCTGAGCAGCAGCCCGTGGTGCAGCCCGGCGGTGCGCAGAGGGGGAAAGTTGGGTAGACTTCTGGTGAAAAGGCGTTCAGTGACACTGTGCACCCTGAAACGGGATGTGATGGAAAATGTTGCGTGAGGAAATGGTCGGGTTATGTCTCTTCTGGCCACCTGTAACAACCCAACAGCTGTGGGCTGATGCTCTGAGAACAGAGCGACTGTAAAAGCCTCAGCCTCAGACAGGCAGAGGAGGCAGAGCAGAGCAGCGCTGTGCAGCTTTGCTTTCAGATCATTTCGTTATTAGTGGGATGAAATTTCACTCTTCTTCAGACAAAGCCTGCTGTAGCTGCCTGCTTGTGCAGATGCATCCTGAACTCTTTACAGATGTGGGTTATTCTGTGTGGCAGCCATCAGATCACTGGTCAACCAGGGAATAGCAGAGTGAAGTGCTCAGCTTGCAGACAGTCAGTCCCCCACTGCTGCCCTGTCTCCTGCAGCTGGAGCTTGTGCAGCCTTGGCAGCGCGGGCAGAGCAGAAGCCACTGGGACCCTGATAAGGCTGGGCATGCAGGAGCTGAGACGGAGCCCGAGCCTGAAAGAGCTAAAGCGCACGCAGTTGTAGCAGTGCCAGCCTCAACAATGCTGTTGACCAAGTGCATCTTTGTTGGAGCCCTGGTCTGTTTGTGTGGTAGTAGAGAGGGGGCAATGAGGGGTGGTGGAGGGCTGGCTGTTGGATTCACGGCTCTTTGACTCTCCCCCCTCATGCAAACCAGATGAACCCCTCTTCTCTCTGTATGCTCTTTCTGGTCTGGCTTATCTGGCTGGCCAGTTGGACTAGCTTTTATTCTCCTGGCCCCTCCAGAGTGGGTAAAGCCTCTCACAGAGAGCGATAGAGAGAGAGAGAGAGAGAGAGAGTGGCTTCTCTCTCGGTGTGTTCATGCCAGTCATGCGCTCCAGCACTTTATCAGTTGCCTGCTAATTTTGGAATTTAAATGAATCTCCATATTAGTTCTGTCTCTCTCTTTTGCAGCATTTGACAGCAATAAATGAAACTGGGGTTTGGGTTGTGATGATTTCTGTTCATCTGAGGAGTCTTGGTAATGTAGGCAAGAGTTAACCACTCCAAACTCAAAAGCAGACCAAATTCTAAAGGGTCACTTTATCTAAAATACAAGGAGACATATGTTGCACCTTATCCTTGTGGTTTCTTGCCACACATTAAGTTATCCGTCTCTGATATCTGTGCTGCCACACCAATACATATTAATATGTTTGAATGTCAATTTTCACTTGATTAACATTTGAAAAACTCAAAATCTGCTCATGTTTCTTCCACCACGATGTCCCGGTTATTCAGGATAATCCACAGAACTTGCTTTGATCCCTTTTCACTTGAACTATTTTAAAAGAAATAAGTTTTATGTAATCCAGGGCATGTGGATCATCCAGTTTAACCTGGACATATTTTCCAGCAAGAACAGTTGCGAATTAGCAAATGAGGTTTTAAAATGCTATTTTTCAATGCTTTGAAGGCCACAAAGAAATCTCCATTCATTGTTTTTAGGCAGTGACAGAAGTTTCAGAGGCAGACATCTAAAGACCTTGGTATTAGTTGAATGGTTAGACACTACTAGGTTTAAGAGTAATTTGGGTGAACTCATCCTTTAATGTGACACATCCATACATTTTTCCACAATGCACAATCAAACTAATCTATAGCAGATTGGATGAGAAGAGGACATACAGCATATAATTAAGGATAAAAATGGGATTCTGTTGGCTCGCTCATAGTGCTGAGTGTTATATTTTTGTGATGAGAATTTTGAATATAGAGAGATTGCAAGTGAAACTGCATTATCTGGGAGTCTCTTGACCCTGGAGGAAATGCCAGACCAGTGTAGGTGAACTAATTTAGAACATCTGTCTCTGTCATTTCCCCCCACTTTCAAGCCAGGAGTTAAGTGTTCTGTCAGAGTTCTACAGAGATGAATGAGCTATACTGTATGTCTGAGAAGATATAAAAAAAAAAAAAAAAAAAGAAGGGAAAAGGAATCAGGAACACAGCGCTACACTGTAAAATTAGCTTTTGATTTAAATGATCACCAGTTTAATCCATGACATTGATTCTGGAGTCATTCAAATATCAGGGTGTGCGATGTGGGTCAGGGGCAAAGGCGACGCACAGTCGCTACAATAGTACATCAGGCGAATTAGTGTGTGTAACACAATTACACGGTGTGTGAGTGCACAGCAGCCCACTGCTACAACCCATAGCTGGAGACCCCCCAACTCCAGCCCCCACCCCTCCCCCAGCCACTACCCTGGTTGCCCACGGAGACACTGATTAAACACGACTGTTCAGATGCTACAGCCTGAGGAAGAAGAAGAAGGAGAGCCCCCAGTGTGTGTGTGTGTGTGTGTATTGTGTGTGTGTTAGTGTTAGTGTTTGCATGTGTATGCATGTGCTGTGTGTGTGTGTGTGTGTGTGGTCATACACATGTGCTTGTTATTCTGTGCGTGTGTGTGCATTTACAGGTTCGTCTTTGCATATGAGTGTATACATTAGAGTGCAGAGAGGAAGCGAGAAAGAGAGAAGGACGCAAACAGTGATATTAAACCAACAGTGACGGGAGAGGCAACAAAACGCTGCAGATCATCAAGCACTGGTGATATGCTGTTGTCCTCACTCTTTTCTCCTCCTCATCCCTCTTTCAATCTTCACGCTTCTGCCTGTTTCAGTGTCTGATCCCGGCCTGGAGGGAAGAGCATGCACAGGTAGATGAAGGTGGAGAATAGGGATGGTGCAGAGGTAGAGCAGAGAGTAAGAGGTGGAAATAGATACTGTAGGTAGCAGGAGTGAGGAAGACTAATAAAGACAGAAACAGACAGACAGAGAGAGAGACGGAGAGAGAGAGAGAGAGAGAGAGAGAGAGAGAGAGAGAGAGAGAGAGAGAGGTGGTGACAAACAGTGAAGGAGAGAAGTGAGAGGGAGGAGAGGTATGGGTAGAAAGCGTGCAGCTCACCTGCCAGATGGCAGCTTTGGCAGCACTCAGCATGCAGTGATGGCGGTCTTGCAATATGGCGCATCGCCTCCAGATTGTCACACTGTTGTTGATACAAACAGTGCAATAACTTTGCTGATGTGTGTGTTTTGCTTGACTTTCTTTGGCACTGGTGCAAGCAGACGGCATATGGTCATGAAGAAAAGCTGACAAAGTTGAAGGATGTCGTGTATATTTTTCCCTCAAAAAGTACTGACACGTTATTTTTAGGTTTTAAGAATTTATTTTTCACTTCAGTGGGTTTATACATGAAGAACATCATGAATAGCACGACTTACAAAAACAGTGTTAAGTGTCTTCTGTGATCCCTGGAGGGAGTTTTTTTTAAAGTATGAGAAAATAACCCAGATGATGTCATCAGGACTTGGGAGAAACTGCTTGACAAACTCAAGGCATGGAGTTTGAAAAACAAAGGCTTTTATCAGGCATTGAGGGCCTCACAACAAGATGCTATCTACTTGTACATGTGAAATATAGGATTGAATGTTTTTGGAGCTTGACTCGTTATGTCAACAGAAGTCAGGATATCTGGGTCTCTTTTCCACTTATTTGGATCTTTTTACAATCAACCTGCGTGGCTCCCCCTTTAACTAGCCTCTCATGTCAGGTTTGGATGGTAGTGTGCTTTTAAAACAAGGATTTTGATAAATGTCATGATGTCTTGAAACATTCAAATTAACCTATTAATTAAAATGTGGCAATTTACAATAGAATTGAAAATACTGGTCACAGAGAATGTGTTAAAAACATGAACAACGGACGGAAAATGGTCTTAATGTGGTAGAGCCATGGCAAATATGTGTCACTGCACTTAATACCCTCTATTTCCATCCATTTTTAATTCCTAATGTACACATTCACCATATACATAGTCACAGAACACTTGCAGACCATGGCATGAAGACTGTTGTATTCACCTGTTTAAATTGCTAACTCCTCCTTAATCAGTGTATCTGTGGAATAACAATTTTTAAAGAATGTAGGTTTTATGAGAGTTCAATTTTGTAGGTTAAAAAAAAAATCTTTATAATTTATTATTTGCTTTTCCCCTATGACTACAAATGATGGCAAACACCTGCTGAATGAGTTGCTGGGGATGGTGTTAGAAAAAAAGAAGTTCCTCCATAAATGCTCCGTGTGGTTGCTTAGTAGGAACATCTGCTAAATGGTCCCCATCAGGTCACCTACAACATGTCCCTGAAGCCCAGAGCACCTGGACTACATCTGAGACTGCTGTAGTGTTCAGCCCTTGGCAGCCACAAACCAGGTGGGACTGGACTTACTTAATAGAGTTGGAGAATTCAATTTTAATTTGAGGATCAAGTCCTATCAGGAAAGACAGGTTGTAGCAAAGGGAAATCTTCTCTGCTGTAGAAGCTGTAGTGTTTTCCCTGTATGTGTCATCCCCGAGGGAGCTTTTCTTAAAAAAGATTTAAGAAACCTGTGCCCCATTTGTCTTCCAGTGAATTTCTATTTGAGGAAATTCATCCATGTTTGCAGTCCTGGTAGACCTCTGGCCCACTAGGGTACTGTTCTTTTAACCAGGCTATTTCTATTTCTGAACATTTCAGAAATTTCTGTGCAAATCTACCCAAAATCACAGACTTAGGAAACGGGATAAAGTTTCAGAGTAGGTTAGAATTAGGGACAAATGAGGCCGACCATGGAGTCAGACTGAGATAATCTGGGCAGATGCTTGTATTTGTACAGCTTTTGGGTGGATGGCCACCAAAGGCCTTATCTGCACTGCAGATTAAATGTTAAATGGGTTTTGGAGCAGCAGACACTTAGAGGGAAAGTTTTTGAATAGTAGAACATGCACCGTCTCCCCTCCTCTTTCCTGTTTCTCTTTCCCTTGCTTGTTGTCAATCGCTGTCTCCTCTTGCTCGCAGTGATTTGTCAGCAGTGGAGGTAGCAGCTGTTCCTTTTGCACTGTAATTTCTTTGATCGTAATTATTCGTGCCAGCTACCTCCAACCTTGGCATCCTCCGACCCATGAAGCCATATGGGCAAAGAGGGAGGAAAGTGAGAAAACATACAGGCTTCTTTGGAATAAGTTCTTTGATTTCTGTGCGCAGTGGTGTGGGAAACATAGACATATGTGCTTCACAGCTTCACATGGATGCTCTGCATCACTGTGTTTGATTATTTTTCTCATTTATATACTTACTGGGGTCTATGCTCAGAGAAATGCAATGCATTTTCCCTGTCAGGTCTCCATGATTTATGCATGCAAAAGCAATATAGCCCTGCACATCTGTAACCGGATCAGTCTGAGCAGAAATATAGATTTGTTCTACAGAAAGAGCAATGTCAACTCATGCAAAAACACTGAAGACTGAAACACAGAAGATGGCAGTGGACAATACCAGCCACAGAGACTGAATAGCAGGTTTTTACTTAATGAGCCAAATGAAGATGGCTAAAAGAGTGCTCTCACGGTACACAAACACAACTGGAGAGGTGTACTGTACTTGACTCAGGGCTGAAGAGTACAGCTCACATTTCACCAACCTCATTCTCTATTCTTTTCAGCTGCACTGTCCACAGATCACTCTGAGCCCTGGTCAAACTGTTTACTCCTTGTTCTTCTTGTTGCATCTAAGTGACTTTAGGGATGTGGGTGTGATGCGCAGCCGCTACAGCACGGCTCACATGCACATGCTGTGTGGCTCAAAAGAAAACGCAGCTCGTCCTGTCTTCTTCTGAGGTCGCTGAATTATAGAAGACCCTCTATTGCACTCGAGCTGCATGGGTTTTCATCACAGCGCTGGGGGTCACTTTGACTTTCCCCTCCATGCTCATCATACATGCAACGTGAGGGCTTCGGCAGTCGAGAGGAGCCTGCTTGAGGTCAACATTAACCAGGGAAGAACGACAATGAGATTTATGGAAGAGGAGACAGAGCTGAGAGGAGGGATGGGAGGAGAAAGGCATGCATGGTTAAATCTGTCTGTGGCAGCAGTGCCCTTCATGTGGTCCCTGCTCTTAACAGCAATTTCAGATATAGCACTGTATCTGCATGTATAATGCATATGCCCTGAGATAATGGCATGCGCTGCAGAGGAGGCTGCTGCCTGTGTTGTGGCGATGTGTTGGAATTGGTCCCCTATGTCACATTTGCTTCTGCCCAGGTCCCTCACACTATCCTGCAGTTATTAGGAGCAGAGCGTGTTGCGATGACATAGTGCTGCTTTACTGTTCCCCGCAGACAACCTCTGCTACTCTACCATCAAGATTAGTGGCTGGCTAGAGAGTCCTAAAGCCTACAATATCTGCACTGACCAATAAACTGAACAACAAGAACGAAAAAAAAGGGCAATTATGGTTCATTTTGGCTCATATAAAACCATGCCGGGGTGCACACAGACCATGCCAGATGAGCTGCCAACAAAGCTAAATGAATTTACAACAGTTTGCATGATTTCCAGACAATACTCACATCACAAAATGCCAGTGTAATGAATCTGAATTCGGGTTGTAAGATTCCTTTTTCTCCCCAACTGAGAGAAATGTCTGGAGGATGCACTGCTGTTTGAATTTACATTGTAGAACATAATGATGAAAATTAACCACAGGCCAACTGTCACAAAATTTCACTGTGTGGCTTCAAAGTGAAGATATCCTGTGGGTATCTGCAGTGCGAGCATCCATGCTACACATTATGCCCTCTGAGGCCTGAGTCTGTGTTTCTATGAAGAGGCCTTACTAGACGGAGCTTCCATTGCCCAGGGCTGCCCCCCTCCACAGCGCAGCCACAGATAAAACATGGTGGACTGATCACAAAACACTGCTTTTTCTAATAAACCCTACCAGTCCCTTGTGATTCAATATGACATTCATTTAAAAGTCATCGTTAATAAAGACGGCATTTTCATGTCCTAATTCCCCGACTCATCACTGTAGGTACCCGCGACAGCCCCTGGCTCTGGCTTGCTGGCTCCCTCCTCCCTCCTGTCTCTGCCACGTTTGACCTACTTCTGTCTCCACAACATTGTAAACAGATCTACTAATTGCCTTCATTTATTCATTTGGAAGTCACGTTCTGTTGCGGCTGGCGCCCTCCCAGCTCATTCATGTGTAATGTGTACAATGCTGGACCTCCCCCACAATGGCACGTCCATGTGGATTTGTAAAAACCCCCAGACACAAGTATCCTATGAAGCCATATAGCCTACTATCTGTAGGTGCAAACATTGTACAGTACAGTAAGAAAAAAGTGCTCTTCCAAAAACTCTTTCAACCAATCTGGAATCATGTCCAATAAGGAACTTTAGAAACTTTATACTTCCATCAGCAGCCCTATTTCAGAAAGCCTACTGACACAAAAAACACATCTGTGCCCAGCCGGCTTATGATCCTGAGGACAGAAGCTCTTATGACTAGTGTAGTTGAGACACTTTTTCCACCCCCATGGCTTTATACCATTATTGCTTTTGTGCAGCCTTATAAATCTAGGCCACAAAAAACAACAGCAACAAAAAAAATGTTTTTATCACCTCTGATGCGAGTGACAATGACTCCCATTGTTGACTAAGTGTGAGAACAGAGATGCTTCTACTGACCTTTAGAAAGATCGTGGCACAGTCTGCCAACAGTGCTCCTGATCTCTCACAAAGCTATAATCCAAAAGGTAAACAAACTAAACGTGAACACCATGCTGCTTGTGCTAAATCGTTCTTTCTCTTTAAGGGGAAAGATCATGTTTGATCATCTCTTTGCTGGTGTTGGAAAATATAATATCCTGAAAATGTGAAGGACACAGATAGTTCTAACGCCAAGATAAAATCCACTGGGTTTTAACTGGGTATTATTAACCCATAAGGTCTCTGCATAAAATCTTTACTACAACAGAAAATGTGCAAATCACCACAAAACTCAAGTAATGAGGTTTCAAAATACCATCAGTGATGTTAATGAGAACAGCTCATTGGAATTTTCTAGAATTTGTAAATTTACCACGAGAGAAAAATGTTTGCTGAGCTGCCTGTTAATCACTGGCAGAGCATAGCTTCATACTGTCAAATTTGATTGACTCGTGAGAATGATGCACATGGACAGCCTTACAAAGAAATATCCCCCTACGAACACTTTAGTTCATCTCTGATGGCAGATGGGTCAAACAAACAAGAGATTTGAAAAAAGCTAACCATCCCTTCTGTCCCATGAATCATGCCTAACCGGGCGCCACAGAAGCTATGACAGCATTTCACCCCGTTAACAGCTGAACCCAAAGGATGGATTTGGTTCCACTGATCCACTGATCCAGGTCAAAGGGTCGCGTCTGTGGAGCACAAGAGGCTGGCTTCTCTCTTGTCGGCGTTGTAATTGTGATTGGTGTCCCCAGAGGCCTCAGCAAACCATGTTCCTGTGTGTGAGTGTGAATGAGTCACGTCTCGGCTGGAGCGTGTCTGAGTGGCGAGGCGGAGAATTCAGCAGGGAGGACTGCGCAGGGCGAAGAGCTGTCTCTATAATCCAGGGTAAACACTGAGCAGCATGACTGCACGCCTTAGACGTGACCAAAGCCGGCAGAACAGAAATGAATGAAACGATGAGGCTGCTGCCTGCCTGCATGCTTGCCCAAGTCCGTTTGCCACCAGCACTTCCTATTTTCTCTCATTGTTTTTTTCACCCATCTTTTGTTATTCCTCTGAGGGTTTGACTGGAGATTCTCAACACTGAATTAACCTCTGGGTGGCACTGCTGGTGTCTGTTGTTTAAGGTCATCCCAGACTCAAGCCTGTCTCCCCAAATATCATTTGTTCTGCTATTTGCTGTCGAACCTCAAGAGAGCCGTCTTATTTATTTTTTCTAGTTGAGAAAAGGAGAATGCTTGAGATAAGATTACAATGCATATTACGTCAAAGGTCTTCACCTGGAAACTTGTGGTGTGATTTAAATAACCAGATTCTGTTGGAAGCCACAAAGTACAGACAACTCTAGTTGATTTGGTGAAGACAAAATCACTTTTCTGCCTCTTCTTGTGGCAGCAGATATGAATGAGTCAGATTTGTGTGTTCCAACAGGCCCACTTTCAAACAGCTCTATACTGAATTACATCCCATTCCAGCAGCCGCTTTCACACGAAAGCAGCCTTCATTAAAAAGCAGAAGAAAGACTTAGAAAAAGGTTTGCACTCCAGAGAGTACACACTTCCAGTGACCAGCAGTTTGGGCTGTTTGGTTTACTGAAAACGAGCATATGAATGCTGCAGAGAGTTTATATTTTACTTCACCCAGAAGCCATCAAAGTATGGAAATGTCACTGCTTCCACTGAAAACATTTCAAAATGCCTGAGTACCCTTTTCATTGGGTTTTCACATTATAAGGACAGATGAGTGAGAACTGTGGTAACGTCAACACAGAAACTGGTTCAGAGACTCATCAGCTTGCAAAGTAGATGATTTGAGGGATTTTCAGAGGGAATTTGCTGGACACTATTTTGCCCAAAATAAAGAATCTGTAAATATTAGAGCCAACGTGTCCTGCCAAATCTGAGCTTTCGGAGAACTAATAAAAGCAAACACAGTGATTTTTGTGTCCAAAATGGTCAAGAAAATAAAAAAGAAGAAGCTTCTGTCGTGCAACATTTAAAGCAGAGCTAGCTTAAGAGGCTGGAAAGCAGAGCGTGACTAAGATTGATTCATACAGGTCTGCTGGGTATAAAGAATGGGACAAAGAAAAGCAAACAATCAACTTGAGATTTAAATGCAGCAATAGTGTGTGAAAGATATTACTCTTCGGTGGCCAATTACTGGCAGAGTTGCTCACACTGAGCCTGCCAAATTGAGCAGAGTAGGTCGAGACACTCGAGTGACTTCTCCCCCGGTGTGAGTGTGGTGGGGACAGATGGACAGGAGATGCTGGAGTGGAGCTGGAGTCGTCCCAGCCAGCTCAGTGTCAGTCCATCCGTTCCATCCCTGGCTCCGGCTCAACTCAGCCGGACATCCTGTTAGTCAGCCAATGGAAAGCACCCACCGCATCATGACCCCCACATTAGGATCTGACATGGCTGTCTTCATTTAACCTTTACTTATACCAGGAAATCTCGCTGAGAAAACACCCTGTTTATGTCAGCTTCAGCCAAAAAAAAAAGACTTTGAACTTAAGCTGTCTAGCATTTGGCAGGATATTCATAAAGGGCATTTAGAGGCACTTCTCTGAGGGGGGTTAACTGATTTTTTAGAAAAGTATAGTTATAAGAGTGTGAGGGGGCTGTTGGCATGGTAATGGAGAGGACAAAGGAGGAGATAGAAAGAACATTTGGGGGCCAGATTGGAGAAGCTTCTAGTGGCACACAGGCAGGATTTAGGATGATGTAGGTGTTCTTATTTATGGTCTGTCCTCCTATGCAGACAGTTTTATTACTCCATTAATGGATTTCGATGAAGTAAGAGCGTATGTGAAGCCACTTTATCTACGATGCTTGTGTTACCTTCTGTCTTTTTTATTTTGAGATAAAAACGTGCTTTTTGTTCCAAATGAGCTCATTTTGCTTGATCTACATGTAAAGCACCTTGCATCAGAGTAAAACATACATCTCACAACAGTTATGACAAGGGAAACAAAAAACTGTAAATACATTACACGTCTTTTACCATGTGTCTAACTCATCCATCCTCCAGTCCATCATCTGAAAGACATTGTTTGTCCCCTGGAAATATCTCCATAAAATGTGCTAATGAAATTAAACAGGGAAGAGTGAGGGTTGATGCTGCCTGGCTTTGAATCTCTAATGACTCCCTCCATCCCTGGAAAAAGCCTGATTAATTTAGGAATGTCGGCCGCAGTGGAGAGTGATTAATTCCTCTTGGATTCAACCATTTAAACGAACAAGGCAGAGGGGAGAAAGGAAAACAGGTAGTCCAAAATATGGACGCATAATTAATACATTTGGATCATTTAATTAGCCACCCAAACAGAGGGAAGGCACAGCTACAGTGTGTCACTGCTTTGTTCAAGTAATAGACCGCAGTTAGTTCTCTCTTACAGAGAGTCGAATATAATGAGCTCCCCTGCTGATAGGAGGAATATTGGACCATCTCTTGGGTTAGTAAATATGGGGAGACAGTTTGAACAAATGATTACTTGTTTCTTTGATGTCTCATGTGTCTGACTAAGCAGAGATAGAGGGAAAACAAGCACAGACAATATATTTCATAGTTTTTAGATGAAGAATCTAATCATACCATGAAAGCACTATTTAATTCTTGAAAGAAACAAGAATCTTTAAAACAAATGTCTCTTTTCTCTCTTTCAGAATGATGTGAAGATCACTTACGAAGGACAAGAGCACACTTCAACTCATCTTTTACAGTGCAATCCTGCTCCTTGCTGATACACAATCCCAGGTGTTTTGTCTGAGCTGTGTATTTTTTGGAGCCCTGTGGGAATGGGGACGTGCTTGGATAAAGGATGGACTTACTGCGGCCTCACTAAAGGTCACGGTGCTCTAAAGGTCATGTCATGGCCACTGGCACTATGGCTATTGACTCTAATCTCTGTGAATCAAAGGACAACTGTTGGACAGACTATGAACACCTTCCAATCAGAGAGGAGGGAATGGTCACTGAACCACCTGACTGTGCATCAGTCCACCGGGGCTCTGTACGTCGGAGCTGTCAACCGAATCTACAAGTTGTCGGCTAATCTCACTCTCCTGGTGTCCCATGACACAGGGCCAGAGTATGACAACAAAGCATGTTACCCTCCGCTGATTGTCCAGCCCTGTTCCGAGCCTTTGGCCTCTACTGACAACGTTAACAAACTGTTGCTCATCGACTACTCTCACAACCGGCTGCTGGCCTGTGGCAGCCTCTACCAGGGCGTCTGCAAGCTGATGAGGCTGGATGACCTGTTCATCCTTGTTGAGCCCACACATAAGAAAGAACACTATCTGTCCAGTGACAACCAGACGGGGACGATGTACGGGGTCGTTGTGCCTTCGCAGGGTCAGGATGCCACTCTGTACATTGGCACAGCTGTTGGAGGCAAGCAGGACTACTTCCCAACTATCTCCAGCCGCAAGCTGCCTCGCGACCCAGAATCCTCCGCCATGCTGGACTATGAGCTTCACACTGACTTTGTTTCATCACTCATCAAAATCCCCTCAGACACACTGGCTCTTGTCCCTCACTTTGACATCTACTACATCTATGGTTTCGCTAGTGGCAGCTTCGTCTATTTCATGACCGTCCAGCCGGAGACTCCAGAGAACGGGATGCCTGCAGGCAGCTCCCCTGGCGACTTATTTTACACCTCTCGCATCATCCGCCTCTGCAAAGGTGACACAAAGTTCCACTCCTATGTGTCACTTCCTGTAGGGTGTGTACATAGAGGCGAGGAGTACCGTCTGCTGCAGGCTGCTTACCTGACCAAGGCCGGCAGGGTTCTGGCAAAGTCACTAAACATCAGCGCGCAGGAAGACGTGCTCTTTGCTGTGTTCTCCAAGGGACAGAAGCAGTACCACGATCCTCCAGATCACTCCGCTCTCTGCGTCTTCACTATCCAAGACATCAACACACGCATCAAGGAGCGGCTGCAGTCCTGCTACCAGGGAGAGGGAAACCTGGAGCTGCACTGGCTGCTGGGAAAGGATGTGCAGTGCACCAAGGCGGTAGGTAGACTGTAGAGAGAGAAAGACAGACAATTAATGATGCTCTCATTGTCATCTTGTGGACCCTCTGATTTTGCCTCACAAAATTGTAGGCATTTACATACACAGGTTTAGACCAACTGCAAAACCCACATGGTGTTGAGCTGCTCTGATACAGATTTACAGAAAGTTGGCTTTTTGTGTATCCACAACTGTGATTGCAGCCTAAATAGCTGATAGGCAGCCAACGCTGTGCTGAAGACACCATTCAGGTTTTCAGGATCCCACGAGAGCAGAAGAGCTGGAGGAGATTAATTCCACAATGCTAATCAGAGGAGTTTTGTATGGAGCTTTGATTTCATTCAGGGGTTTGGGCACTGACTCCCGCCTTGTTCTCCTCCCCTTACTCCCCCCATCTCCATCCTTTTGCTGTAGTCGCTGTCAGCAGTATTTGAACCCTCTGAGACCTGTTCTTGATCTTGAGAAAAGGGCTTTCTTGTAAATGTCCAAGTCTGTGCCTTTGTGAAAGCTGTAATTCTGTACAATGAGTGGCTTTGATGGAAACTAGTTGAAAGCAAACCATTAAAACAATGTTATTCATCACATCCATCGCTCTGGTGGTTCCCAACATCATCATCCACTGTGCCGTCAAACAAATAAGATGTAATGTTATTCATAAGAGCAGCTGAGGGAGGATAGAGATACATAATAATTCAATAATTAACTCTCACTGTGCAGTTAACCAAAGAGCTTTATATCTAAAGTGGACTGTAAATTAAATGCTATGGTTCAGTTTTGTTAAGATGTTACCAGATACCGTGTTTCTTTGGCTACATGATTAATCACTCCGTGTGAAAGAGCCACAGCCTAATGCTTCAGGAGATCCACTGATATGGGTTTTTTTTAGGCCAAGACTGATATCAGAAATGTTCCAACCTGTGCCAAGATTTTAGATAATTTTGCTTAAAAACACTGGTGGTTTCACTCTGCTGCTTTACTGAATAAGCTACATAAATTTCACAATCTGCCGATTACAGGATTAATGACAAAAGACTCTACAGTCACAATAGTGACTCTATGAACCTGTACGTAGGCACAGGAGTGCTTTAAGCTAAATACTAATGTTAGCATGCTAACATGCTCACAATGATAATGCTGACATGCTGATGTTTCGTAGGTATCATCTGGGAACCATGAATATCATCCACGAGCTGCAGAGACAGTTCACCTAAAACCAAAAATGTTGACGTGATGTCTGTTTTTTGGGGCAAATCCATCTCGTAGATGTTGAGAAATTTCACTGGATAAGAGAAAGTTTCGAGCTGCTGGGGGTGTTTATTGTGATTCATCCTCCCGAATACACGAATATCTGCAACAATTTTCAAAACAGCCCATCCAAATGTTGTGGAGACATATCACAAAAAAAAAACAATACAAAAATTTCCACCTGATGGTGACATAAGAGCAAAAGTTAGGGCATCATCAAAGTAGGATTAATCTACTGGAGACCATGAATGCCTGTACTAAATTACATGGCAAGCTATACAATACTCATTGAGAAGTGGTGGACCAAGTGAGTGACAAACCAACACTTGCCTAGAGTAGATTTAAATATAGCAATATTATTTCACCACGGATATGTAGATAAATCCCTTATAATTTCTGATGCTCCATCCCAGGGGTTATTATATACGACATAAAAAATTCAGCAGCAGAATTTTAACCTGGCAGTTTTGTGAGCAGTCAAATGTTTCAACAAATATATGTGTGTACAATATTTAGGTTCAAGAGAAAAGAGCTCATACTAGTCAGACAGAAACGGCTCATTTGTAATTTCTTTTACAAGACTGGATGTCAGACACAAGAAGAGAAAGAATAGTGTGTGGTGGGATGCAAAGTTTGTTTACGCTGCGTTCACTTCACTAATCACATTCAGTAAAGCTCAGGAACATCACTTGATGAAAGAAAACGCACAGTGAGGCCTCATATGTGCATAAGGAGTAGGGGATGTGAAATGAGAAATTAGCTGCCCTAAAAAGGTAGATTTATATACTGAGTGACAGGCAATTAGCAAAGGTTTGAGGTGCATTTTAGTAGATGTAACAGGACTGCTTAGCATGCAGCTCTCTTTGATGCTTAATCAAAACCTGACATCTCTTGTGCTGTGTGTTTGTATGATGTCAGATCAAGCGATCTAGAAATCACAGAAACAGGCGCAAAACACACAGCGTTTCTCGTGTTTGCCATCAGCAATTAGTCTGCTCCGCAAATCCGCCCGCTCCGAGGCATGTTGATAAACGCGGCAGCCCAAACCCTTTTGAAGTAACCATTTTTAACCCTGAAAATTGTGAAGTTAATGCATGTTAGGCTTACCAGAAGTCAGCCTGAGTTCTCTTCTTCTATTTCCAAGTGTCTACAGTGATCTCAGTCATTTTTCTGGCTCCCACTTACGCTCTTCCCTCTCTCTCGTTACCTCCACCCCCCTCGTTATAACTGTCATCCTCACTCCTCCTTACTTTCCCTCTCTCACCTCTTCTATCCCTCTTACTTTCAACTCTTTTCCTGATTTCTCCCTCACGTTTTCTCAAAAACACCTCCCTCTGCATTCTCACCCCGACTTCCATCTCTCCCCTCCCTCTCTCCATGCAGCCCGTTCCCATCGATGATCACTTCTGCGGCCTGGATATAAACCAACCCCTGGGGGGTTCTCAGCTGGTGTCGGGTCGGACAGTGTTCACTGAGAGCAGGGACAGGTTGACCTCTGTCACCTCCTACATCTACAATGGACACAGTGTGGTCTTCCTGGGCACCAGAAGTGGACGTCTGAAGAAGGTGAGAACGGTACACTGACAGTCACAGGCAAGCATAAGAGGATTTACCCTGTTTTTAAAACTGAAATCAAACGCTCAGGGATTGTCTGGTTGTTTTCATGGAATTGCTAACTCTCAAGATGATGTAACAAGACTCTTGATGACAAATCACATTACTTATCTACTCAAAATGTAACTTATTTCTTGAGGATGCTGTTGGTGACCCATCTCTGCCTCCTCAGATGGCTGTCTCCATGTTTTTAGGTTTTGAATGCCAATGCAAAATGTAGCCTGGTCCTAGACCTCTAAATCGCCGCCCACATCTCAGATTTGTGCAGTGATTCAAACAGGTCTGATGCTGTGCCCACTGACAGCTATTTCTGCTTGGTGAAACAATCAACTAATCACAGCTTACTAGGCGGGATTCAGAGTGGGAACATTATCTTCCAAGTATATGGTGGCAGAAAAATGGCATAAGTACATGCATGGAAATAACAACCCTCAAACTGACATATTTTTATAATAAATATTAACTGCTCCTGCTCCTACTATTACCGTAGCCTCCGTGTAAACCGGAAATGACGTCTGTTGACAGATGCGTGTCTTGCTACTGATTTATTAAAACAAAACAAATCAAAATAACCCCCTCTTACTAAACGAAATGATAATTCAGTTTGACTGCCCGACTACAGAACATGATAAGTGTAAAAATAATCTGTTGCCCCTCGATTCTGAGGGACTGAAAGCAAAACCTGATATTCAATTTTAAAGGACCCCTCTAGCAATTCAGTATTGCACTCCCATAAAGTCTGGGGACTTGCAAGAGACATACTGCAAAAAGAAAAGTCAAAATCAACGATGCAGAGACTGACGTATTTGTTTACCTCAGTTTATCTTTGCATTGTTTTCTCGAGCTGCATAGTTCTCCCTCTGACTCATAAACTGAACTCCAAGTGTAAAATTGGTGGAATACCCCTTTAATGTCTTAAAAGATTTCTGCAACTGAACTCCATGTAGCATGATTCATCAATTGTTCATGAGAAATTCGCCACTGAGATACACCATCCGTAGCTGTTTTTGTCTCTCACCACCATGGCACATTTACGTAATAATGATCTTTAATCCATTAAGACTAATTAAAGCAATAATCTGCTCAATGAATGGTCTAATTACCAAAACTGGTTATGTATAATATATCATGATGATTATGGTGGGGCATTATGCAGCTGAACAAATCGTGCAGCATGGTGCTCTTAGATGAGAACAAATCGATGGAAATCTCCATCCATGACTACTTGAATCACAACTGAAGCACTTGTATGTTCTTTTCTTTTGTATTAGTTGAAAGAAACACGACATCATGCAGCTCTAGTGCCTCTTGTTCAACAGTCCTGGTAGATGTTGGTTTGAATGGCTTTTAGCATTACAAAGCATCCAAAGGGCCACTCCTGCTTCTCCGTCTGCGTACTTTACATGAATTTTTTCACTTTTATAAACGTCATTCAACTCATGAGTGTTCTCTGTATGTCATAGGCTGATTCCACTGCCATAAATCCTTCACCTGATGAGGCACAAGAAAATACAATGATTTCGAAGTGAAATTTACTTGTCTAACAAGTCTAACTTGTGTTTTCTTTGTTTCAGAGCCTAACCTTAGTTTTCCTATTCTTTAAAAATTTCAAATTCTGTCTTATGTTTTGTGAGTTTCTTCTTCCTGGTCTCAAGGTTTCAAAGTCTAACTTAAGTTTTATTTCATTTATGGGATAAGTCTGGAGACACTTTTTATTGATAACAAATCCAATGAAAACACTAAAGCCCAACAATGCATATTAATACTGCCTGTGTATCCAGAGCCTGATATAACTTATTCTTCTGTGCCACAGTCCATTGTTGTCCAAAATCTATTAAAAACGTATTAGTGAGCCACATTGTTGCACTAACACGTTCCTTCATTACAATGAACATGGGCAGTGTAGTTTATTTTGAGTCAGTCCCACATCCACTGTTATGCCGCCTTATATACCCACTGCCACATCAAATGTGCAGCTGAAAATAATCCACAACAAAGGGACCTTTCACTCCTTTGTTTGTTAAAAACTACAGTTCCCAGCTGTTTTAGGAGGTTACATGATCTGTTTAAAACCCATACGTGTGTGACCCCTTTTTAAAGACGTCTGTCTTCAAAAGGAACAAATGAGCTTAGGGCTGAGAGCGACAGACAGGCTGGGGAATTCCAAAAGCATTAAGAGATTGACTAACACATTGTTGGTTTCAGTTTTTTCATTGGATTTGTTGACAGTTACAAAAATATAGAATATCACCGGCATGGTCTGTTAAAGCCTGACTTTAGTATTCCTTGTTTCCAAATCTATAGGCTTCCTTTTGTTCCAAGTTTAAATGATCTTCTCCTGGTTTTAAATCTAATTTAGTCATTCATTTAGTCATTTAGTCATTTAGCAGACGCTTTTATCCAAAGCGACTTACAGAAAGGGGAACAATCAAGGTTAAGTGCGATAAGAAGTGTTAGCGCAGCAATAAGTGCTAGTGACCAATTTAACCAGGGTGAGAGATGTTTGAGAGCCTTTTTCTGCTGATTGACCTGTGCTTATATCATCAAGTATGGGGATTAAGAATACAGGGTACTGACAGGGCATGATGTGCTTGAAACGCATTAGTTTGTATGATGCACTGGCCATCCAGCGAAAAGTGAAGGCACAAGTGTTTATAGCTGTTTTTGGCCCGAGCGAAAAGCTTGCTGTCATAGAGATGAGACACGATAATCGTTCAAATGGGGATAATTGTGGACAAAACATTCAAGTTGTTGCACTTGTTTGTACATTCAAAAACTCGTGAAGAGTGAAAAAAAAAGAGATTGAGAAAGAAGAATCCTGACTACTTTAGTGATACAACTAATGATTATTTTCAGAATTTATAAATTCTGTTCATTAGTTTCTCAATGAACAGATTAACTGTTCTAGCTAATGTCCGAAAATGGTGAAAATGCTGCAAAAATGCTTATTGTGTCCAATCAGCAGTTCAAAACCCAGAGACATTCAGCTTATTATAGACAAGCATCAAATCAGCTGAAATCAAAGAATGTATTTCTGCTTAGACAAAAACAATTAATTATTTATCAAAATAGATGCTGATTAATCTTCTGTCGTCTGTCAGATCTAGATTATTTTCTCACCTGCACATGCCTGGCCAATCCCTGAGTGAAGTGGGAGTGCAGATTGTCACTTATATAAAAAGGTACAATATTGTTGGCCATAGTTTCCCAATTCCAACATCTGAAAGGTACGAGGGGAGGGGGTTTCAGACACTGTTGGAAAAATCTGATGGACAATTCGTTTTGAAGCATGCTGACCCTTATGCTATATCAAGATAGATTTGAAACTCTCTGAACAGCAGCTTTAATGTGATAAAGCAGGCAAGCAAAGCAAAGAAAGCAAACAAGAGTATACTGTGTGTCACTAAACTGATGCACAGAATCCTGGCATCTGTAGGATCCTTTACACCAGATCCACAGACATAACATGACCTATTTCTGAGAGGTTCTTGAAGCTGATTCAGCTCATTGTCCATCATGTTTCATTTCAAACGCACACTATAATGACACATTATAATCAAGTTTCTATAAGGGCCATTCTGTGATCAAACTGGATTGAATTGGTAGCACTGCGGGCTCTGCACAGTCGTATAGCATGCAGCTGACTGAGGAAATGTGAGAGAGGACTGTTGTGACACAAAGCCTGCGGGCGTCAGTCTTATGAGAAGCATGCTGTCTGACACACAACACACACACACACACACACACACACACACACACACACACATGCACACACGCGCATGCACGCACAGGTCCAGACTGGGAGCAGAGATAGCATCACTGCAGCTTATTCATTGGATGAACCTTCGGGGGAAAAAGACAAGATAGCCTGCCACAAAGAGAGAGAGGAAAAAGAGGAAAGTGAAACAGTGCGAGAGAAAGACAGAAGAATGGCCAGAGGAAGAAACAGAGAAAGGAAAGATGTAGCGGTAGAAAGGCAGAAATATTATTTGAGGAGAATATTATGACAGATTCAGAGAGGGAAAATATTCGGCATGTGTCCAGGAAATGAGAAGTACGTTTTAGTGAGGAGAGAGAAAAAAATCAATCATTACTGTATTAACTACTGAGTGTCTAAAGGCCAGAGTTTGTGATTACACTGACAGACCGTCATGATCAGACTCCCAGGAGCCTCCGAGGAGCACAGGGTCACCTCTCCAATCCTATTGCATCACCACCAAATGGACAGGCTGAGTGGAAATGAGGCATGACAATAAATGCCATCAGCGGATCACTCTGGCTGCAGGGCCATTGCAAAGGTCAAGCCTGCCACAGGAAGGGTGTAACCAGGGTGAGAGGTCACAGGGATAACCAACAGTCTCACCATCCAGGCTCCATGCAACATATGGATATGTCCATCAACGTCTCCCGATTAGGCTACTCCTGTTCCAGATACAACAGGACATTTCTGTCATCATCTGCCACAGTTTTGTTGCATTAGGTGTTTTTAGCTGAGCAATATGACCCTGTGGGTAACTCTAAATACAAAAGGGGGCTTTTACACTTTGTATGATGTACTCTAATGAGGTGACTCCAGGTAAAAGTCATTATCTCTCACTGATCCTTAATCAAATCTATCCCAGTCTCAAGGCAGGAGACACAGAGAGATACAACATTCACTGGCACTGATGGCACAGCTTTCGTTTGTTAGCAGAATGCTTCAGTGCTAGTGGGACCTAGTGAGGGCAAGATTGGCATTTCAATCTGTATAGTCACAACAAGGTTTGAACCATTTACTGCAACAATAACGTGCATTTAAGTTTGGCGGTATGTTTTTTGGTCTATTCTCCACAAACACGACACATGCTGCATGTATACATATTTTTAACTTACATAAAGGTAAATGCCCAGACAAGGGAGTTAGAGAGAGTGGAGTTGAATTTAATGAGATCATCTCAAGATGGACTGAATGCACTGAATCATTGCCTCTGATCAAATCAGTTGGTTTTCTCAGCTATTACAGACTTTGTGTTATTTCCCTATTAAAAGCTTCATAAAAGACTGCGATTGACACAGAAACAATCATAATACAATAACTCTGTAGCAGACGGGCAGCTGCTGAGCAATTATCCTTATAAACAGGATTATCTAAGCCTAGTTTTGTACAGAACTGAAATAAATAGAAACAGACTGATGTCACAACTGAACTGCAGACAAAGCTTCTAACTGAACTGAACAAAACTAATCACCACTGCAACATCAGATGTTCATGATCAGGCTGTGTCGTCTCATATGTTCTCGACGGTAAACTTTTATAATCTTTCATACACTTTGTGCATTAGAGCAACAATGGGAAGGTTCACCTTCCCATTGTTGAATAGGATACCACTGTGATGGGGGGGCGACAATCACAGTGGTGTGCAGTGGATGTCATTGACAGAAAAGCAGCAGATTACTGAGTCTTCTCAGCGACATAGGTAGTCTGCTCACGTATGATTGATCGGTGTATGGAACTATTAGGCAAATTTTTTGCCTGTAAGCACTGCTGTGCAGCTCTATTACCATCATCCAGATATGTATACTGTAACATAAAAGAATCACTTTTTTTGCTTAGATTTGTATATCGTATGATAAATAAGTATTACTAAGCCTACTCCAAAAAACAATAGGACAATAAACACTTTTCCTCCTTACCCCAGGTTTTATAATCTATCAGTCTTTCTGTAGGAAGGACAGCAGATTTTTGTCTCTGGGCTACTGCAACTGAGTATGCAGCAAACCCACTGCAGAATGACATTATACCTTTGCCTACCCTGTGGCAGCCTCATACACATAACAGGTGCTGAGTGAGATTGATTTTCTGAAGAAATGTTTCTGCAGAGCACAGTAATGCTCAAAAGGACTACAATGGCATACAGAGTGAAACCTGACGCTTCTCTGACACAGTCAGTGTATTAAGAAGATTTTGCAACTCTATACCAAGATGTTCCTACTTTCTAGTTATACTTAGAGTTTTGTGCATATCCAAGTTCAGAGGGACATCAAACGATGTCATAGCTGAAAAGGATAAATTGCAGGGATATTTTAACATGTAATTAATCCTTAAATCTGTGCCAGAGGACTCCACCTAAGGTAGACAATGCTTTCGACAGGCTGCAAGAGTGGAGTAATGGTTTGAGAGACACAACACAAATGTGAGCTGCCTCAACACTGCCCTTGAGCAAGCAACTGATGCCTTTACTGTTCCATCACTGAGAACTATCTCTGGTAAATATAATTTAGTGGATGCACATTCTGTAATATGAAGGGGGGTGCAGTGTTAAATGAAATAAGAAACAACCAGCCACACTGACTCAGTGGCTGCAGTTAGTCAGCAGCAGCATTTCCCTAGACATGGTTGAAAATGTTAAGCTCATGGTAAATAAAGCCTTAGTCAAATACTCTCATGTGCAAATAGTGGATTCATTATGGCTTATTGAGGGTTGACCGGGTGGGGAAATTCTCCAGTGCATGGCTAAATGACTTGGACTTTTCAAAGTCACGGTTTCTAAAGGGGCTGGGAAGGGGATTTTTTGGTGATTGAAATCATTAGAATGGAGTTTCAGAAGAGGGAGGTGGGGGGTTGGGGTGGGGGTGGGGGTGGGGGGACTGGCAGAGTAGGTGTGCTTGAAAGGCTAAATTGAAAGGATTTTCATAACCGCATGAAGAGAACTGGACCTGAGGGTAAAAGTCTTCAGAGCAGATCGCTGTTAGATATCTCCGCACAGCTGAATTAGGAAATGGTATTAAGAAGGGCAATTTTGTGACTACAGGTGAAGGTGTCCATCTTCCTGCTTTTCCTGACAACAGTTTTATTTAGCAGCTCCATCTCTTTCTCTGGTCCTCCATGTCCTCTCTTTCTTTCCTTCTGCTCAGTCACACAAATGGAAACTCACCAGAGGACTGTGACTGCATTGCGGTCAGGAAAATGAAGACCATACGGGTGCCATGAATTGTTCCACTGTCCCCCTCCCACTGCTTTTGTTGGTGGGCCATGGGAACCTGACAAACAATGGGAATGATTGGAGCGATGGGGGCCGTATGGAGGAGGGCAGGAAACAGAGAACAGGAAACCATGTCCTCAAGGAGACAGAAAAGAAGTGAACACACAGAGATTCAGAGGAGACTGTGGTTAAGTGTTAGAAATTGTGGTATGAAGACTTGGAAGCTGGCCATGCAGCTGAAGGTTAGCGCGAACTGAAATTTTGGCTGCTGCAACTAAAAGGCTTTTAACAATAACCCTTAAAATACACGTGCTGACAAACACACACACACACACACACACACTTTCAGACGCCATGACCTCTCTTCCAACCCAGTTGGTAATTACGTTTAGGTATGGGCACTTGCCAACATACAGCGTATCTAGTGGCTGTGATCAATTCGCCTCCCTTTGTGACTGTAGTTAATGTGATGGCTGAATGATTAGTCGTGTCCTGTAATACACATCTCCACCTCAGTGACCCCTCGTCCCCTGAACGCTCTTCGTTTTCATTAGCTGCTGCCGCTCAGCTCTATCCTGAGCTTCGCCTCATTAGCATTCACAGAGCCATGATGGATATATGGGCTAATCAATGCCCGCTCTCTTCAGCTGTCACCCACGATCGGACCATATGCACAGCCACTCAGCCTTAAAGGTGGCCAGTTGTCTGGCCCTTATGTCGCTGCATGCCCCTTGTCACAATATTGAGTCAAGCCTGGGAGCATCCACTGTGAATTCTGTGCCAAAATCTGTCTTGCTTACAGTCTGTGTACCTCTCCTTTAGATCTAGTCTTGCATGTATTTTCATTCTGTGCCCTTTTCCAGTGTAATGGAACATTTATGTGTGGTTTCCTGCCAACTTTTAACTTCTTTACTTTTGGCGGTTTTATATGAAAAACAATACTTCACTGTGCATCAGATGTTTGCATGCACAAGGACAAAGTGGTTTCCAGCAAAATATCATGTAATGACTGAAGAAGACAAGTTTGTTGTAGAAGAAATGAACTGACCTCCATGTGTCTGGTTCATGTCGGACAGACCGGTCTTCAGGGCCAGACGAACCCTTTTCAGATTGGCAGATTGGGAATGGCTGGTTGAGCAGAGTGCTCCATGCCTCCTGGGTCATCATCCATATGTTGAGGTTAGTTGGGTGAATTTGGAGGGGACAGACCGGCTGGCTTCATATGGACACACTTTTTTTTTTTAAAGACTGGATGCTCATTACCACATAAACATAGTAATCATCTGCTTACAAGGTTTCCCAATCTGCAGCGGAGGTTCGGGGACATTTACATGTACACTTCCTCTCAGCTTGAATAAAATCATCCCCTGAAATGAATCTCAGAATCAATTCCACATGTAAATACTTACGGGAGAGACATGTTGATGAGCGTATTGCTCATGCAAAGTCTGGCAGCTTTACAGCGGAGCCAGCCCGGCTCAAGCCAAGTGACATCTTAGAAGTCTAGGGTTTTTTTTGTTTTCTTTGGCTCTCAGAGGATGAGAGTAAAGCCGAGCATTTAAGATGCAAACTCGGCCATGAGAAAGGGAGGCTGTTTTCATTAAGAACACATGGGCTCAGGTTGCATATCTTTTTGTGGAAGCCACACTATGCTGGCGTGTTTATATCCATTGCAGGTTCTGTAAGGGAATTTCAGCAGCAGGGAGGATATTGCTGTTACTGGCTGAAGCATTATTCATGGGTTAAAAATATATCCTCATCAGCTGTGACACGCTGGGAAGACAGAATGAAATGAGAATCTTACTGAGGTCATATGAACATATGGTACGAAAGGCAAATCACCTCAGCTCTTACATTACATGACATGGACCACACAGGGGAAATCAGTTTAAATTGTAAGAGGTTTACTGAGGTTTTTGGAAACTATGTAGTCCTTAATAATGACCTTAAAGTGATGTCCTAACTATTTCAATAAGACCCCAATTACGCTTAGTCACTTCATGCACCTCGGGCAGGATCAGATAGTTTCTTTGATATCCGATAGCAAAGTGCAAGCTCAACCATGAAGCATTTGAGGTGAACTGAAGTCTGATTGCTATGTTCTAGCAAGATGCTGAAGTGCAGCTGCAGAAAGCTTCTGTCTCCCGTGACAACAGCAGCTGAAGTGACACTAAAAGAATGAAGTTAGCCGTTGTTCCCCCCCGTGTCACATTAAAATGACAGGAAAAACGGTTTCACACAGACATTATGATCGTACAGATTGTACAGTGGAGCTCTTGTAACATATATCTGATCCTAGATCAGCCCAAACACTGGATGCTCTGAACAAGTGAGGGCGCAGCATGACGAACTGTGGTGGCCAGATGATAAAATTTTTTGCCTCGATGTATTTTCACTATTTACTTGTAAATAGTTTTTAGCTAGCAGGCTAAACTGTAATTGTTGTAACTAAACTGCCAAACTGCAGATGTTATTCTCCTTTTGGTGTTTTTGGCAGTTACCAAGTTATTATCCCCACCCTCTGGCCTGGAGGACTAGCCTTGTCAACATGTGCAAGAGAAAACCAAGACTGTGCTTTCACACTTGTGATCTGCACAATAGAAACATGTTTCATGAAATGAAAATGTCTTCAGTCTTGTCTCAGTCTTACTGAGAAGAGGCCTAATGCTGCACTATATGGATTGTTGCATGTTGCGTGTTCCTGGTCTGCCACAGTCAATGATGGTGTATTGATCTGACAAGTGACTGTGCACACAACAACAAATTTAATGAGAGCAACCAACAAAGTGAGAGTGAGTGCTCAGTGTGCAAGTGTGTTTGTATGCAAGCGTACACTCGATTGTCAGTTTATTAGGAACAGCTAGCTCAGACTAATGCAGTCTAGCAAAACAGCCCTGCAATAAATCCTCCCCTCACCAAGGTTACACTGCTCAGTTTGTACAACTGCACTGCATTTTACAAAGAGGTGTGTCTGTTGTTGTCATTGATGTGAATAGGGTGGACAAAATAATAGGAACACCTGTCAATATAGTGCAATGCAGTTCAACAGCGACACAAACTGCAGCCTCCAAAATGATCACACAGCTGAATCAAGGCCTCTTTAACACGGTTTCAACAAAAACGGAACATTATAGCCTTTGTGAAGGAAGCAGGACTGTTATATTAGACTGCATTAGTTGTAGCTGGGTGTTCCTAATAAAGTGAAAACTGTATACGCTGGTTTGTTTGTGTGCCTGTGTGCCTAGGTGAGTGTGTGTGTGTGGGTGTGTGTATGTGCAACTTTGTGTGTCAATTCCTAGAAGCAGGCTCATTATAAAACCAATTAAACCCGCCTCACTCTCATTATGGAGCCATGAGGCTCAAGGAGAGATTGAGGACCTGTTGTACTCCCGCGGGGGTTTCTGCCTGGTCAGCCCTGTTTTAAATGATAAAACCACCTCGAAATCCACTGAAATCAAACACCACGGATCGGTCATGATGGGTCTGAGTTCGTCCCTGCTCCTCTATCCCTAGGTCAGCCTCATCATACCCACCTTAAAAAAAAAAACAACACACACACACACACACACACACACACACACACACACACACACACACACACACACACACACACACACACAGCTCAGTATCTGTCCTTCTCTAGATGATTGTTTGGGGTTTTTTATACAGGGTTTCACCACAGAAATGTTCTGGTTTCTATCTGAGCTATTTACGAAATGAGGAGTGTGGGAAAAAATTATGTATGTCTCCATTACTGTGTGGGACTGCCGAAGCAATAGGATAAGTAGGAGGAGGAGGGAGAGTAGGAGCACGAGAAAAGATGGGGCAAGAGAGAGAAAACAGACAATGAGGGAGAGAGAAAGAAGCTTAGCTCCGAGATAAATTGGTCCGTCAAATAATTATTTAAAGGATAGGATTGTGCATGGTGACGAGGTAATGATGGTCTGACCGGTGAGAGACTAACGCTGTCCTTTTATGATCTGGAATCAACAGACACATCACTTGCCACTATTTTGCTGATTATTTAGGTGTGTCTGTATGTGGAAGGTGATGCCCCGCCCTCCTCGCAACCCCCACAGTATTTAACCCTCCCACCGACATACACCAACACACACACACACACAAACACACACATTTGCACAGATTTTCCTCACTCCCCTCTTCGTTCCTGGCTGGCGGAGCTGACGGTTGGAGAGGCACAGCTGCCTGAAAGGTGGAGGCATGATTGATTGATGAAGTTTTGGCGCCCACGGGATCCAATCATGTAATCAGTTTGTATTGATTGACTGTCCCCATTGAGAGACTGCTGAGGCTCTGCCACCACGTGTGTGTGGAGGCTAACCTGGCACTCATTCAAAATCGTCTGCAGTCAGATTTGATTTGGATGGCGAGGTCGCCTAAGTCCACGCGTCAGGATGCACGCAAGAACGACTGGTAGAATCGCACTGCCGACGTTTCGCAACACTTTCCACGATTCTCTGCTCCAGTTCCTCATGATCTTGCATTTATTGTAATTATTATGACTGAGAAATTAATTCAGCTTTACTGTAATTGCATCACATGGTTAATGATCCAATCTCCCTGGAATTTAAATAGGGCTTCAACCTGGGTTTGCATAGCTAATGAGGATTTTTTTTTCCTCTGGCTGTAATGCCTTATTCAGACTTGTGCTCATATTTCACTCTTTTGACTTAAATTTCAAGTGTCAAGTTATCATTACTGTATGATGCAATTCACATCATGCCTGCACCAATGGTGAATGGTTAATAGTTTTATGAATGTTTTTTTTTAAATAAAAAACTGAAGGAGCACTGCACTTTTTTGTGGTGCAAATCACACTGGGCAAGGGTTATGCAATATAAACCTGACAGAAAAGGAGGTTTGTCTTTGTGGTTAGCAAAAAAAAAATAAATTTAGACCACATTCATTATTTAGGGAGCACTACAAATCGTTAGTTTATATTGGCAATAATAAAGAGGTTTTCAGCCTACTCACCACTTTACATCTTTTCAAGCATTTTCTCGTCTTCACAAGGCTGCCTTTCGACAGCTCCAACATCAGTCAGCCGCTTACTACAAAGGCAGACCTGCTTATTTGTTTGCCTCACTACAACAGCACATCTTGTTTGTAGGCAGAGGTGGGAGAAGAGAATTGAAAACCTTTTGCCAGTGGGCATCTGTTCTCCATGCTTGCATTTAATGAGCCCCAAAAGACTGTTGCCTGAGAGTCACTCCAAAGTCAAATTAAGGCTGAGCTCACCAAACATGTTTCAAAACTCGACTGCATCATGGCTATAACCTCCGGGGTGGATTTGGGTCAGAGTCACACTGGCCAGCTGGATTACGGAATGAGTAGCAGTGGATCAGTCTTTGTTTCCTCTTCTTAGTCTCACCTTTACAATGACTTAATTGTTTCTTGGCGGCACTAGTGAAGACACTTTTACAGCGACTGACTGCACACCACCACAAGTCAAGAGTGTGCTGGATGCAAAACATGGAGTAAATTAAAAGAAGTCAAAGCATCCTCACACTTATCTCCATTGCAAACACGCACATCCAGCTTATTGTCTAAGCTCTCTGGCAAACAGACCTTCATCAGCGCATACTAATGCAGCAACATAATAAATATTAACACACACAGCATCATGAAACCAGAGGAAACTGTGGAGACAAAACTAAATTGTGACCAACTTCCTTTTTTAGTGGAGGCTAACAGATCTCCCTGCCTCACGACTTTGTGCTAAGCTAGGCTAAACATGTCCTGGATCTCTGTACTGGACACGCAGAGATGAAATTGATATTGATCTTCTCATTAACCGTATCTCAGAGTAAAACACCTTTTAGTAGCTTTTTTATCCTGCTTTTTAAAATACCTACATCCACTGTATGAACTGATATTTGTGAAGTCATACTCCCATGTCTGAGTGGCCTACTTCTGTCTCGTATATAAATGAACAGGCTGTTTTGTGTGTTTGTTCACACACTGTAAGCAGCTTCTCTGTTAATGAGCTAATGCTCTAATTGATTGCCGTACTGGAGAATGTTTCTTTACAACTGATCAGTCATTATCAGATCATTTATCAACATAGAACAAAATGAAAATGGTTTGTACAAGAGAAGTGTTTCTCTGTAGGAAATTCTGTGAATAGACTTCTCATATTTTTTGCTCAGTGGGAAAAACATACCAAACATCACAATATAAAAGTAGAATGGGTGGCCATCTAACTGAAATGAATGCTTTTGTTGACATTTAAAGAATATTTCCTCATGACACTAATGTTTTGGAGGAACTGTGGGAGCTTCCATACAGATGCCAAGGATGCATGCAAAGCATACACAGTGATATACAGCAGAGGACAGTTGTCCCTCGACAAACATACAGTAACCATTCAGTCACTTTGTCGGCAGCACCACATTCACCATCTCCATATCTGTATTTGTCTGTGTCTCTGTAGATCAGGGTGGACGGCCCTCTGGAGGCAGGAGTGCTGTACGAGACAGTGACTGTGATGAAGGACAGCAGCACCATCCTCCGGGACATGGCCTTCTCCCTGGACAGGAACTCCCTCTATGTCATGTCTGCCAATCAGGTGAGGAAACGCCCTCATTTCGCTGCTGCTGTCAGGAGAAACGCTAAGTGGTGGGGTGATGTAGTGAGTAGCAAGACCGTCCTTCAGCTGGAAGCCGGCGGGTTCAAGCCCCTGTGACAGCGAGTATTCACCATGCTGACACGTCCTTCAGTGAGATACTGCATGTGTGGCAAGTTTTACTTGACATGAAATGGTACAGTATAGGAATGTTTTTGCCATCAAGTCAGTGGAAGCTACTTAAACAGAAAAAAAAAATTCATTTGCATTGAGGCATAAAACTAATAAGTAGCTCTTGTTTCTAAAGGATTTATTTGGATCAAATTTATCAGGATATTGCAAAAAGAAACGTTTGGCTTAGATGTGCCCAGAAACCAGCATCACTGTTAGCATTAGCATAATTGTGTGTACTTCGGGAATTAGCTGTAAAATAGATTTAAATCAAAAAACATTAATTTATGATAAATGCTAAATTAATGCTATTTATTTGGAATCCTACCAGATGATTATGACTTATCTCCAAAATCCAATGTGGCAACTCTCGAACATTCACAAACTGTATGTCTACAGTCGGGATAGTTAAATATGCAGGCTGTGTGTAAGAGGATGGACCACTGTTCTAATTACTTATCCATGCGAATCGACTTACAGTGCATGCATCTTTTGTACGCGACACACACACATCCCATAGAAAACCATTAGCCGCTTTCTTTTCCTGTGTGACTGCACCCCCCACCCCCACCCCCCACATCTCCTCATGTGCTCCTCACTTGGCCCAGCATCACAGAGGCGAGCAGTTGTTGTTGTTGTTGGACGATATTCTCTGCACTCATTGGAGATAAGAGTGAACAGTGGTAATCACTTTCAACTCCCATCAAGTGATTATTTTGGCGCGGCTGCATGGCACTGTGAAATGGGATTAGGTTTCAGTGTGGCCAAAAAAAAAAAAAAAAATCCCTATCACTGCTCTCAGTTGTCTTCTGACTGCTGGAATGTACCGAGTCAGAGTCACAGGGCAGAGAGGCAAAGAGGGCAGTGGAACAATTGTTCAGTGCGTCTCCAAACTCTTTTCTGGGAGTTTGAAGAACAGCCTGAAAACCCATAAATGCACCAAGTTTAAGAGAACAAGGGATGTCATCTAAGCAAGCGAAGAAGAATAGAGACACAATTGTGTTGGGTACTGTCCTCTAAAACAAATCAAGGCAGCTCTTCCCTCTGTGTGATAGACTGGAAGAGACAGGGCATCACTTATTGATGAGCTCTGGTCGTTCAAGGAGAGACACATGCTTCCTTCAAGGAGATAGCCAGCTACTCTCTTCACTCCGCCTCCAGTGACACATAATAACCGAGCAAAAACCAAACCCAGCTTTGCCGGGCATTTTCTCTCAATATTAGAACAGCTCTGGCTTTGTAGCCCTCAGGAGCCCGGAGCAGAGTAAAGCCTTCCTTTTCCTGTCTCCCTCTCCATCTTTGCTCAGCTTTCCCTTCAGACTTTCCTGCAGCTCGGGTAAGGAATCCACCTGGGAGAGGGCTTCACTCACAGATTTCCCACATTTCCAGTAGATCCCAGAGATGAGAGATTTTCGGATTCCGGGGAGCCAAACAATACAGGAATGATGTGGAATGAGGAGCGAGGCACAGACAGATTTGGCTGAGATCAGCCGACCCTTGTGGAATAACAATGAGCCTCTCTGTCTCCTGCCGAGTGAAACACGCAGGGTTAGCATGATGATGAAGAGTGAGGAGAGAAAAGAGGGAGTCAGTGTGTATGCGTGAGGATACGTGTGTTTTTGTGTGTCCGTGTCCGCAACAAAAGATCATTTGGGAACCATTATCGATATGAAAAAAGAAGTCTTCGCAGTAGTTAATCTTTTTTGTCACTGTGTGCCTTTAGTTTGATCATTTCTAAGAATAGAAATGCTCAGTATCCAAACACACAATAACCTCACTGAATGTCACTTGTCTGTCTGTGGAATGATGGCTAAGGCTTTAAACCTTCGAGAAGGAGGGGGAAACTGCTGCAGGGTTTTTCCAGGGCAATCTCTCAAAGTGCCACTCTCTAAAATGTAAAATCATTTCTCTCTACCTAAGTCTGCCTGTCTGTCTATCTTCCCTCCCTCACCTGTATGTGAGTGCACTGTACAGCAGTGGTTCTCAGCCTTTTTTTGTCTGATGTTCCCCCCACAGCTCTATCAGATGAGCTAAAGTAGCCCTTTACCAACACTACCCGTCATGTTCCATTACTAAACCTGCAAGAGAGCAGCTGCCCAGGGGCCCAAAAGCCCCAGATTTACTCCACATCACTTGGTCCACATAATTTGATTAATCTCAAATTTGTAGGAAATTTGCACCACTGAAGTACAATGGTACTAGTATTATTTTATAATAGGAGAAGTGTATGGCTGAAACCAATAATTAGTTTCATTTTCACTAAGACTTATGATTTCTTTCTTTATTAATTGATTGATTGGTCAGTGTATAATATATCAGAAAATAGTGAAAAAAGAACTGACAAATATTCCCATTAGAAAAGTTGGTACCAGTGAATTTTAGGCGTTTTTGCCTAAGAAAATTACTAAAAAGCAGCAAAGGGCCGCTGTGATTAGGACTAAGCCTAATAATACGCGCTCTATCAGGTGCCCGTCCTGTGATTGTTTTTTAGGCAAAGATTTTATATAAACTACGGAGAGAGATGACAGGAAATGAGAGAAAGATGCAACAAGTTGATTAAAAGACTCAAACAAAGGAGGCTGTGGTTCATGGTCTGCACCTTAATCCCTGAGCTACAGCAGCTCTTCTTCTTTGTTCGTTTTCAGTAGGTTTTGTTAAGTTTACATCTGTGCTGCTACTGCTTGTGGAAGAAAATTGACATTACAATCATATATCAGTTAATTAATTATTAATTCCTTTAAATTAGCTGAGCAACTCCCCAATATTCATTACACACTTTGCCACCTGCAGAGGTACTTGATGTACCTCTGGTTTGGAATCACTGCTTGTATCAAACCCGTCTCTTATATATTATATATATATTTTACATGTAGTGCTTCATTTATTCAAAAAACAAACAAACAAAAATCCAGCCAGACATTATTTAGGCACCACAATATACTTGGGAAAACAGTTTAGTAGTTTATAACGTAATTCCTCAGACACAGGGTTAGATGTACAGCATGTGTGCTTAACAGGCTTTGAGAAAGTGAAAAGAGAAAATGGTTGACAACGGAAGCAGCATGTTATACAGCCCGTTGTGCTTGTAATCAAAAAATGTAAAGATTAATTTTCTAAAATGTCACATATCACGGTTTTTTATGTCTTGTGCGCTACGCTTCACAAATTCAAGTCAAAGCAGAACGAAAGTCCAATAAATTTGAAAATACACAGTAATCTGTGTTGTAGACATTAGCTATTATTGGCATTACATCTTGTTAAATGTTTACTTTTATTCTTTAATGACTACTAATTAAGATTTTAAATTCAGTTAATGATTGTTTAAAATTTTTGAGCATTACTACTCAGTTCTTTCACATCCTGTGCAATAAAATTAGATCTCAAAGCAAAACACAAACAATAAACGTGTGAAGTGACAGTTTGGGATTAAACCCTTAGATTTCTTGGCTTGATAAGTACAAAAAACTAAATCCTGGATATATGACCTGATATATCCATGATACAAACAGTCAGTGTGATGGTTGTGGATTTTCCAGAGGATATAGGATGACAACAGTGCAGAGGTCTAAAAGCCTGTCCGCTCATCTGACAGCATTCGCAAAGTTCAAGTAAATCCGGATGAAAGTGTTAACATTTGAACTGGTAAGATGATAAGGTCGAGCATTAGTGTGAGGGGCATCCCAGATGTTGTGAAAAGATAAAGATTTTGTAATTCCTAAAGCTGGGAAAGTGGACGTGATCATCACCCAGCCCTGCCCTGATACAATCACGTGGCGACCGATACAGAAAAACACTCAAAACCGGCCAGACTGAGCTTTCGCCTCTAAGCAACGGAGAATTTCCATAGATTTCTCTCTGTTTGCTCTCAATGATCAGCTTCTTTTGTAGAAATGATCTAAGAGCGGACAAAGGCAAACAAAAGCTTGATGAGAAAATTACTACGTACAACATCTGGTCATGAATGATTTATGAGGCATCTACAAAGGACATCTACATGAACTGAGTATGAAGGCTTAATTCAGTGGTCCAACAATCATCGAAGGAAGACACAGTATATGTATTGTAGTGTGGAGTATGGTCATCACCAAAATGTGAAAAATATTATTGAATATTATTGAAAAATATTATTGAAATATTATTGAATATTATTTCATGTTCACTGTAAATCCTTCCATTTAGATTTGACCATTAAAGTCTACATCTAAAGATCAGCCCTGTTCAGCATCACACATGGACTGACTGCTGTTCTGTCTATGTTTCTCAAAATGCATTTCTTTCATCTGTTTTTATGAAAAAGTTAAATGTGTTCTTCAACTTCAACTTCCTAGACTTGTGAGAAAAGGGACTAAATTTTTGACTGATCAACAATATTACATTGTTAGTCTTTTTGTTTTGATTTACTGGACCATCATTTTCAGGAGATATGGAGCAGCCACTGTGTTCCCAGGCTGGAGTTTTAGTAATTTGTGTTTTTTTTTGTCAAAGTGAACTTTATTGAGTTCCTTTTGACTCTAAATAATCCTGCAAAAAAATTCTACCTTTTTCTGTTATGACTGTCAGAGGGGATGTGATTCAACCAAATTTTCTGAGGCTAAGTGTTCTATCAGAGTGTATCTACAAAATATCAGGAACTGGCTTGACCAATTCAATTCCATTTTATTTGAATAGCACCAAATCATAATATACATTATCTCAAGGCACTTTACAAGGTAAGGTCAGGACCTTACACTATAATAGAGAAAATCCCAAAAGCTCCCACAAAGAACAAGCACTTGGCAGTAGTCTGGAGGAAAAACTCCCTTTCATTAAGAAACATACCATATTGATTGTAATTGCATGACTGTGCGATCATTGTTGCCTGTCTCTCGTTCCCCATATGTAATGCCTGTTTCCTAACTATTGGTATCCAGTTAATGGGAAATGCAAAAAAAATGATCACAAGGAAAAACAATCAGAACACAATGCACTGTAATTGACAGAAAATTAGCCTGATCAGCTGATCTGAGCAACTGTCATGTTTTAGTATCCTGTGGACATAAAAGCTTAGGACACGTCTTTTGATCTTATTTGGATTCAACATGGTGTGTTCCTGCTCAGGTCAGTTCCACTAAACAATTCACCTCTGATGTGCGGCGAGAGCTTCACATTTGATTCTGAGTCGGGCAGTAGAAAGCTGAAGATCCATAGCTCTCCCCTTGTAAATGTCACGCTGCCTAATGGCCACAGACCAACTTTGTTAGTTTAGATGAGCTCCAGTCCACAACAATTCATGGATTATTCCCACTGCGTCAGATATGGACTTAGAGAGCCCTCACCCCCTCCCGCACTACAAAATCATTTTGCTAATGGAATGCACCGAATGGGTCCTGAACTGCTGGAAAAAAGAAAGAAAGTTATTTCGTGGGGAGCAGCAGATAATCCATTTTGCCATCACAGACCTGAGAGAGCACCCACTTATGCTATCAAGAGCACCGGAGACACTCTAATCCATAATCCACTCTTCATTTGTGATTGCTTACATCAGGAAATTGCTTGCATCATACGTCCAGACCTAGAATAATAAAGTATAAAATAGCCAGGCTCAGGCTGCAGCTCTAACCTGGTTTTGTATGCAGGGGTGTTGCTGGCTGTACGACAGCAGTGACTCTCAAGCAGCTAATGGAGAGCTTATGCTTTGCCAGACGTTCACACATGGAAGTGGCGGTAGTAGTACTGTGTGTGGAGAAACAGCAACACACTGTATCCTCACAGTGTGATTACTATTGCAGGAGTCCACAAACGCTTAGGTAGTATAGCAAGATCCTTCATAAAATGTTATAAAGAAAACTTATATAAGAATATTGCTGCAAAAAATGCTTTTCAAATAGCTGTGGTGTCATTATGCTTTCTGCCATCTGAGAAAAAAAAAATCTGACAATTCCTCATGTGGGCAGAACCACAATGCTGCATGTTGCAAAATATGTATGTCATCAGCAAGAAGTAGAAAAAAAGGGTTGTTTTCCTCAGGGATACTCTACAGCGTGTACTGTGGTGAGGCTTCCATATATTGCAAAATAGACAACATGCTGAAATGGGCTTTGGTCTCTCCTCATCAGAATTGCTTATTATTTAATCAGAATGTTTTGGTTGCATGCCTTCGTTGACCTTATTTCCACTCCATGGCAGCCGTTTTTAACTTTTGTCACACGAAGAGTTGGAAACTAATGACATTTACATAACAGCAGTGTCAATTAAACATGTGCAGGTCAAACAAAATGAAAGAGGTTGTCTTTGTATTATAGGTGTATGTTCTGGATGAACAGTATATTATATACGTATATATACCCTCCCTCTTGTGCCTTTTGAATTACATGTATATCTGATTTAGTTTCAAGACATAACTATATATTTATTGCAATCTTTGAGATGTCAGACTCTCTGCAAAATGTGATTATAATTCTGTTTCATTACAAAACAATGTATCTGGAGCTAATGATCACATAATTTGAGTTCCGTACAATGGACCTGAGATCTGTTCTCCTGATTGGTGAGCAAGCCTATGAACCATCAGCTAAATGTGTTGCTCTCTCTTCAACTTTCAGAAAAACAAGCTTTAGTTTAGTAAAATTTTGCCCTTATTCTGAACAAGACAATATTTATACTAAGCTGTTTACATGGCTCATGAAAATGAATATTCCTGTTTATATGCAGCTGTACATACTCTAATTCACTGCAATTAAAAGGCATTGAGATATTTGCACATATTCAAAAACCTGTTGACATCCAAGTCTTTGTTTAGAACAGGTGTATTTCTCCTTCCATCCAGAAATGTGGGCTTTTCTTTTGGGTGTGCATCTCTACCACAGCCGTGCAAACTGCTGGCAAGTTGGTCTGTGTACAACACACGGAGCTGACTGTAAACAGGAAAGAGGACGTGTACCGCAAACTGCTGTAAAAACCCCAACTGAGATGCAAATGGGCTACATATCAGCAATTAAGAAAAAGGCCAAATTAGTTAGCAATATTAGTAAGCATGCTTGACTTTATGGTCAAAGCAAGGAATTCAATCTTCCCTTACTGTCACGTATAAAATGAGCTACCGACTCTGGGAACAAATAAAGATTGTATTATGTGGATCAAAGTACACAACAAATTGGGACTTGCTTTCTCATAAAGTTTCCCAGCCTGAGTGTGATGTAAAATCGAGATGGCTGCCACTGGAGTCATTTCCATCACATAAATGACGGATTTAGTTGAAACGATACGCAATTTCTCTTTGAAAAACCATTTCCCTTTTTGCACTTACTGTCTTTGCTCATTTACCCATGTGTCTTTTCTGTAACAGTAAAGCTCCCTGTCATCCCTCTGCTTTAGGTGGCCCAGGTCCCTGTGGAGGCCTGTGAGCAGTACGGGACATGTGCTGAGTGCCTGAGCTCTGGTGACCCACACTGTGGCTGGTGTGTCCTGTATAACATGTGAGTCTGCTCCTTTTATCCTTCCCCGTGCTCAGATACACACACTACAGCTGAGGGATAGAAACCACAACATGACTGTTTACTAAACAGTTCATAGAAAGCTATAAATAAAACGAAACACGTGGTCATGCGATTTGAGCCGACAGAGTCAACTGCTGGTGGGACAAACAGGAAAAAAAAAGGCAGTAGTTGTTGGACAGTGTGATCCCTCCTAAATAGCACGATTTAGGGCAGCACAAACTGCATGCCCCCCAGATTTTATTGTCTCTCAGGTGAGGGAACGAGTGGCGTTAATGGAGGAGGGAGGGATTAGCCTGGCAGCCTGGTGTACAAACTGGACCTCTACATGCCCAGGGAACATTTTGGACCCAGCGGTGCAAGCTTATCTCTTCCATCTTAATTATCTGACCCCCGGGTTAGCTTGCATAATACCTCGATATGGAGCAAAGGGGATTCAGGAGATTAAAACCCTGTGTTTCTGAACCAGCCTCTGTGTTTGAAGCTGACCTCAGTCGGGGATTTACCCCTGTCTCATCATATGACGTCTGCATTTCAGCTAGCAATATCTTGATGATGATCAGCATTATTTAAATTGCAGCTCTGTGCTAGTTATCAAATCACCACTGAAGTGACAAAAAGAAATAATGTTTTGTTTTAATCTAAATTACCTCATTAAACAGTTGTTTCTCCTTTTTTCCTGAGTGCTGACTTTGTCTGCAAGTCCCATTATGCTGTTTGGTTAAATGAATGCCTTACACTTATCAGTAAACAGATAGGCTGCTGTTCCCTCAAGTAACCCAAGTGAATCATGAGCCCTCACACTGCGGAATGAGGCTACTTTATTTTTCTGTCTATTAAATCCAGATTGGGGTCTTTTTCTTGCCTCTGAATGACTCTCACAGAGTGACATGTGCATTGCTTTCAGGATCTTACTTTCCCACCCCTGGCACAGCGCACCAAAGCACCTATCTAACAGAGTGTGTGTGTGTGTGTGTGTGTGTGTGTGTGTGTGTGTGTGGGGGGGGGGGGGGGGGGGGGGGGGGTATGTAAAAAGCCTGGAGGAAAAGGGGAACAAATGGCTCCATCAGACAAAACATGGTGAATAGAAGAGGCAAAATAAAAGGCAATGAAAGACAGTCTGAGATGAAAGGCGACTTTTTTTCTTCTTCTCCCAAACCACTTCAGCTGATGAGCGGTCAGAAGGTGACTGTCTATACTCCTGTGGCTCTGGTCTGCCTCAAGGAGCCTGAGCTAGCAACAGCTGTCAGTGTGTTTCCATTCCGCCTTTATATTGTGTTGTAATTACAGCAGAGGCCTTGGTGCTCTTTGAGCTCTCTCAGGAGGAGCCACCCCCTCAGCAGAATCTGAGAGTGAATTAAGTACTGTCTCCCCTCGCTGCATGCATTACACATTTAAAAGAAAGAGATGATGGTGAACAGGCAGAACATTGTGCGAGTTTGCAATTGCAATTTAACTCTACAGCTGAGAGACTCTTTATAATGCAATGTTTATGTTTAAGTACAGCCTGCCTGGTACGACCTGAGCCTGTAAAGAACTTCTACAGTGCCTCTTTCAAAGAAATCACTATCAATACAACTACAATAAAAAACTATCTCAAAAACAGCCTGCATTTCTAAAACTGGACAAATTGCTAAAAGTTTTTAAAATCCCATCTACCTGTGTCCATACTTTAAATTTGCTTTTACTTTGCACCTCTCTCTTACAAGATTATTGTAAAGGTCACCCTATACTGCTGACCCTTTCACTTCTAACTTTTAATTGCCTGTTGGGATCTAGGAGCTTAAGTCTATTCTTCTGTTGAACTCACTGTAATCCACTCTGCAGAAAAGCATAGTAAAAATGTAAAAAAGTAAAGAGATGATAAATGGACCCCATTTAAATCCTGCCTTTCTGGTCTAGCGACCACTCAAAGTGCTTTACAATGTATGACTCATTCATCCATTCATACGCACATATATTCATACACACATTCAGACACTGATGGTGCAGCATCGGGAGCAGTTAAGGGTCAGTGTCTTGCTCAATGACATTTCAACAAGCTCTCTGGAGGAGCTTGGGATCGAACCATGAACCTTCTGGTTACTAGACAACCGCTCTACCTCCTGCTGCTCAAACTAAGCATCTTGACAGCCAAGAGAATGACAGTGTTCAACAACAAACCCATACAAACAAAATCTCTTAACTTGTGGTAAAGAAAAAAATAATCAAAACAGCTGTAGGAATAGTTTTAAATTTATTTTGCAATGTGCAGTATTTGTCCATATTTTATAATATGACTCAGGGACCAGTTTTGTATGACTACAGGTGTCACTTCAACTTTAATTCAGATATGATATTCACCATTAGCTTCATTTGCAGGCTGTTTATGTACGAATGTGAATCCAAAGCCATGCTAGCAGCTCTATGAGGCTGTGTCAACAAGTTCTCCAACCGACCACACAGGCTGTCTCTAGCCCTGATACCACCCTTAGGAGAATCTCCTATGTTAATGTTAATGTCAGCATGCTAACACTGACAGTGCAAACAAGCTGATTTTTAGCAGATATAATGTCAACCATGTTTACCCTCTTGGTTTGGCATTAGCATGCTAATATTTATTAGATTAGCACTAAGCACAAGTGCAACAGGGGCTCAGGGAAATGCCACTATTTAGTCCTGAGTGGGATACAGATGTCTGTACCAAATTTCATGGAAATCCAGATGACCGTTGTTGATGCATTTTAATGCAACATCACAAATCTGAGTCTCTTGGTAGCACTAAAGGAAAAGGGGATCACCAAAGTCAGTGGGATTCATCCTCTGGGAACCACGAATGTCTGTGCAAAATTCCATGGCAACGTATCCAGGTGGTGTTGAGACATTTTACCAACCCAACCGGTCGAGCCAGACGGCCGCCCACCCTGAGCCCGGTTCTGTTGGAGGTTTCTTCCTGTTAAAAGGGAGTTTTTCCTCCCCCCTGTCGCCAAGCGCTTGCTCGTTGTGGGAACTGTTGGGTTTTTTCTCTGTAACAAAGTAAGACATTGACCTTACCCTGTAAAGTGCCTTGAGATAATGTATATTATGATTTGGCGCTATACAAATAAAATTGAATTGAATTGAATTGAATTGAATTGAATTTTAGTCTGCAACTAATTTCATCATTAAACTTACTGCACCGTTTTATACATTTTAATTATGTGTCTCTGTTGCTCCACAGGTGCTCGAGGAGGGATCGGTGTCAGAGGGCAGAGGAGACCTTCCGTTTCGCCACTGACATTGACCGCTGTGTGAAAGTTATCGCTCACCCGGACAGCATTGCTGTATCAGCACATAGTGTCCCTGTGAGTCTGCTTGTCACTCCACCAATCACTGCACTGTCATTCTGCTCACGATGCCGATGTTTATGAGCAATCACTGTGAGTAGTCTTGTATAGCCACATATACAGTAAGTATAAGCCTGGGAGAGGAGATTAGTTCTGTGACCAGCGAAGGGAGAGAGAAGGGCGATCCTCCCTGTATGGCATCCAGAAAAAATTAGGTGGGAGTTGTTTCTGTAGAATTGAGCTACTGTCTCTGCATCTCAGATGCATCTGCCAAAAGGTTGATTACATTTCCTAAAAGCTGAATTCAACTGTATGTCTACGGCAGCCAAGAGCACAGAGGAGTGAAGTTCAGTAGGAGCTGAGGAACATTATCTTAAGAGAATAGTTTGACATTCTGCGGAAAACACTTTAATTTATTTAAATGTTAAATACGAAGCTGGAAGCAGATGTTTATCTTAGCACACAGAATGGAAATGGGGAAACAGCTAGCCTGGCTCTCTCCAAACATAGCAAGACCTGCCTTCCGCTGGAGCACGCTAATTAATATTTTATAACTCATTTGTTTAAGCCGTACAAAAACAAAAGAGTAAAAACAACATATTGTGGTTTTACAGGGAGCTTATATGCATATATTTCTTAGCCGGGAGCATTAGCTTCCTGGAGTTAATTGTCATTGTTACACTTAATCTTTTGTATGGTTTAACAAACGACAGATAGCATGTTAATTTGTGAGCTTTAGAGGTGCTGATAGCAGACTTTGGTATCTTTAGACAAAGCTGTTCCCCGTTATTTCCTATCTTTGTGCTAAGCCAAGCTAACCGACTGTTGACTGTAGCTTCATATTTAATGGACAGATGTGGGAGTGGTTTTAAACTTCTCATCTAACTCTTCAAATTTCCTAAAATGTCGACCTATTCTCTGTAATTTGAAAATACAGAAAAATTTGTTCTATATTGAGGCACTGACGTTCCCCATCAATGTACATGTACCAATGCACCAGGTCAGTCTCATGTTCAGCACATTAAATCCTCTCCCGCTTCTTTCTTTTAGCTTCTCCTGGAGGTGAATAATGTCCCAGACCTTTCTGCTGGAATCACATGTTCATTTGGCCAGCAAGCCCGAGTGGAGGGTCACGTCAACGGCAACAGGGTTATGTGTCTGTCCCCGGCTGGGAAGGAGGTCCCTCTCATACCGGAGGGACAAGGTAAGCTCAGATAATAACAGGCCTCAAAACAAACAAGAAATAAAATATTATATGTTGCGAATGAAAGGTAAAAAAAAATTTAAATATAGATATTCAGGCACACTAACAGAAAACACCAAAAAAACAGCCTTCCCTCCAGATTGTCCACCCCACATTTAGTTTATCCAAAGAGTTTGGTAAGTAGCAAGGAGCTGTAGTATTTCCTCTGAGCATGTGGAGTAATCCTTCAATTGAAGTTTCTGACGGAAGGTTTTCTCGAGACAACAGCGAAATGCCCTCTCAGAGACGCAGACACCAGGTGGCTCTTTACAGGAGTGTGATAAAAGTATTAACATTTTTCTCATTTTGACCTCCTCTTCTCGCTCATTGTTTTTGTTCTTTCCCTATTCCTTTTTTGTCTCACTCTCTCCGTCTCCCTCTCTCACCTTTTTTCATGCTGCTCTTCCTCTCACGTATTTTTTCATTCACTCGCTCCGTCCTTTCACTCATTATGCTCTCTCTGTCCCTCTCTCTCTCTCTCTGTCTCTCTCTCTCTCTCTTTCAGACTGGGCTGGCGTAGAGCTTCGTCTAAACTCAAAGGAGACGGGTCAAATGGTCGCCAGCACGGAGGTGAAGTTCTACAACTGCAGCACACATCAAACGTGAGTCCAGCCAACACTCCCCCCGCCCAGCCCACCCACCCCTCCCCTCCCCCTGCACATTTGATTTGTTCAATAGATGGTAGAGCACAACTTAATTTAGGGCAATGATGTACTGATGCTCACAACCCCACTTAAGATCGGGCTGTTAGATAACCTCTGAGTTCAATTTATCTGTCAGGTCTCATTTAAATCAACATGATGCATTTGCCATGGCTTGTTTGTTTCAGGTTTGTTTAAACTGGCAGTTTGTGAGCTCAGTCTTTTACAGCTTTAAATTCAACTCAACTACAGTTTTTCTGTCAGTTATTCTGAAAAAAAAAACTAATGGTCATTATTTTTTATACATATATTATTAAGTGTCTTTGGACATAGTCACACCTGGAGGCTGTCCAGTAGAAGCACAGTGCTCATGACTGAGCATCTTCACTAGTGTAATTGAGCGTGCTTCGTTGGAGGCCAGCGGCCCCCTAGGAACCCTATACCGACAACCATTAGACTCACACACCCACTTTTTACTTGACTTTGTCCTCTTGCCGAGGAGTTGTGTGTGTTGTCAGACATAAAACATAAGCCTCTCTAGATTTTTAGCCTTGATGCGGTGCCTTGAGGGCAGACAGAATAATGTAAATCAAAAAGGACTCTATTTAAATGCTCATCTGTTTTACCCAGCCAATATAAGCAGCCAACTGAGCAGGGAAGCTGCTTTGACTTTGATCCATTATGCTAATGTCAACTGTATTTACCATAACACTAAACAATGATAAGAGTGTTTATATCTGAATAACAATTACAAACACTGGTACAAAGGTGGATCTTACAAGGATGAATGCCAATTAGCAGCATTTGTCAGCTTTAAAAGAAGTCTGCACATCAGCAACCTCATGAGTTTTCACAGCAACACAAGACAATTCATAAATCTCCAAAGAGGCCAAATCACGCAATGTTGAATATTTACTTCAAGGACATTTTTTACTTGTTCCATCCATTACTTTTTTGTATGAGTGGTGCAGTCGAGAGTAGGAAAGCGATATTTATCTTCTTTTTGAGGTATTATTGAACTCGGCTTACATGCACTCTTCACCAAACTTCACTATGTTGTGAATTATACTGCCCCATGAGTGCACGATTCAGGGGTAAACAATAAGTCCACACTGGGGGGGAACATTTGTCTGATGGAGTATTCATAGCCAAACCCAGGTAATTAGCCCACAGTGGATACAAATGCCATCTATTCAAAATGCCCTTTGACTGCGACATGAATGCCTCAATATTGCCATATTAAGCCATTAGAGAAAAACAGTCGGTAGCTCATCACACACGCCCCACACCAATACGGCCTCCATTAGCTGGGGTGACCATGTGAACTGCTGTGATTAATATTTCAGACCAAACACACTCCTAACCCAGCACCTCTTCCTCCACCTCCCTCACCACTACCATCACCTTAGCATCACATCACCCTTCATAATTAATTATCTAGTGTTTGCAGCACCCTGCTAGTCCAGCTCTATTAATACCCAACCCCCCAAATTTCTCTCCATCACACACAAATACACACACAAGCACACATTTTTATGTTCATACTGGCCCTGGGCAGCTAATTAATATCAAAATTTAATGGTGCTGCACTACATTTATTGGCGTTTGTAGCTCGCCATGAGCTGCAGTATTGGAGTGCTGCTAGTGTTTTTTTCCTCATGGTTTCAACTTACTGTATGACTACATGCAGGAGAAGAGACTCTGACAATGCATGGATCAGTTTTCTGCACAGTGGTACACTTCTATTATACACAGCAAAGTCCACAATCCCCCCTCCACAGGAAAATAGGACATGATCAATTTTCAGCTCTCCAATTGTTCTGTTTGGTATATCAACAGCTGTGCATCAGCCATCTCTATTCTCTCATCTCTTCACCTCTCAGTTCTTCTCTCAAAGTTGTATCACCACTGCCTCCCTGTTTGTTGAACAAAATGTCATTAAATGCAGTCCAGCAGGGTTGTTTCAGCTCTAATCCACAACTGACCGCTGGCTGCAGTCGGCTGAGTCAGAGCCAAAGATGTTGCACAATTCAACCCATCAAATATTCATTTGTCACTTTCATTCCAGAGTTTGTTATAATGCAGAATTGTGCGGGTGACTTCAAGAATGCACTGTTTCCATTACAGTCAAACACAAAACGAGAGGAACTATAAAATCCAATGAAATAAAAAGCTGAGTTTGCTGTACATCTAACATGGACAATGTACAGTATGTCTCTGATACATATACTACATGGTTCTTTATAACACAAGTGTTTAAAAGTTCAGTACAAGTGACGCGTGAATATTGAGTTCATGCTCAAGGTCATTTATTTTCACCCGTGACAGAAAAACTACCATTCATGCTTTCTGCATAGAAACTGCGGACATCTGATCTTTCTGTGAAACAGACTGACAAGATACATTCAGCAGAAAGCTATAATACTTTATCAGTCTCCCCTATTCAATCCTCTTCACCCAGGAGAGGAAGGTGTAGATGATGGGTAGAAAGTGAAGGAGGATTAATCTTTACCAAATTACTTGCTGTGTAAATGCAAAGTAACTGATTGCACAGTGCAATTAAAATTTTTGCAGTCTCAGTGTGCAGTATGTGCTAATGCGTTCATTTCCTCCTGCAGGTGTCTGTCCTGTGTAAACAGCACTTTTCGCTGCCACTGGTGTAAATACCGCAACCTGTGCACCCACGACCCAAGCAGCTGTTCTTTCCAGGAGGGCAGAGTCAACGCCTCAGAGGTACATTAACATAGAGACACTTCAGAGTTACAGTTTCATTAGCTAATTGAATTGTAGCTTTCAAGAGCCCCATTTATCTGTTCCAATGTGACACTCTTACTTTGAGGACACAGTCTATGATTTTTAATCTAAAAAATGTAGCTCCATTACCCAGAATCAACAACACTAAAGGTCTACAGCCATGCTAACAGCAGGTTGTATTTAGGTTTACCGTTGCTTTGTGCTAAATGCTAATATGCACACAATAACAATACTAGCATGCTGACATTATGCAGGTGGAATGTTTACAATCTTAGTTTAGTGTGTTAGTATGCTAACACTTGCTAAATAGCACAACGCAAACTACAGTTTAGGCTGTTGGGAATATTTTTGTTTTGCAAGTAATTAGTTGTAAGTATTGGATGTGGTGCTGGATGAAAAGTCATGGGACACTGAGAAAACCTCCAGTAGAATATAAGTTTTTCTGAGAGAGACATGAATGTCTGTCCTTAATTTCCTTTCACTGCAACCTATCCAACAGCTGATGAGAGTTTTATTCAGAACCACAGGTTCCAACCTCATGGTGGTGATAGAAGAAAAGTCAGGGCATCAACAAAGTCATTCATCTTCTAGGAAAAATTCGTATCTGTACTAAATCCTATGCCAATCCATCTGCTAGATTTTGAGATATTTTACTGGATAACTGAAAACTTTGACCTGCTGGGGACACTAGATAGACATCAGAGGATCGCCAAGAATTCATCCTCTGGGATCCATGGATATCTGTACCAAATTTCATGACAATCTATCTTGTAGTTGTAATGATATTTCAGTCTGGAGCAAAGTAGGAGGACTGCACTGTCATCCTCATCCCTGCCTCAACACTGCAGGCATTGCTAAATATTACTGAATGGGCCATAAGAAATCCTACAACTATGCTGCAAAGAGTGAATTGTATCAATAACCAAACATTGAATAAATACAAAAAAATGCATTACCCTTAAGAATCTAATATGGGAGTATGGGAGTATACAGTAAATATTTACAACCAATACCCTGCTCTTGCATGCAGTTTACTGTAATGTAACATGTAGCAGATGAATGAAAAATTACATTTTGATTAGCGATTTATTTGCCCCATTAATCGCTGTGCTACATCAATCTTTCATGTTTATATCACACATTCATATATATTAGATACCACAGACACACACAAATGTAGACATAGACAGATAGATACAGTACACAGATAGACATATATATATAAATACTAGAGATACGTCAGTCAATAACTACCCACAGGGGAAACTAGTTATGTAAGTGCTATTTACAGTAGACCTATGCATTATTAAGGCAGAGAGGCAAAGGTAATATGAAAAATGTAAGGTCCCTTATCGTATATAGAACAATTATATTTGTTTGTATGTTGTTTTCAAAGGATTGCCCTCAGCTCCTTCACTCTGGGGAAATTCTCATTCCGGCCGGTGAGGTCCGACCCATCACCCTGAGGGCCCGAAACCTTCCCCAGCCACAGTCGGGCCAGCGCGGCTATGAGTGTGTGGTGCACGTGCAGGGTGTCAGCCACCGTGTCACGGCGCTGCGCTTCAACAGCACCAGCGTGCAGTGCCAGAACAGCTCGGTATGACCTCAAACACTCCCAGTGGGAATCTCACAGCTGTCAAAAGAGGCAGACAGCTTGGATGCTGTGTAGGCAAGGTACATAGGGTACATCAGTGAACACCGCCTAAGGTGGTGAGCATACTGAGGAGAAAGTAGAGGAAGGGGAAAGTGAGACTGATGAGGAAAAGTGGTAAGCATGTGAGAGAAAGGAAAAGGGAAGGGAAGGGAAGAAAAAGAAAGGAAAGGAAAGGACTAAATGGTTGGAGAGGGAACCATACGACCTTGTCTGGTAAGCTGGATATTGCAAGAATAACATCTAGGTGTTCATATCCTGCAGCATGAATGTGATCTTCCCAGCAGAGAGTCACCGGTTTGGGATGAATACAGGAGATTTCAAGGGGGTTTTGTTGCAGAATGCAAATGACAGGATACATTTCGATGCAAAGCATACCTTGTTACTCTGTGACAATGAGTGAAAAGGCCATTTTCTTCAGATGTGGATGATCGGCCACACCAGTCAGGGTTTGCGTCCCTACATGTCAGAGGAGAGGAGCAGACAACCATGGCAGAAATGACAGATGGTTAAAAGCCTCGTCTCTCTGCTGCCCTTTCATCCTCTCATTTTCCCCCTCTCTGTCTTTCTCTGTATCTTTTTTTTAGACTCTCTCCCTTGTCTCTCTTTGACTTTCTCTCTCCCTTTATGCGCTTTCCTTACTTTCCCTCACTCTCTGTTTCTGCTTTTCAGTACATGTACGAGGGTGTGAAGATCAGTGACCTGGCGGTGGACCTCTCCATCGTATGGAACGGCAATTTCATCATCGACAATCCCGAGAAGATTAAAGGTAACTCTGCCATCCATCACTGCCAAGCCAGAGAAGTGTAAAGCACTCAATCCACAGGGGATAGATGGGTCATAGAGAGCATTTCAAGGCTCCCAACGGGCCTTGAGAGAAAGTTCACAATAGCAGGGAGTGTTATCAAAAAGCACCCAATCACTTGTGCACCCACAGGGGTGAAGGTGAATCTTTATATTTGCTCAATTTGGCTCTCATGGCTGCTCTTGGTTACCTCTCCATCATCATGCAAGAAAAGGTGTTTGTCAGTTGTCATTTTGGCCTGTGCATTGAATACATGTGAAGTCAAGGATATACAGTCATGGCCATAAACTTTAACAGGCGCCAGTAGGTAAGTTACTTTATAAATATAGGCTACTTACAGGGGAGAGTATGTAAGAGACGGACTTCGAAGAAAGCTTTATTGGATTATTTGGCATATTTTTCTTAATACTTGATATAGGAATTTTACACAAACATGCCTTTTATGAATTTATTGAATTCACATGGTGACACTCCATGGTTGCAATTAGTTATTTTTGGAGATGACTCACAATACCTACTGTTTAAATGCATTCTGATTGGTTGATCAGTTTGATTCAAATTATGACAGCACTTCCTGCTGCTCCAGATTTTGTTGTGTTTCATTTACTTTTCTAATTTATTAATATCAATGATATTCTTTACCTTTTGACACCATCAAATGCAGAAAAAAACAACTGACTGTGTTATCTCATAGTGCACCTCTACAAGTGCAGCGCTCAACGAGACAGCTGCGGCATGTGTCTGCGGGCAGAGAGGAAGTTCCAGTGCGGCTGGTGTAGCGGCGAGGGCCGATGCACCATGAAGCAGCACTGTCCCCCCATCTCCCCCTATGCAAGCCGCTGGCTGGATCTCTCTGCCAGGAATGTCAAGTGCACCAACCCACGCATTACTGAGGTTTGTTGTTTGTTGGTTTTGGGCTGTTGCCCAGTCTGTCACTCAGTCTGTGAGTCAGTCAGTAAGTCAGTCAGTCAGTCAGTCAGTTGTGCCACCAAGCTGTGACATATAGTATATATATAGTATATAGTTATATAGTATTTAAATTATACAAACACAAGATGTGAGTTATTTGGCAAAGTAGTTTTCTAAGAATTTAGCTTCAGTTAGAATAAGCAGTTTCTTGGGTAGGGAGAGTTACAAGCATTTCTCATGTCTTAGTTGTCATGCCAATTAAAACAAAAATGCAGTGTGACTGCTGTTCGTGATTTTCAGAAGCTCACATCCCATTTTCTCCAACAGCATTTCAGAAAATCAGAGTAATAAAAGTTTTAAGTCCTGAACTAGGTGAACCAGCTGAAAGATAAATCATGATACTTTAGTAACTTTCAGAAACTTTGAAATTGAAAGTGAAGGCTGGACTTAACACCTGTCACAGGTGTTTTATTGGAAATAAAATGTCAAACTCACTGACGGATATGCAAGGCATCTCTGACAGAGAAACCAAAGTGAACCTTTATTTCACTGTGTTCTGCCTGCCAAGAGGATGTGGTTGACATCTTTACAGCACCATCACCATGTAACAGTGACATTTGTTGTTCACCAGAAATGTGGGAGTAAACACAATTTCTTAAAAATATAGTTGGAATTATTAATAATCAACTTGTGGCTCCTACATGACCATGTACAGTAGTTTTGTTAAGCTATACACACATAACACATGCATTATGACTATGGAGAACATGAATAGTTTGTATCCTCTGAAATCAATTCTTGCACTCTGCTCAGGTCTTTAGTGGAAGATGTGGAGGCCAAAGCCTTTAAACAGAGGCCCATTGCTTATAAATGTCCAGTCACAATTCAGATTTTTCTATCTGCTACCCTTTAATACTGTATCAGAAAACACTGTGCCAGCACACGTTGTTGGTATAATTGACATATATAAACAACAAACCCTAATTTTATCTGTGGCCACTTTCCAGTTTCCCATCCGAGTGTCTGTTTACCTGAGACTATCTCACATTCTGTTCCACCACAGCTGAATACCTTAAGTGCTTGACAGCTAAACGAATTCAGTCTGTTTAGAGAGTGGTGATGGATCTTTTATGTCACAAACTCCTGTTCATTCTCTTGAATGAGGCACAGAGGGTCAGGCACAGAGATGCAAGGCTCTCCCACTTCAAAGGGCCCGCGAGCCTTTGATGTCCCCGTCACATTATTAGTGTTTCTGAAGGAGCTGCCGCAGAATGAATCAACCATCGGGTGCTGCTCAGGGGTGGAGGGAGTGTTACTCCGGCATTGCTCCTGTTCTGCGCTGCAGGTCCATAGGTTTCCTGCTGGGGTGGTTCACTTTACAGTGGGAAGGACTGTGAATAGCTTTCTCAAAGGCTTTGTTATTCACTGCATTATTCATTAAAGTTTGTTTTGAATTACTCTGGATTTCAAGGCTTTTTGAGTAAACCCAGTCAGTATGTGGGTTTCATATTTCACACACACTATAGTGTAAATGTCGTGTGAGCTAGATCACACAGAGACTGTGCTAAAGTGTCTGAAGATTCTCAGTCATCTAGTTCATGGTACCGTAGAAGGGCTCAGTCAGAGTCACCACTGATATTATTTGTTCACAGATTTTATTCACACACTTTTTTATTTTTTTTATTTTACAAATACAAACCTTTTCTACACATGTGCTAGCTTGAATTTCTCATGCAGATTTATTTTACAGGTTTATGAAGGTGATTTACAACTACAAACTCTAGAATTATTTATGAACATTGCTTTACAAGATCTATAGCCCGTACAAATAGAGTTACTTTAGATTCTTGAAAGCAGCTTAAGAATTGAGAATCTAAAGCAAGCCCATTAGGGTTTGTTAGCATTTTAAGATGTTGTTTATCCGATATACATGTCAAGAGCATGCATATTTGTACCGAAGCAGCCAGCAGTTGATATTTTTTGACAGTACTTGAAATCTTCAATCTTCGTATTTCTGACCAGGATCCATCAAGAATTAGTGTTTCACCATAATTGCATTTCTCTTGGGTTGGCAAGAATTATAGAAACCATGTAATCCACATGACTCTTCAGTAAAACTGTAACTAATTACATTATTTTGAACTCTCTTCATGGCACATTATTCTCCAATATGGGAACCTCTGGGATACTACTGCCTCTGACAAAAAAAGTAAACTAAAGCAATAAAATAAACTGTCATTGCAGGTTTTACAGTCTTCATTTTGTATCTGAGAACCATTGTATGTTTAATTCGACTTTGTCTCACTATCATTTTGTTTTTCTTTCTGTGTAGGTGAGCCCTGTGGCAGGGCCTCTGGAGGGGGGCACACTGGTCACCATCCAGGGCCTGAACCTGGGTCTGTCCTTCTCTGAGCTGGAGGGTAATGTGGAGGTGGCAGGAGTGCAGTGCACTCCACAGGAGGAGGGATATATCACTGCAGAACAGTAAGAGCCTCCTCCCCTCTTCTGCTCACGCATGGATTCATACTGTACTGTACACAGGCATACTGTACAAATGCAAACACACACACACACACACACACACACACACACACACAAAATAAACCCATACAATCTCTCATTCTCTTTCACACTATTTCACTCACAGATGCTTTAGCACAGTCTGTGAATAAGCCAGAGCCCAGTGATGCCTCATCAGGTTGTAGGAATGTGTGTGTGTGTGTGTGTGTGTGTGTGTGTGTGTGTGTGTGTGTGTGTGTGTGTGTGTGTGTGTGGGGGGGGGGGGGGGGGCTTTGCATTGCACTGGTGCAGGCAGAGCCAAAGGAAGAGACAGTCTTTGTGTCGTTGTCGTTATGAGTTGTCGGCACAGCTGTAATTGAAATGCGCTGCATGTTGCTGACTGGAGGGACAATCTGTTAGCCATGTGTTTCTCTCACAGCCATGTAATGCGATTGGGCTCAGGCAGCAGGGACTTTATTTATATCCTTGTAAAAAATAAATAATTTAAAAATAAAAAAAAAGAAAGAAAGAAAGAAAGAAAAAAAATGAAAAAAGAAAAGGACATGCCAGCAGAAAATTGGAAAATTCTGGTGATGTATGAATAGAAGGGTTGGGCAGGGGCAATTCATTGGGTGCTCTTCTTGTATCAGGGAACGCAAACTACACGCAGAGCAGTGTGTTCAGCAGGGCCATTCATTTGGCACACACACTGCTTTAAAACATGGCATTACAGCTGTTACAAACATTAATTTCAGCATGGGGTCAGTTGCTATAATGGCTTATTCATGGCGCACTTTATCTTATTGACCTGACAGGCAATACTGATTTATTGAAGAAACCCCTATGTTGTCATGGCAACCAGAGGTAATGGTGGGTGGCAATCGTGCTGGCGATGGGGAGGGGTGTAGTTTATCATTTGAGTTATATTGCTGTTATAGGTTTCCCATTAGGAAGAAAGATGGCCCTCTGTATTGACCCACAACTTCTATGAAAGTCTGCCTCAATCACACTGGCCAGAGGAGGCCATCCTCCCCCCAGTGCAGTTTATAACAAATGTGATACAGTGCAGTGATTCTGCTGTGTGTGTGTCCCTGGCTGGTGTTATTACTTGTATGCATGATGATCTGTTGCATGGTTGTGTTTTTTGTGCAACCGCATTCATGTATCTGTGTCTTGTGTCTTGAAAGGATCGTGTGTGAGATGGCTGCGGCGCCTAGGGGAAGTGCACCAGGTCCAGTTAAGCTCTGTGTTGGCGAATGCAGACCTGAACTACGCGCACAGTCCTCCCAGTTCTACTCCTTCGTGGTAATTCTGGCACTGAAACAAATTTACCTTCCCCGTTTGTTCTGAAACAAGCATTAAGTGTTTGTAATACATTACGCTGAAGGTGTGATCTAGCAATGCAGCAATCACTACCTTGATTTTTTTTTTTAAGTGCAACATAGATTTTGCATAAGAGAGTTTCAAACCTCATTAGGAAGCAATTTCTAATGGTTTGTTCACTTTGTGCATTATTTTCATTTTACGGCTCATGAAAGGAGTATGTGCTTTCAGAGGTTTTTGTTTGCCTCTGAAGATGTGCTGTATTATAATTATGATTAATTTTTTTTACCTTGTTAAATTTTTTTTCTCTAAAATAGCTCTTTGGTCTACCTCTTTCACAGCTTTCTTGTTCATTTTTTAGTTCTACAGTGGTTTATTCAGCCAAGGCCGGTAGAACGTGGGCTTTTCAGGATCAGACTGGAAAACACATACTAACACATATTGTGTGTTTGACCTGTGTTGAATGAAACATTAATGAATTTCTCCACAGACCCCTTCGATGCTGGCACTGACCCCAGGCAGAGGACCTGAATCTGGGGGTACCAAAGTCACCATTGTTGGGGAGAATCTGAGCGCTGGCAGCACTGTCAATGTGTACTTTGGCAATCAAACCTGTGAGCTGTACAGGTGAGACTGATGATAACATAACCACTTGATGCTATCCTAACCTCACATTGCTTGAGAATCCAGATTCCCAGAAACTAAAGAAAGAGTGCCTTCACAAAATATAAAGGATTAAGTCCTTCTCTAATTTCTATGAGACACACTGGAAGAGATTGGTCTATTATAACACAATTTAATTACAATTAAGTCTCTGTATGTTAAAATGAAAAGTCTTAACAGTGATTCGTGAGGAGGTGATGAAAGCCACAGCAGCAGGTATTGTTCTCTGTGTATTTATAGGTATCTATTTAAAGTTCAACATGCCTCACATGGTAGGAGTCAGGAGGGCGAGGCGAGGAAGCCATTAGCTAGAGCACCCTCTAATTACAGTGTTCCATTTCTAATGTGTCTGTAATGAGGAGGAGATGGGACAGACTATAATGAATCCTCTCCCCTTGTGGTAATGTGCATGGTTCATAACTGCCTGAAGTCGGGGATTTGCCACTGCAGCAGTAAGTGGGCAGTCACAATCAAAGGCATGAATAAATCCCTCTCTTGGTGCTCCCACCAGGAGGACCATGTCGGAGATCGTGTGCTTCTCTGCACCATCAGTGACGGGAGCGGGGCCAGTGCGGGTCAGTTTGAGTGTCGACCGGGCCAAAGTTCCTGGGAGTCTGGCCTTTGAGTACATAGAAGACCCCACGGTCCAGCGCATTGAACCCCTGTGGAGCATTACCAGGTAACACTGAGCCAAATAGTACTACATATATACGGATAACAGTCACATGGCTGCACTGATGCCTTGCAAGGATGCAGGTTCATTCCTTGGCCTTTTTGCAGTTTGCATTTTGCAGTTTGGTGTAACAGACCCCAGGTTGATCGGTGACTCTAAATAGGAGTGAAAGCTTGAACCGCTGATCTTCTGTTTTTCTATTAATGTCATTTGAATAGTGCCATCATATCCAGACCATTCCAGTGTTACATACAGGTTAAACATCATGCACGTGTTGCAAATCTATATTTCTATGAAATATTACATAATTTCTCTTACATTTGGTATATCATACAGTATAGTGTAATTTTTTTCGAAACCCCCCTGCTGCCAAAATGGGGCCGTCTGCCCATTACAGATCACTATGGGACCAGGCAATGTGCGTGTCAGGGTTACAGGAAGAGTGATGTGAAGAGGCGTTGTTGTCAGTTACAACAAGGTTGTTAATAATATCTGATCTGTGATCACAACTAGATGACTATATAACCAAATGGGAATTATGCTCGATTTAATTGAAATTCTCTTCATGGATTTTACATGAAACAGCGTGATGCTGATATTATCACAATGAGAATGAATTTGCAGCATAAATATTTCAATCATAGTTCAATGGTGTGTTACCTGTATTCCACTAAATAAAAGATGGCACTATTAATGTGGGCTCGGGTGGGATTACCCAGCACTATGTCCCTGCAGATTAGACTTCAGAGAGACACCCTGGCCCGCAGCCTAGTGACAGGAGGAGCTTTGTGGAGCTGCAATCAAGGGCCTTCATCATGAATGTGCAGTCCCACTATGTGGCCCTACGAGCTTAGGTAGCCTTTGAAGTGTGAGAAGAGAAGGACTGGCACTCTGTCAGACTCACTAGACTGGCCAGTTTTTTTTTTTTTTGTTTGTTTTTTTTTTTGAAATACTTCCCTTCGTTCCTTTGTTGTATGTTTCTCCTGTTTGTCTCCTTTCCTACGTCTCATCTCACTCTACTATTTTCTGAGATTACACTGCTGCAAAGGTTATGCAAAGATTAGAGAGTGTTGTTTATTTTAATCACATCTAGCGCAGATATGTAAATAAGCAGCACCTGTACTCATGCTATGCCAGCCTCACAGTCATGGATGAATATAAAATAGCAGCCAGCTGGTTCGCCGTTTGATCTGGCTCTTCTGCCCAATAACAAAGAGTGAGCTTCCATGCCAGCCATATCTCCTCAAACATGCATTAATGCAGTTTCTCTGGAAAATGTGTGCTTGTATGTGAATATGTATGTGTCTCTGACCAATAATTCCTCTTACTTCCAAACAGTGGACACACCACCCTGACAGTGACTGGGACCAACCTGGATGTGGTTCAGGAGCCGCGGGTCAGAGTCAAATATGCCGGCCATGAATCTGTCAATGTGAGTGTGACTAATGCTAACATGCTGCACTTAACCTGTATTGATGTTGCCCAATCAAACTGATAGAAAATGGCACAGTAAAGCTGTTCTTTATTGATAGTTTCCTCAGGAGAATAATGAGGTACATTTAGCATTGTGGTCAATTTACTACGTTTTTATTTTCACTTAGTGATCCGTACTGACGTTTTTTAAATCTAGCCTAAAGCATTTACATGGTTTCATATACAAACGTGGCAGTTTGGTTTAGAGTCTGCTTAGTTTGAAGTGGTCAACACTGTATAACCACAGACCTGCTAAAGCGTGAACAAAGTCAGAAAAACATCCTTTCAGTTTGCAGTCTGCAGGGTGGATAGCTAATTAACTAGAAGTTGTTTAAATAGTCATACATTTTTTAATTTCACATTGTTGCTGTGGTTGTAAAAATAAAGCCATACATAATATACATATATGGTTAATCCCAAAATGAGATTTTAAAAACCTGGCATGGAAAAACAACTCCGTTTTGGGAGGTGATTTATGATCCTGATTCTACTTGCCTGAGCTCCTCAGGCAGGTTGCTTCAAAGTGATTGATTGTTCCAAAGTGTTTGGTCCCCGATGGCAAAGGTCCAGTTACCTGACTGGTTCAAAGTTTTCCACTTTGGACCAGTCAGAGAGTCGCCTGAGGATTTTAGGCTGCACACTGGCTGAAGGATGGTCGAAAATTCTGGAGGGGACTTTTGGCTCGACCTTGAAAGAGCTCAATAAGAAAAAAATCAATTCTAAAAAGGTACCGAGTGAAGAGATGCCAGGAATGGAATGATGCGTTTGTTTGTACCAGATACAGATTTTAAAGACACTTTTTATTGATGCTGAAATAAAGACAAGAGGACTGGGTAAATATAATATGAAAGAGTTTATGGCTCTTTCTAGATCAATTATTTTGATCATATATATATATTTCAGTTTGGGAAATTGTAAAAAATCCTCTCAGCTGAGGGCAGACAAGTTGAGATCAGTCACAAAATGACTCATTTGTGTCTCTGTGTGAATGTCTGTTTTGTTGGAAAGAAATGTTGTACTTAAAGATAATAAAAGAGAAGGCGGAAACATGTAGAAGGAAAACAAGATGAGGAAAATTAAGAACGTCAAATGTGTTGAAGAGGAGGAGTTTTTTTGGAGCAGACAGTGTTGTGTGTGAAAGGTACGCCCTGAGCCAAATAAATGGTGTGTTAATGATGCCAGCTAGAATTTGAGCCACTAAATTAAAACTGCATGTTCTACAGTGTCACTGACAGGATTGAGATCTAAAGGGATTAAAGCCGAACTTTCACCCAAATCAACTGCTAAAAGAGGGTCACTGGTAAATTTAATGAGGGCAGTCTCTTTATCACGCTTATCTCAAAAACATAACTGGATCTGCTTAAAAATGTTTTGAAAAACAAAAGCAGTTAATTGACTTGAAACAACTTTCTGTGAAACCTTAGATAAAAACTGAAGCTTAGAAATTTGCCTGGAGCGGGTGGATGTGAACAACTCGATTATGAGGAGTTTGAAGAGCTGCAGAAAAAGAAGCCAACTTGCTAATTCAAGAGAGTTGTTGGTTATTGATAAAATAGCCATAATAATAACAGACAAATACCTGTTTTAGGAAACTGGTTGTGAGCCACATTGAGTGCAAGACCAGACAAATAAACATGTGGATGGGAGAAGGTCAATATGCTAGAGATATTTTAACAGCTAATTATTATCTAACGTTATGTGGGTTACCACCACAGAGACCCTCAGTATGGTTAAAGTAAAACCTACGTGATATATTTAGTCATCTGTCAATAGTATCATATCCCCTTTGTGAGTGTTGTGTTTGTTTACAAGTAGCAAACAAAACTGACTTTCTATCCAGTTTTAAGCCACATTTTTACGATACATATTTTAGGTCTTGGTTGTTTTTAACTATCTATTTTAAATGGATGAAGAATTTTAGTCATCGCACGTCTGGATCATAAGTTATCGGAGAAACAAGCTAAGCAAACGCTAACGGCAGCTTGGCTCCCAGCCCCTCCACACACACACACACCCTGTGTCTGCCAAACAGCATCAGAGAAACAAATATTTTTAAGGTGAAACTGCTTTATTTAGTGTTTTTGCAGATTTAATCAGATTAATCATCAGGTCTGTTTGTTTTGGAGAGGAGACCTCTACGGATAATATGGCTCCTGGTAAAATCTTCCTCAACAACTGACACTGAAGAAATCCTAACAACTAACACACAATGTCACCAAACCCCTTTTGTTAATGTTTTGATTGAGAGACCCCATAACGGCAGAAAAATGTATATTGTGCACAGTTTGAGTAAGACAAAATTGCTATATAAGATTTATAACATCTGAATTTTAAAAATTACAGAGAATAGTTATTCTGTCACATTTGGGCATGAAATGAGACATCTGTTCAAATCTATTCAGCAAAGTTGTTTTCTAGATTTATAAAAATGCAAAAAGCCCTAAATATATTAACCTTATTTTTAAAACTAATATATTCACATGAAGTGAAATTACCAATAGGCTAGAATAGGCCTTTTTTTATACTAAACCCATAAACACATTAATTATCTATATCTATGTAATAATTTATGCAACTATTAATCATGCAGCAAACAATACTGTGAGGCATTAAATATGTGTATGATATTCTATGCTGTAAACAATATTTCACATTACAACCCTATGTTGTGGGTATTACTGTATGTATTGGGACATGTGTAACCTGATTCGATTCCTCCCCAGGTTTGCAAAGTGCTGAACACAACCACCATCAGCTGCTTCGCCCCCTCCCTGAAGGCGGAGTACAACACAGACCAGGAGACGATCAAACACGTGGACGAGTTTGGCTTCGTCTTCAACAACGTCCAAGCTCTGCTCACGTACAACAACACAAGCTTTGTCTACTACCCCAACCCCTACCTGGAGCCACTCAGCCTGTCAGGGGTTCTGGAGCAGAAACCCGGAGCTCCCATCATACTGAAAGTAAGTAAGAGGAGATCTTGCCTGCTGCTGGTACAGTAGTTTCTTTTTCATTTCCCTGCAGTATATAGAGAGACTATTTTCAAACCCTGTTTAGAAACAAGGAAGCTTAATGAGCAGCATGTGAGATACAGTATATGTGTTTAACATCTGCTATGCCATGTCCTCATTACTGTAATCCCCCACTGTTCCCTTAATGATCAGTGCAATCCTATTTTCTTAGTGATTAGCAATGCTACACATTAACACTCCTAGACATCATTGTATCATAAGTTTAACATCATTTCTTGGTGATTATACTAATGTCGCAAAATTGCCTGGTAATAATTTATTGAGGTTATGAGGTAATGCTATGTATATCTTCAGCAAGACATGACACTAAAATACAGATGTCTTGGAACCAAAGCAGTAAAAGACCTCCAACTTTGCATTGTTTAGGAAGCAGAACTGATTTGTCTTTTTGCCCAAACACACCACTGTAATGCAGTTTAAGTACAGCTTTAAAAGAGGTCCAGTCTGAAGCCTTAGACTGGATCTCTTGCTGTCCAAGAACTGCATGGTCTTAAAATGTGTTTTATGCTTGATTTATTGTTGTTTTCTGCAGTGATGTATATCGACTCTCTAACTGTGTTGCAGGGACGTAACCTGGTGCCATCTGCATCTGGTGGAGCCAGGCTGAATTACACAGTGCTGATTGGAGATACGCCCTGTTCCCTCACTGTGTCTGACACTCAGTTACTCTGTGAACCGCCAAACCTCACTGGGCAGCACAAAGTCCTGGTCAGTCTAATGCATTTTCTGCCTGTCCGGTGGTTTTCTGTCTGTCTGTCTGTCTGTGCATCTGATTTGCTGTCTGCGTGGATGTGGGTCACTGTCTGCGGGTCGGTGTTTGTCTGTACGTCACTGTGTTTGTGGGTCACCGACAGGCTTTCAGTTAGTCGCTGTCTTTCTGTCACTGTCTGTCATTCATGGTCTGGTAGGTTCCCAATTACAGCACATTACCCTGAGAGTTATTGACAGACACTCTCGCTTATAATAAGAATAGAGCTGTAAAAAGAAAACTAAGCTGGTGTGCCTAGAACTTGTTTTATTCAAAGGAAGTTCTTCAGGGGAATCATCCAAATCTCTACTGTAGTTTTAATTTAATTCTTCATCAACTATATTTTGATGTTGTATTATTTGGATGTTTCGAAGTCCTGTGCTTCTACCTGTATTATCATTATTATTATCATTATAATTGTTTTTATTATCATTGTCCAGGTCCAAGTAGGAGGACTCCACATCTCCCCCGGAGAGGTCCACATCCAGTCCGACAGCTTGCTCACCCTTCCTGCTATCTTCAGCATCGCAGCTGGAGGAGGGTTGCTCCTCATCATTGTCATTATAGTCCTATTGGCCTACAGACGGAAGTCACACGAGAACGACCTCACTTTGAAACGCCTGCAGATGCAGATGGACAATCTGGAGTCCCGGGTGGCTCTGGAGTGCAAGGAGGGTGAGTGAGACGGATTATATATTCTGTTGATTAAAACTCGTACTCCAAAAGAACATCTGATTTGTAGTTGCATTACACTGCCATCTGTTGAGTACCGATGTTTTGAATGATGATTTATTTACTTATACATACTGGCTGGGTACTAACTGTAAGACTAGCTGAATGATCATTTCTTACAGAGACGTGTGGTTCTAAATGTTAAGGGGAATTCTTTCAAAATCTGGCTTTAAAATTTTCAAAGAATATATAATGGAAACAGCTAAGAATGGAAAAAAATATAATCTTATTGTGATATTGTGCAGCCTTTGCAGAACTACAGACGGACATCAACGAGTTAACCAGTGATCTGGACAGAGCTGGCATCCCCTACCTGGACTACCGCACTTACGCCATGAGGGTTCTCTTCCCCGGCATTGATGATCACCCTGTGCTCAGAGAGCTGGAGGTGAGGGACCCCTGAAGCAGTGCTGCACTACTTGAATCCAGTTTCAACTATTTTTCTGACATCTAGACCTTCAGTCTCCAGGCTCCAAAACTAAATTGATTTTGGCTTGTTGGCAAGTGCTGTCAAACTGCTCTCGAACTGAGCAGTGTGAGCAAATGTCAGTCTATTCGCTGTGGTTTGAAGTCTGTTTAATGGTGTCCACACCAGCTGAGGTTTGTGAGCAGATTTTGATGCCTCTCTCAGTGCCTTAGTCATGCACCTGTTTTGAGTCAAACTTTTCTTGGTCTTGGCCCTTTTTTTTTTTGACTCAACTTTTTCAAGATTTCCAACTTTTTCCAAGATTTCCAACACGTGATTTTTCTACATCTAATTCCATATTGTTGTGAAAACTTTATATGAGGTTGTTATAAGGTGGTTGTCAAAGGCTAATGTATTCATTTGTCAAAATCAAAAACATTAATCGGTTAGATGAGGGATGCAGTAAAGGTCTTTCAAACCTACATTTCAGCTGAAGTTGAAGACAATCAAGATGTGTTCACACAGTTTGAAAACATTTTTGCTCTGTTCTGATCTTGGTCTTATCCACATCTACATCCCTAAGGACTCATTTTGTCTCACACTCAAGAGAACCTGGTGTTAATATTTACCTTCAGTGTTTTTATTACTGCCCTGATCTGAGGGGTTTAAATCTGAAGCACCTAATTTTGAAAAAACTCTAATCACTAATTGAGGAACAATTTGTCACACACTTGAGGTCAAAATTTGGATTGGGTTGGTGTTGCCAATGACAGTTGCTTTAATCAAGGTATTATTATGATCACAGTGATTTTAGAAGATCTCTGTTCAGAAGAGCCTTTAATTGCAGTTTTAAACATCCTGACTTTTTCATGAAAGTAACAGGCCCTTTTTTCACGTCACTGCCACTGGGATTGAGCCTGTAGCCACACTAGTGCTTCTGTTTCACACACAGATGGTTTATGAGGATGTTTGTATGTATTTCATTATGTCTTCATGTTCCTCCATCTATGTTATGACTTCTCTCATCCTTGAGTGAGTATTATCTAATGAGTGCATCTTTGTGTGTGTGTGTGTGTGTGTGTGTGTGTGTGTGTGTGTGAAAATGCATGATGCGTGTAGGTGCCGGGGAGCGGACAGGCAAATGTGGAGAAAGCCTTGAAGCAGTTTGCTCAGCTGGTGAATAACAAGGTCTTCCTGCTGACATTCATCCGTACACTGGAGCTGCAGCGCTCTTTCTCCATGCGTGACCGCGGCTACGTCGCCTCGCTCATCATGACCGCTCTGCAGGGACGGCTGGAGTACGCCACAGACATCCTCAAACACCTGCTCTCAGACCTTATAGAACGCAACCTGGAGAGCAAGAATCACCCCAAACTGCTCCTCCGCAGGTAATTAACTGTCACTGAAGGATTATACATTTTTGAAAAAGAAAATACCCCAACCAAAGATTGAAGTTATTTCCTTTAACATTTGTCATTATGGAACAGTGTGCCACTTTGTTCAGCCGAATATCTCACTTGGAAAATAAACTTAATATAGGACTGTGAAAATGTGAGGTAAAATATGCCCAAAAAAGAAGACCATGAAGTTAAATTTATATTAAAGTTACACACATTTGTTGCAGGGAGTCGCTCTGTACAACCACAGTCTTTGGGGATTAGGTAACAGTTATAGCTCAGAGAAATGGATTTCCCTTATATGAAGATATTACCGTTTTTTTTTTTTTAAAGACACTCTTGAAAGCTTGAAAGTTAAGCATATTATAAGTTAGAAGTTTTAAAACTCATAAAATGGTTTCACTTTTGAGGACAAACCATGTATTGTACATGGTTCAAACATTGCCTCATGAATTTGAGGAACCAAAATAGGGCTTATTTTCTACGGTGGTCAGAGGATTTGAACTAGAGGCCTCTGTATCACCGTCCTGACCAGTTCTGATAACCCTGCTTATCTTTTGGCATAGATAATTCCTTTGTGCATTGTTCTTTCCAGCCCAGTTACCGCACTTCTGATGGATGAGTAACTAGGCCAGTGAAGGAAAGCCCACCTCTGTTCAGCTTTGTTTTGTGCAGCGGCGTGAAACAGCCGTTACGAGTGTGAGAAACAGGGTGCCCAAGCAGACAGGTGAAAGACAGGAGCTGTAAAAGTGATAGAGAGTGGGAGAGACCAGCAGAGGAAGAGAACCTAATGGGGAAGAGTGAGTGCAGCAGCAGCAGAGTTGTTGTCAGTCTGACTTATCTTCTGTGTGCCACTCATGAAACATTCAGCTGTAGCTCACGTTTCTTTCCCCGTCACCTCTCCTCCTCTCCTCCCTTCTCTTGCCTCTCTCCTCCACCTCTGGTTATCTGCTGATTGTTTTCCCAGTGCTGAGACTGGCCTACTGAATGTTTCATGAGGTTTTTTTTTTTTTTTCCTTCTTTTTTTTTTCAGTAAAAGAGGGCTCTCTCAATCTGAAGCACACTCATTAAATATAAGGATGAGTTCACATGGGAGCCAGTACAACAAGAACTTGTTAGCCCAAACAAGCTGCTCGTGCGGAAACACTCTAAAATTTAATGGGATGCCGTCAACATCGGAGTCAGTGCAGGTTAGGGTTGAAACGCGGGTAAGGTCGGAAAAGGAGCGACAGAGACAGCAGGTTAGGAAGAGAGACCGACTGGCAATAATGCTGCAAAAAGGCTTAAATGCCGTTCTTAAAGGTACTGTTACATGATTTAAAGGATTTACTACAGTAAATCATAAAATCTTCCCATCTGGACTCATGTAAAAGTGGGTAAGTGCAGACACAGCAGTGAAGAAACAGAGTGGAAGTGGACCTCCAAGTTCTGCACATTTATGTCATGACCCAAATATCTTGTGCACCAGCAGCACTTAACTACAGTATATCGGAGGATGCGTCCTTTGAGACAGAGCGTCTGAGTAAGGATGTAATTCTCTGTAAACTCTCCGTGTCATGTTTTTTGGCTTCAACGATATCAGGCTCTTCTGCATCTTAAATTATAAAAGAATAATCGGAGCACTCCAGCTCTCTGTGGGACGTCTCTTGCTAACAAATGACTGTGCTTTCTTCTTGTCTTGCAGAACAGAGTCGGTGGCAGAGAAGATGCTGACAAATTGGTTTGCCTTCTTGCTCCACAAATTTCTCAAGGTAAAAACAAATCTTTATCACACCTTATTGCTACAGGTGTTAGTTGATATTGTATTAATATTGATTTTGAAATAGGCTGCTGCATGCACTTTTGTTGTTACTGTGATTTTAAGTGGGTTTTATGTACAATGTGGAAGGAAAATAGGAGGACAATGGTCACCTATGGGGTCACTTATCTCCAGCTTTGCAATTCAGAAGGAGAAAAAGCTCCGTTTTATTATATTTGATGTGTCAGACTCTGCGTCTCATCGTCTGCGCTGATGAATACAGATCTCTCTCCTTCCCTCCACCTCCTTCATATGTCTTATTTTCCTTTCTCCCACCTTTCACTCTAATCCCTGGGTTCCCTTCTGAAACAAAGGAGTGTGCTGGCGAGCCTCTCTTCATGCTGTTCTGTGCCATCAAACAGCAAATGGAAAAGGGACCCATAGACTCCATCACTGGAGAGGCACGCTATTCCCTCAGTGAGGACAAGCTCATCCGACAGCAGATTGAATACAAGACACTGGTGAGTCATAAAGACATTAGAGATGCAAAAGAAAAAAATATTTGTCTGCATTAATTTTGTACATCTCTTGGCAAAGAACCTTGACGGAGTTTCTAGAAACAAACAAATTGAGAAAATAAGACCTTAGAGTGTTGGCACAGTCACTCAATTAGCTTTGAGTTTAATGCCAACTCCGGCTTCATCCTCAATAATCAGAGAGTCCACCAGTGTAGAGACGAGGATATGATCCCTCACTGGCTTCCCATTACAATGCATTACATTAATTTGTTTTTCCTCTGTACACATACACTGGGAGGAATTTGAGGTTTTAATGTCTTGCTCAATGACACTTCAACGTGTGGACACTAGGAGCCAGACAACAAACCACCAACCCTACAATTAATGGTTGACCAGCTCTGCTACCTGAGGTACATGCCAAGCTACCACCTACAGTGTAATTTTATGGATTCTAAGTTAAACAGCTGTCTTGGCTCTTCTCTGACAAAGTTTGTGCTTTAATTCGAAGAAATTATTGGCAAAATAATGTCAAAAAGAATGAAGATACATAAGCTTTAACTGATAAATTTAATCGAGAATACTGAGGCTTCACAATTCTGACTGGTGTATGCTAATCAGTGAAGAGTTTGAAATGTGTTTCATGGGGTAGGGGTTCCCACCACCAGCCTGTCAGGATAGCATCCCCCTCAGGCTTTGGCTCCAAAGCAGGATGACACCTCTCTGATCGCCATGTCAGAGAGTCTGTGTCTCATTACTTGTTTAATGCCCGTGCTAGAGCTGCACAGCCACATCCTGGATGTGTGAAATTACATTTCAGGCCAGGATCCTCTCCACCAGGACAGTTTGGTGAGGAGTAGGTAATGAAAGGACTTTCCTAGCAAGCAACACCTCTGTCTCTGTCTCTTTCTCTTACTCCCCACCTACCCTCCCCCTCCCTTCTCTCTCTATACTGGATCCCCAGACACTGAGCTGTGTGAACCCAGACAATGAGAACAGCCCAGAAATTCCTGTCAAGGTGCTCAACTGTGACACCATTACCCAGGTAAAGGAGAAGATCCTGGATGCGGTATACAAGAACATGCCCTGCTCACAGCGCCCACGAGCTGCGGACATGGATCTAGGTGAGACTTCCCTGGGTGGAATCATACCGTGTGAAATGGGTTAATTCTACTTGCATTATATACATGTAGTCTGAGATAAAACATAGAGTGAAAATTTGCCATGGCTCATGATGTGTCGGAGTCCTGACAGAAGGGGGAAAATACAGTTGAGAGTGGGCATGGCTGGGGAGTTATCACAGGTGTTTCATTGAAGTCGTATGACATCAACAAAGGGCTCAACATCAGTTTCTGGAAGACAGCCCCCTCCCCCATGCCTGTTTACATCCCTAAACCAGAACAACACTTTCCAACACTGACATTAAACCTTACTGACAGCGCACCTACACTTAGGCTTACGCCCACAACATGTCATCCAATACTGAATGACTTGGCACAAATCCAGCTGACATGCACCTTCAAAGGGAGTCAATAAGACACCTTGTCGGTGGTGGCTGATATTGCTTTGGGTTTGTAGTTTTATACCTTTGGGGCTTTTATAGGTTAGGGATTTGGAGAGGTTCAGTTTCTCCTTGCTGCTTTGGGCACCTTAAACCCTGAGGGCTCCAGACTAACTTTTCCACTGGCAGCACTGGTGCTACCAACTGTGTGAACTCAACACTCAACTGAAAAGAAGTGGGGACGGGGCTCAGTGTTTCAGGTGATGCATCGGTCCCTGTCGGTTTTATGTTTCTTATTGTTGTTGTGCAACTTCAAAGTTTCAAACTTAAACTGTCTTTACCTGTTACCAAGTTTGGAGTTACTATGGATGGAACATATTGCCTATAATACACACACTGCACAGCATTCCCCATGGACTGCAACCACGGGGTAATGCGTTAGTCATTGTGGTTGAGAGTAGTACTTATCCGTCTTCACTGTCAGTCTCTGCCTGCCTGCAACTGCACTGCAAGCATCAGTTGTGTCTGGGTCTGGACCTCTTGTTGGCTCTCTCTCTCTCCACCAGCCTCCTCCTCGCTTCCCTAATTTTTTATTTATTTTTAAATAATAAGCTGTAGAAGCCTTCATCTTAACAACACAGCAACAGCTAAGTGGATTGTTTTGCATGTTTCATCGTGATGAAAGTGCAGGCAGGGAGAGACCGACAGAGCATGAGAAGAAGTACTGTGCTAAATCCAATTAATACAATAAATACAATAAATTAAATACAGTGGCAAACGCAGTACTCATGCACTTGACACTGTATCATTTGTAGTTTGTTTGCAGAATCCTATTCACTCTGTCAAACAGAAATACACAGGAAGGTGCATTAGTGACATTTTGGCTGCTACACTTGACATCTTGCAGTTTCAAAGAACAAACTAACACAGTACACAAGGTTACCATGACCTCACCTGCAGCACAAAAGGACAGCGAGCGACGAACGATGGACATTACACGATGAGTGACTGTCAGGCACTCAGCATACGAACATTCCCCAAATTGCCATGTGTCACACATTCACCATCGACGTAATTTTCCTACAGAGTGGCGGCAGGGCAGAACAGCTCGTGTGGTCCTCCAGGACGAGGACATCACCACCAAGATAGAGAGCGACTGGAAGCGACTCAACACACTCATGCACTACCAGGTCTGTTAAAAACTTTAATACAAGGGCTACAGCTATCATCTGAATCTGCACATTTGTTTTCTTGATTGATTAATTAACTAACTATGAAAAATGGCCATTACACGGTCTCACTCAAATTCTTCATTTTGTCCGACTAAAGCTCCAAATCACAAGGATATTTAAATCGTAATGACAGAAAAAAAAGACAAAAGGAGAAAATACTCATTTGTATGAAACTGTGTAAAGAAATTTTAGTTTGACAAGTGACTCAAACAACTAGTGAATGATCTGAGGTGAATCAGCAGCTCACAAGCTCATCTGGTTAAGGCAGAGTCCTCATTGCAGCAGCCTGGGTTTGAATCCAGCAACAGTCAACATCAAAGATAAATAAAATAAAAAAAAACAACTATTAAATTATCAAAATATCAGCAGGTTGTTATCCTCTGTCAATCCACAAGTCATTTACACTATTGCACTTTTACATCTGCAAACCCAAAACCTTTTTCAACTTTTTATCCATTTTCTTAAAATTATGATTATCCAGTGGCTCAAGGACATCACAGCAGATACTGTGGAGGAAGGACAGGGCATTACTCTTTCATATTCATTACACTCACCTCATCCCTGCCAACATTTTGTCTACCTCACAGCCACAAGCACGCTTATTCAGCCAAACATGCACTTGCGTGCCTGTGTCTTTCACAACATCTTTTTTCTCCAGCTCATTAATACGACTACACGGGTCACCAACCTCAGATGAGTCATCCTGTTCCTTTGACAGTCATGCTTTGTCTCCTGCCAACATTTCAGGACACTTGTTCAAACAAACAGAGAAATAAAGACAAAGGAAATTTACATTCTCTCCGCTAAGGGCAGGTTTTGATAAGCGAGGGATGGACTCCCCCCTATCTGTCGCGCTTTCATCTTCCATTTCTCTGCCAGGTCTGGAAACGTTTGATTGGTTTCTACGCTGGATTAGTATTAGTTACATTGTATTGTGTTAGTTACATTTGTAGATCATGCAGAGCAGTAGCATATCTGCCAAGCAGTAGACCAACAGTTTGTGGTATTTACCCAGAACTACTGCACAGATAAAATGTACCAACACTTACAATAAGCATCTGCTTAGCCACTGAAACTTCAAAACAATCAGCAGTCAGTGAACTGCACATGAAAAACACATACTTACTTCACTACGTGTAATTTTAGGCTCTTCTTCACAGCAAGGCATTGGTGAGTTTAGCAGGATATGCTTAAATGTTTAATCTACAATGAGAAGACCTATAAATTCACTGAGTTATATTGAAACTGTCTCTGTTAGTAACATGTCACTGAATCTTCACTGAGGAAAGTGTTGCCACACAGCCATTGTGGGTCTAGGGCCAAGTTCTAGGTCTGTGGTAAACCTAGTTTTGATTCCTTCACCTTGACCGCATTTGACATCTGACATTCACCCAACTGAATTACACTGCACAGCAGAGAATTTCTTAAAAAAAAAACAAAACAAAAAAAAAAACTCTTACGATTAGGTCCTGTTTTGTTGTGATCAGTGCTGTGCTATCTGCACCTCTATCTAGCCGATGAAGATGGAGTTTTACAGAATGTTTTCCTTGAACTAAAGGGGAACTCTACAGAAGTGGATTGTAATAAGTGCGACTCAACTGTCAGTGGCAGACATCCAAAACCTCAGAATCATCATTTCAGAAATACCTGGTCCAGGATTTTCTTTAATTCCAGCCATGATTAACTTCGACCATCAGCTGAAAGCTACAAATTCATAAAAAATAACAGATGGGCGTTACCTTTGTCTCCCAGGTGTCTGAGCGCTGTGTAGTGGCCTTGGTCCCCAAACAGATGTCCTCTTTCAACATTCCTTCCTCAGCCAGCTTCCCACGCAGTATCAGCAGATACGGTCAGTACTGTTAAAGAAATACAAATGCTTAATATTCTTCCAACATACAGCAGTGCTGCACCATCTGCTGCTGTCACTCATTAGTCTGTTGCAAAGCACATTATCACACACTGGCACATCAAACAGAGATATAACATGAGTTTCACAAATATTCTACAGTACAAAATCAGGGAAAAATCTATCTATGGCTTTAGGTTGCTACTTCTACAGTATGTTTGGACAAGCAAATAAAATCACAATGTGGTGTATGTTAATATTCTAAGGGACAGGAAATACATTTTTTCACTTTAGATTCAGATACATTATGTTGAAATGTCATATCATTGAAACTGCAGCTCCACACTTTCAAATTAGGTTCAAGTGATTTCTTTGAAAAAAAAAAAAAAAACACAACCCATATGTGAAATCACACAGGAAAATAAGAAGAGCAGAAGAACAAAGCGACGACCAGAACCCAGATAGATAGCATGTCTTCAGTGAGTGCATGTCTGTATCATTACTATGACAACCAGCGAAATAATGGCAGCAAATGATTATACAGTCTAAACACACACATCCAACCTGCCCACATACAGATTACAAAAAAGACAGTCTGCCTTAAATTCACGAACAAACTGGGCTTTCTCTCCATTTGTCTGATCACCAGACAGGATATATTCTTACAAACTACATTTAGAACATTTTGGAATATATATCTCTTTAACATCTCCAACTTAACCATCTAGGTGTGGATGTACCCTTCCGCTCCACCCCCACCAGCCCCGACAGCCCCCACTCCCGTGTGCCCATGCTGACCCCTGACCTGGAGAGCGGGGTCAAAGTTTGGCACTTAGTCAAGAACCACGACCACGGGGACCAGAAAGAGGGAGAGCGAGGCAGCAAGATGGTGTCTGAGATCTACCTGACGAGGCTACTCGCAACAAAGGTTCAGTATATTATAGAAAGTGTGTTGTAGTAACGACACCTAGAAGTAACATAATGGAAGAACAGCGTCTGCAGTCAAATGGTGCGAGTTCTCACAGTTAGATTTTAGAATAATAACAAACGGGCACTTTGTCCTGGCATTAATTTTTGACCTCGTATGCTGTTTCCGACAGGGCACACTGCAGAAGTTTGTGGATGACCTGTTCGAGACTCTGTTCAGCACAGTGTGTCGGGGCACCGCCCTGCCTCTCGCAATCAAATACATGTTCGACTTCCTGGATGAGCAGGCTGACAGACACGGCATCCTTGACATGGATGTTCGCCACACGTGGAAGAGCAACTGGTGAGAGGGATTTCTGACACGCAGCGGCTTATATGTGAAGAAAAGAGACCTGATAACCCCAGTTTTAGCCTGTTTGCATCGGCTTCCAACAAAACTCAAAATCCACTTTCAAATTTTACTCATCACCAACAGAGCGGACCTGACCTGACACCTTGACCTCTCTTTAAACCCCTCATTTTAAACATTGATTCTTCTTTATTCTATTTTATAATGATGATTATCTTATTGTTAATTTTATTATTTTAGAGTTTCTGCAATAGCGGTGTTTTCTTATTTTATCTTACTCTCTTGTGTTTCACATTGTTTCAACTATTTTATTCCACCTGTGTTTTTATAGCTCTAAATGAGTCTTTTTATACATCTTCAGCTTCTTCTCATGCCTTAATGAATGAGATAAGTCAATAAGGGACGGGTCAAATGCAAACTGAAAAGGAACAGTGAAGTTATTTCTTTTTACAGACAGATTTTACATTGTCTAAAATATTTTTTTTCTACCTTCTTTTTTTTCAATATCTGCAGCCTGCCACTGCGTTTCTGGGTAAATGTGATCAAGAATCCTCAGTTTGTGTTTGACATCCATAAAAGCAGCATCACGGATGCCTGTCTGTCTGTGGTGGCCCAAACCTTTATGGATTCGTGCTCGACGTCTGAACACCGTCTGGGCAAAGACTCACCCTCCACCAAACTACTCTATGCCAAGGACATACCACATTACAAAAGCTGGGTTGAAAGGTATGTATGGGGGCTTGTTTGTGCGCACAAAGACAAAGGTCCTCATATGAATAGATAGATGTATAAAATTCCTCAAACTAAGGACTTTTTGGTTGTCATCACTTGGTTACACACAGACTTGGTTAAGAATCAGGACCTGTGTTTGAGGTGAAAGTTAGACTTGACATTTGTTTTACTGAGACATAATATTAGGTTTTCCTGGGATTAGACTTGTTATGTTAAAGATTATTGTAAGTGTTAACTTAAGGTTTTCTTCTAGGAGTAAGATGAGAGTTAAGTTTCTGGATAAAATGAGAATCACGATTTTCTCCTTCAGACCCATCTCTATACTCACAGTGTTACTAAGAGAGATTGTCAGGTACAGTGGTGTACTGTGTGCACTTTGAGTGTTTTTTATAACCATGAACGCTTCATCATATTATATTTAGGGGTATTACCTATTTGCAGTGTTTGGTGCAACAGATATCCCTGCTATTGCAGTTTTTTACATTAAAAATATGGATTCAAATACAGTTATGAAGTTATGAATTCAAACTGTGGTTGGTTTTATACAATTAATCAGGAGCAAACAGACAGAATTAATACTGTATGCAGCCAAGTGAAGATTTTCTTAGATACAGTCTGTGTGTCAGTGTGGGAGTGTTCCTAAATGACTGAACTCGTGAGTGACACACTTCCCTATCTTTCTGCCAAAACACCTCTGATTTTCAGACGCCTTTAACATCGGACATTCTTGACTTTTCACAACAACAGACTGAATCCAAGTGAAGAAAAAAGGTCTGGTGTGCTCAGCTGTGCCCTTGACACTGACTCTGTGTGTGTGTGTGTGTGTGTGTGTATCCGTGTGTATCCCCTCTCAGGTATTATGCTGACATCAACCGCCTGCCTGCCATCAGTGATCAGGATATGAATGCCTATCTGGCTGAACAGGCTCGCCTTCACTCCAGTGAGTTCAATGTGCTCAGTGCCCTCCATGAGATCTACGCTTACGTCAGCAAGTACAGCCAAGAGGTGAGGCCCAGTCATCACACTGGAACATGGAGCTGTGCTGTAGAGGTCCTTCTGGTGTGGTTAGCTGACTGAAGTTCGCATTTCTTATATCACAGCAGCTATAATCAATATTTATTCTTATTAACAATAGATCAAATGACTGTGTGTAACGTAACTGTATCACCTGTGGTGATGAAGCCACAGAGAATCATCACCCAGCTCTGCAGTTCCCCACAGCTCATAGCATTTTAATCTTTCATCTCATTGTTTTGAGTTCACAGCTCGAAACTTTACTGTGTTCACTTACATAGTGTCATTTCTAGCCACAGCAAGCAGCTGTTTTCAGCCAAAAGCTCGGATAAATCCCCAGCTCAGCACCAAACAGCAGACAGACAAAGTTGTTGACTTGCTGGTGACCACAGCGGAGCATTAAGCAGCTAAAGAGCCAGATGTTTCCCTCGTGAGTTGGTAGAGTTTGATCCAAAAGGAGAGTGAATACTTGACTTCAATTAGTCGGCTGCACACAAACACAACTGAAAGCCCACATTGCTCTTTGTCTGTTGGATGTGTACATAGGCAACTGTTTGCTAAGAAGTTCACCATAACAACTTGAGGTGGTTCAATGTTGTTCAATTTGTCGTGCTGCCCCCAAGTGGCCAAAACATAAATTGATTATTATTGTTGATTAATTTGTGGATTGATTTTCAATTCATCAGTTCATGGTTTTGTTATATAAAATGTCAGAGAATGTGAAAATTGCCCATCACAAATTCCCAAAGCTCAAAGTGGCATCTTAATAATAATTTAGAAACTGAACTTTTATCAAATGCAGTAAAACACATTTTGCAGGTCTGTTGTGTGTTTGCTGCTTGTATGGTTCCTGTAGCTGACTGGTGATATGCCTCATGTCCTTGGTTTCACAGTTTGTGCCCATGTGTGTGTGTCTTTGTGTGTGTGTTTTAGATCATTGAGGCACTGGAGCAGGATGAACAGGCACAGAAGCAAAAGTTGGCGTATAAAGTGGAGCAGATCATCTCAGTAATGTCTGCAGAAAGCTGAGACACACACACACACCTATATACATGCAGTCCATATACATGTGCATACACACACATACATCACACCATACTACAACAGACAAATACTAAATCCATCAGCAACACATTAGACACTCACTTGCGCATGCACATCACGTGCACATATACAATTACATATGAACACACACACTGATGTACGCAGAGGCAATGCAGATTTTCTGGACCTACCGGATAAACAAACAATACATCCACAAAGAGATTTACACACATGCAAACACACACTTACAAATGTACAGACACAAACCACAACATTACATCAAACAGCAGATTGTCCCAAAGCACGACTTCTGAATCCAGTGTCATCGTTTTTTCAGAAGAAACTCCAACAGGCAAACATCCAACCTCTAAAATGCTCCTATAGAGACAAACAAAGAGGATTTGGGCCATCACGGCTGCTGAATTTGCTGCCAATTCTCTCCCACTGGGTAATGGTTTGTCTTTGTAGCTGGTGCTTATACTAAATGTCATAAAACAGCACTTGATGAAAAAGGACTTGACTTGAAAAGTCATTGAAGGAGCTCAACAAAGACAGGAGCTAATTTAATGGGACGGTACATGTGTTGAGACAAGACTCAAAGTACTTTTTATATGTCAAAGATGAAGGACACTTGGTCGGACCACATATCACTGGCTTGGAGCAGTGTTGCCATTTGGAGCCATTTGGAGCAGAGATGTGTAACTTTGTGTTGTTAAGCCTTTTTCTATTGCCTTTTAAAGGCTTTAAAAAGAGAACACTAAAGACTCTGGCATCATTACTTTTCATTTTCCCACCTGGAGCTCCTTGTCATAAGTTATTTTTTGTTTAATGAATTACAACTCTGCTGGGGATAGAACAGTATACATCGAATTTGTCATTGACAAGGTGAGCATCCCGCTTTAATAATCCAACACCAAGAGGGCATTACCTTCAAACCTGAAATATATGTAGATATATTTCCAGACCAAGTCCCTGGCTTTTTGTGCCAAATATAATATGTCTCATGTTTCATTCATGTTAAATGCTCCTGTAGAAGCTATTAATAGTACATGCCATTGTACGGAAAAGATCCCATTTAAGATAGGAAATTTTGTACAGTGATCTATAGACCACTAATTCAGCCATTCAAAGATAAGTGGAGACCAAATTGAACTGTAGCAGAAAGCATGATTAATGATGCTATAAGCCTGATCGAGGATCAGATTAGCCTAACCCTGGCCAACAGCGCCACCCACCCCCCCCACCCCACCCTCCCCGTCTCATCAGTCATTGTTTACATTCAGCATGATACTTGAAATGCACCAAGTGTACGAGACATTAAGAACACCTGCTGCTGCTGAGGAGTAATCTGGTCAGATTAAGTTAGATGAGGGTTTTTATGCCTTATTGATTTTCACAATAAATCCACTTTGAACGTAACCTGGATATTAAACATAGAAAGAAAAAAAAAAAGATGAAAAGAATTTCTAATCCAAGAGATACTGAGATGTGAGAGGAGCTGCAGCTTAGTGTGAAGCAGGTGTTCCTTATATTCTGTACACAGTGTGGTATATGATTATTGATATATGTGTCTGGATCAGCAGTTGGTCCGTGTAAAGTTCATTCATTAACATGTACTGCTTCACAGTGCTGTCTTCGCTTTACATCCTGATTATTTCCATGTTTCGGAATATAATTCACATTTTTATTTCGCGTTCGGTGTATATTCGACCTGACTGCCTGTTGTCTCCTTGCTGCTGTATTTATAGAGTGCCATATCTAAACTTTAAAATAATAATTATCACGATGAGAAATTCAGTTTGAGGCATCGCGCGTGCATCAGGGTTTTAGGTTTGATTGTTTCACCCATTGCGATGATGAAAGATGAACTTCTTTCTGTGCTTGAGGCTGTTTCATTGTTTCATAAAAAGTCACTGTGGCTGTCTATCAACTTCATTTAGGAGACTGCATTTTTTCTTTACCATTTCAGTATCAGTGGGGTTAATATGCTCCCCACAGGACCTTGATTCATGTTAATCTAGAAGAACAAGCTAAAATAAGATAGATGATAAATACATTTCCTGTTAAGTGTTGAAATATGACAGAGAAATCATCTGTTTCATGTGTGTTTTGATGATGATAATTTATAAATGTGTTGTGCAATAAACTGTCAGATGTTTAAACTGTAATGTTTTTTAAACTATATTATTGTATAAATACTGTACATAAAAAACACTCCTATTTTGCAAGCAAAAGATTCACTTTGTACTGTTGTTATACATTAAATGCGCAGCTGATGAAAATGATTTTTGCCTGGTTTCTTTTGTGGTGAATTCTGAAAAGGTGAAATACTTATTCATATATACTTATATTCATATTGAAAGTACATTTTTATGTGATACTACAGTCTTAATCCTATGTTGACCTCCTCTAGTTCATACAATATTTGACATTACTGTAACATAATATAAACACATCTGATTGTCCACAGAATCATTATATGACCACATATATGAGACTGCTTAGTTTCTGTGATTTGTATCTCGCAGACAAAATGCCACTGCTGTTAGAGGTGAGGTTATTCTCAAGACAGTGTGAACTCTGCCACACATAACTGGATGATCTATTGTAATTCAGTTCGTAGACCACTAGCATAATAATTGAATAGTTTAGCTGTTATTGAGTTTTGATGGAAAGGCTCGAAATGCCAGATGATGTCAGACATAATCTGAAATCCCAGGGGTACATCCACCATTACGCCTTGGTACTTAGAAACTAATATAATTGTTTGCCCCATGCACAAATCGTGTTAGTTCTCTAATGACATCTCCAAGTATGGAAAATAAAACAAGTGTTCCAGCTTTGTATCAACCAGTAAATGGCCCCATACACTCAAAACATCAGTATATCATGAAGCATTACAGCATCATAAACCCTTAGCCATATTTACAAAATGGAATTATCATTACATGAATTATCATCAATTTTTTATTATTTTAGTTACAGTTGTAGTGAGGAACTCCAGGAATTATGCTTAACTTTCAAGACTGAAATTTAGTTTTTGGAGTCAAAAAACCATCAGAACATCCTTTTGAAAAGGTGTTACAGTTAATATCTTAACATCAATTAACCATGTATTTTTGGAGATTTTAGTAAAGTATAATTAATGTAAAGAGTGGGCTCATTTTTGAGGAGATTTCACATTACATTTGGCAGCGCTTTGGCAGTGCGTTTGGTTGTATTTGAATATATTTGAACATCTGCTGGATTGCTTTGCAGTGCTGCACAGGAAGAGGGCGTTGCACGTCCATACCAAACACAACCACAGCCTCTTTTTTCACTGGTTAGCTAATGATGGACACATGGAACAATCAGTACCAGCTTATTTATCTTCCTCAAAAAGCAAAACAAAAAAAAAAACAAAAAACAAATATACAGATATTGGTATAATAGAGAAAATGTGTTCCATGTCCTTGTTGCAGTATATCTGGAAGTAAGTGTTTGTCGGAAACACTTTTTGTCAAAGGCAGCCAATAATTTTGACTATGAGCTCAACTACGGTGGAAAAATGATGTTTACATATGCACAAATACTTGTCTGGTGAGAGAAGCACATTTAATTCCAAAGAGGAGCCGGGCTTGTAAAACAGCAAAGAAATATCCTGGAGGAAATTACTATATCCCTTTGAATTCTAATAATAATAAAAAAAAGACAAAAACTAAAAAAACAACCCCATGTGATGAACAGCCTCTCGGAATGAAGAGCAGTTTCCTCTGCTGTCATACTGTGACAGAATTTGGTATGGCATGTGAGCAGCATATAGAGGATCCTGAGCACTTGCCATAAGGAGCCAGAATTTATTATTCATGTTTAACCCTCAGGGCTCTGGGCAAGCAGAGCAGAGGGGGAGAGGAGGAAGGAGGGTTGTATGAATATCCAGGCCTCCCAAACCCAAACCTGTCAGATCCAGGTGGGGGTGTCATCAGCATATCGAAGGGTCCTCTGTACACCTGCCAGGCTCTAACCCCTCGTCTTTCGTCTCATCTCTCTTTGCTTGTCAGAGTGACTACACTCAGCAGCCGGCAATTCCCCCACACTTACTTCTCTCACACACACACACACACACACACACACACACACACACACACACACACACACACAGGAGGATCATTGGGACTCAAACCTCCTCTACTGACAACCAAGCAAGCCGCAGGATATCTTCTTGATAGACTGTGTAGCTGGATGGTACCAGGCAGGTTTATGGATCTACTACAGCCTTTAGAATCCCATTATCCTTCTATCAATCCCTGACAGATGTCATAATATCTCATTCTGCTCTGACCTATGATTGATATCATTGTGTTCACCTTATATATGTGACGTGACATAAAATAACAGTGCAACGCTTAATTTCTGTGAAATCACTGGTTGAATGCTGCCAAGTACAACAGACCCTCAGCTGCTCCTGCTGCCCAGAATATTTGAGTCAAGGGGAAACGGACCTTACACACACACTGCAGATCTTGAAGAATAATTCAAACTGTGGTATGAATGATGAATAGAGAAGGCCTTGGTACCTTGAACAACCCAGTGAGTTTGTGTTATTACTCAATGGACGAAACTCTGCTTCACTGTCGTCTAGCACAGAGAAGGATGTGGCACTAGCTGGGTTGTATTACATCGCATCACACCACATCCTCATTACATGCAGTAAATACATTTTTTTCATATTTTTATGTATGCAATGTAAGTAAATTAAGCCTGGAAAGTTGATGCAAACGATTCCTACAGGTGCCCCAACTTCTGCTGATGACATACAAACCCTCTGGCTTCAAAAGGCAGTGTTGGAGCACAGTGTGTAAGAACAACCTCGTGGCCAATACTATACTGTAGAAAGTAGTGCTGTATATTGTTAGCAGAACAGTGAGAAAAAGACGAGTAACAAAAGAAGACAATCTGGTTGGTCAGGGGTTAATTTCTTCTATATTTTATATCAGAGTTCAATATGTTTGAATTTTGGACTCACTAATTAATTAATTGTTTTATTTATTTTTCCAGTAAAAATGCACAATGCTCACAGGTTTCGTCCCCCTCTAAATTACCTGGTTTTCTCTGTTAATTGGTTGTAAAATGTGATCTGATCTTCATCTAAGTCACAAGTATAGACAAATACAATGTGCTTAAGCTAATATCACAACAAACAATCATAATGTTATGTCTTTATTGAACACAGCCATGTGAACCCTTGGATTAAATAACTGGTTGAACCTCATGTCCTCAAACAAGCACTTCTGGTAGCTGCAGATCAGATCTGCACAACATTCAGGAGGAAATTCCTATAGTACATTTACTTCAGAGTCATTCTCCTGCTGCATCACCAACTTCTACTGAGGTTCAGCAGGTGGACGGCCGCCCTGATATTACCCTGTACAACACATTAATAAACTTGGGAATTCATTTTTCCCTCGATGGTGGCAAGCTGTCCAGGCCCGGAGGCAGCAAAACAAACAGTTCACCCTCGTTCCATCAGTCAAAAAACATTTTCCTTCAGGGGAGCAATGAGGGCTTTTTTTTAACTCTGGGCTTATCCACCTCAGGGTGCGTTCTGCGTTATGGATCTGTTGAGTCATTTTAGCTGGACATCCACCTCTACAGATAGTAGCCACAGAACTAAACCTTATAGACAGTTTGTCTGACCATGGACTGATGAATATCTAAACTCTTATTAATCCTTTCCAGCTTCACGGAAATGCAAAACAATCCTTGATTGGCTTCTGTAATCTCTTTTTGTGAGGCATGGTTCATATCAGCAGATACTTCTTGTTAATAGCAAATTTAAAATGTTTGAGTGGTTTCTTATTAGTCAAAGTGCATTTCCCTTGGAGATTTTGAAGCTTTATTATTTGACGTATTTTATTATTATTGTGACTGTTTCGCTTAATTCTTTGTTTCTTAATTTCTTGTATTGAGTAGTTGTGTTGTCTTGTGTCTTTGCAATTAATCTCAATGAGACTGCCTGATTAGATTAAGATTAAATAGAAAAATAAGTAGCTCTAACCCACACCGCCAATCTTGTTTCATTGATGTGACTCCAGACTTTTTGTTGATGGATGCCATTAGCCCAGCCTTCATATACATTTTTCCCATCCTACACTGTGAATGTTTGAATGATGATGTTTGAATACAGTGATTTCTATGTCATTAGTGACAGCAGACTGTGTTTGGTCATACTTGTAATTTAAGATTTGACCATATTTTAAGAAAAATCCCACTCACTTTTTCTAACCACTGTATGATAGTAAACTGAATGTCTGGGATTTGGACATTTGGTTGCATATGACAAGCAATCATTAGTTGCAGCCCTTCAATACACCAGCCCAACATTAAATGCTACCTCACTAAAGGTTATAAATACTGATGTGTTTTAGCTGGGATTCAGCCAGAGAGGTGTTACCCGTCGTGCAGGATTGCATGGTAACTGCACACACAGCCAACAAAAAAATACATCTCTCTCTCTCTCTGGAAAAGATTTCTTCTTGTTATATCTTGTAAGTATAGTTTTAGTATGGAGGTGCCTTTCCGTATGGTTTGTGGTTCTTTTCAGCTGGGAAGAGAAGCAGCACTTACTGTCTGTGTATACAAATACAACTGTGTCATACTTTTGTTTTTTCCTGTCCATAATGTAGTCGCCCACCACTGTACAATCAAGCAACAAATTCTCTTAGGCACTGTTGGAACTTAGCTTTGGGGCTGCTGAGGTCTGCAAGCATCAGTCTCCTGCTGCTTTAATTAAATGCATACTGCATTATCACAGCACACACCATCAAACAGGCACTGATATGTTTGTTCTCACCAAGGACAAAAGACAGCTGTCCAAACCAGGAAAAAAAGGAAATCCCTGATGACTGTGTAAGAATAAATCCTAAACGGCCAAACCTCAGCCTCTCAGAGTAACAACTTGTTTCAGGATTTATTGAATGAGCTAATCCATGGCGGCATTTTACTTCACCAATTTGCTGTAGTAATTCCTTTTGCGTCTGCTAGCAACGACATGGTCACTTGTCGGCTTTATGCTCATAACTGTCTTCATTACTCACTGCCTAAAAGCCAGAGTCTTTAAACACATGCAGGTGAACAATGATTTCAGTTCAAGTAAAATGTACAGTATAAAGCACTAAATGAGGGGTTTAATGATATATTCACAAAGCTAATGTCCAGCAGGTTGAGCTGGACAGCACACCAGTCTAGTGGTGCCATCTCCTGGTCAAAGTTATTATCACAAGCTGATGGAAGCTGGCTCACAGAGACAGAATGACCATTGTTCATCCATTCATTTACTGTTTACACTTGTGTGAGGAGATCATGTGAGACACTGTGACATAGGAAGAGGCCACAGGGTAAGCATGTGTCAATAACAAAAAGTGTCTGTTTCAGTGCTGCCGCCTGGGGGGGTGTGTTTGTGTGGACATCTGCAGGGCTACGCAGCAGACCTGGAGGTCATGATATCCACAGTGCCAAGACTGTATCCTGACATTGTGAAGAGAACCCACACAGGGACGTCTGTGAGACACATTTTGTTTTGTGAAGAAGTGACTTCATCAATCCAGCACTTCTTTCTTCTTTCTTCTTCCCGCTCAAAGACCTCGCTGCTCAGCCCAGAGAGGTAACGGTCAACATTTGCTGCAGTTTGAAATTAAATCCCCTCCCACTACTCCTCCTCCTCCTACTCCTCCCACACCTACCCTCACTTTCCCCCCGTCTCAGCTTCTCTCTCCTGCACTTATGAAATCATTTCAAGACAGGCTCCTTTCCTATGTAGCCAATCTGTGAACTTTGTGGGATTTATGGCTCCCAAGTTTCAAAGCTCCATAAAATGTGCATTACAATGTGTATGTGCTTCTATGTGTTTGTTCAAATAAATTAACCATAATTAAATTAACAACTGCAGTTCAATGAGGAGTTTAAAAATTTCCTCACCACTAATTTAACAGTGAGCACTGATTGCTTTTTGTCGGTTCCTGTGACTTAAGTCAAAACAGAACCATGAATCTTTGAAGCTATATTGTTAATTATGAACGGGAAGCAAAAAATTCTCTTCCCACAAAGGATTGTCACATCAGGAGAGTCGCTGTTTTACAACTTCCTGTTTAGAACTCTGCCAGGGGCTCTTACAAATAATCCATTGCTTGTGAAATGTTACTCTCAGACAGAATAAACACACTGCTTGTGCTGCAAATATTTTGAAGATTTACATTTTAAACAAAGACATTAAAAAAAGCTAATTTCTTTCATTAGATGCTGAACTCATTAATTTGTCTGAGAAGCTTGAAGTTCTATGTCTGGAAATCTAAAAGAAGGCAGAAGTCCTCAAAGAATATAGTCCATCACATATTCAGCTAATAAGCTCTAGTTTTGTCGGGAGTATCTGCCATTTAAAGTAGCCAATGATTCATCAGCCAAACCTCAGTGATCCCAGGGGTATCCAATTCATTACTTTGACTTCTATTCCTACAAAGTAAGATTTCTTGGATAAAACAGCAGTGACCTTTTGTCTAAAATGCATCCAAGAAGTTAAATTTACAGTCATATTCACGCCAGGCTGTTGGAATCATCAACATACTTTGATGAGTTATTCCACACAACATTATTAATGCTCACTGACGAATTTAAAAATTGTGATCTTAAGTCACAGAGTTAGCAAACTGACCAGAAAGAATCAGGATTCTCATTTATACCCTGAAGAAACTGTTTGTAATATAATTATAAATTTGTTCTAATTGTACCTGCACTGAGGAAACGGGTTGGGTAGGTTTAGTTTTCACAGCAGTTTCACGGAAGGTCAATAAGATTTGTTTTGAGAATAGAAAAAATACATATGGAAAGGAAGTGAGTCAGAGCATACTTGCATGCAAGTAAAAAAACAATTGCATGTTTACAAAATGTTAGGCAACAGTTCAGGACTTTTGTGGTCTTTTAAAGTATAGGGTAAATCTAAAGGGGATTCTTCGTGAGAAAGTACAAGAACAAAAGCACAATGCTTCTCTTTTGATATTGAATCCGCTTGCGTATATTCTCCTGAGACATCCCATCAGACAATTCAGAGAGTATTTAGCACACATGCTCCAAGGTGTAGATGCACAATGCATGGAACTAAAGAGCACATCCATCAAATCTGGTTAAAACACACTTGCAAGTTAAAACAAAAATAAACACTGCTGTCAGAAATAATCTACGACAGCAGCAGATATATGGTGATTGCAATGTACTGTTACTGAAGAAACAGTGCAGCAGCGAAAAGGAAAGAGGTGGCTGTTTTTTTTAAACTCCATAAGCTGCAACAGATGTGCAGAACAGTCAATATACTATAAACAAATAAAGCCATTTGAAGCAAAGCCTATAGGCTTCGACTCACAGGATGCCAGTGGTAGAAATGTTTTCCAGATTGGCTTTCTGTAAGGTCTTAGGCAGTATGCACTTGCTGTCTGTGTTGGTTTCCTGCTCTGTGACCATGACGAGCTACTCTGTGACACCCTGAGCTGCAGTCATTGAGAAGACAGACAGGAAATGGTGTGTCAGTAATAAAAAGCGTTAAAGTAAAGGTGTTCTGACTGTACTTGTACACAATGACTTATCATCACCATCTGAATACACTAACACCAAAGACCAGATTAAAATAATAGAGTTTGACAGGAACTCCCTCTGATGTTACACAGATTGGTTTACTCATCCTGGTTAAACTCAGGATATCTCAGTCTCTGACATTTATTTTTAAATATGTCCGTTGTGAATCAGCTCTATGGACATGCAATACCACATTGATGGATCAAAAAATACAATCCCTGTAGCCAACTTAAATAAAAAAAAAAACTAGGTAAAAAAAATGAAAGTGTTAAGGCCTTTGCAAGACGGGAAAAAGGTGCATGGTGCATGAAAAAACATAAGAAGGAAAAAAGGTTTGTCCTGCTGCCCTTGGTTGAGGGTAAAAGGTTGATTCTTTGCCTTACTGCCATCTGACAGGAAGCTGTGATTCATGGGGACTTCAGTAGAAACACTTAACTAGCTAACAGTCTAATGAATGTTTTACTGGAGTGACATGACTGCTGCTGTCCAGCTGTGCCTGCTGCAATGGACACATTGCTGCTTTCCCTATTGGGGTTTTCAGCCGAGCTCATCTTGATCCACAGTGAGGGGCCAATTGCCCACCTCAACACCCTGCTGGTCGAGCTGAATGTTTGATAGGGTTCTGGCGAGGAGGAAGGGTGGTGGTGGGGGGAATGGGGAGGAAATGGGGTGATGCGGGGGAAGGCTGGGGCCAAAACAGGGACAGGGGGACCACGGGCACTAGAAGTGGTATCAAATTACAAGACTGTTTCCCAAGCATGTAAAGATTTAGCTGTGGTTCAGTTTATTTCTCTCCATTCACTGTTGTAGCTACATTTTTCTTTGTCTGTGAGGGCAGGGCTTTTTTTTTTTTAACAAGTCATTTGGCTTACCTTCACCAGTGGTTCCAGATGTTGCACAGAGCATGAGAAACACTTGCAAAAGGGCTAACAAAAGTAAAGCAAAGATCCTCAAGTTGCAGGGGAGGGGGCTGGGTGCTTTGGGGACTCTGTGGAAGTGTGAATGGTTTGAGCGGATCCTGTGGTGTCTTCACTACTGGGATAGCGGTTGTTGATTGATGGCCTTGCTGAGTGGTGGGGGCTTTGGGCCACTGAAATGGATTAATAACATTAACATAACAGTGGATCACACCTTTGTTTCGAGCGTGATTATTCTGCTCTACAGTCTATCTCTGTAAGCCTATTAAGGACCAGAGTGTCACAGCCTATTTTCAGCTATCACCTTTCATTGTGAGTAGGATTACTACTCCCATCCAGACAGGGTTCACAGTTCAAGCAGACATAGTAACCCAGTGTGAGCAAGGGATGAGGTAATGAGCATTGATCGTCAAAGCATTTTCTGCAGTGCTACAAACACACATCACACACGCTGCAGCCCGCTTATAGAGGGTGATTGATGCAAAGGAATTGCATATTTAATGTGTATATATAATATAAACATTGAGAGGTATTTGAAGAATGCTGCACATATTTTTTTTTAAATACACAACATCCCAACAAGACTCCATTCTCCTCCTTCCCTCCATCTGCCTTATTTCCTCCTCTAAAGGGGTGGGGGTACAGAGGAAGGGTTAAAGTAACCAGCGGAAGATAGGGTGTAGGGCAGGGCCTCGGTAAGGGAGAGAAGGGGGGGCTATATAAAAACTGACAGAGCACAAGTGGTGCTTTATCCACCCTGTCCCACTCTGGGTAAGAGGAAACCCTAAACTGCTCAGGCTCAACCAGCTCTCTTTTTTCTTTCCCTCTCTTTTCACTCCCACCCATCGGACGTGTGCGCGCTCAGGATGAGAATGGCAACATCATCTGCAAACACACCAGAACAGCCCTTCAAAATGTTGGCTTTTGCTTTGCTACTCATCGCCTCACTCCTAAATGGTAGGTAGTTAAAAAAAAAAAAGAGACAAAGAAAAAAAAAAGGGTAAGCTTCTCAGAGATTGTGTGGCTATCTTCAATGAGAGATGAGAGAGGGAGGGCCAGGAGGGGTGGGGTTGGAGTAGAGAAGTGTTTGTTTGAATGGTCTTTGAGTTCAAGACAGGTTTTAACCCTACAACCCTTTTACTTGCTGGAGTGTGAAAATACGATCTCCATACTGAAAACAAATCTACAACATATGAGGCTTTATATGTTTTGAAAAAGGGTTTGATAAAGAAATTTCCTCCCCCAGATGCTGAGAGAAAAACATTACTGTGGAGTATGCCTCTGCAAACAAAGCAATCCTTTTAGAGAGTAGGGTTTTACATGTTGTGGAGGAATAGGGAAGTTTTAAATGGTGATTTGAAGTTAAGATGCTTTTTCTGAACTTCTCTGAACTGCTAAAACTGAGCTTTGTGTTATTTTTCATAAATGTTCTTTTGGGCTTTTACTGATCAGTTCTGAACCATTTGTGAAATGTCCTCTGGTGCTATGCTTGCTATTTCATTGACCTGATTCCCACGATCTTCAAGGACTTTGAAAAATGTGTGTATTTATATTTAGCTGTTTGTAATGTGAGGCCAGTTGAAACGTGCGTGAGAGGAGGGTGTGGAGTTTGGTTGTTAATGTGCATTTCAAATGTGGCTGCGCTGATATAGTGGGCGCTTTAGTGAGGCATCAAGGATGACTGATGTTAAACTATGCGTAAAGATGACATGGCTGAGATCCAAATAAGAATAATTATAACACTGTAAAAACTGTAAATATCACATGATACAATATAATTCATTTATTTAGCCTCTAAATCTTTGGTATCTTAACATTAATTTAAGCGATCCAAAGTGACGGGCCAATTCCAGTTTGAGTTGATGCTGATGTTTGATTCTGATTCTCATTGGCTTTGTTTGTAAATGAGTTTGAATTACATATTCTCTATTGGCATGATCCCCATGATGAACCTTTTTATTGTTTGTGTCAGGCAGAGGTAGAGTGTATGGCCTCTGAATTCAGTCTAAGCATAAACTGAGTCACATTAGTTCAAGCCAAGAAATCAACACTAATTCAAGTGGTAATCAGGACCTACTTAAAAACAGAACCAAATAAGGTAACGAGCGCTGTGTATGTTTTTACAAATGTAAAAATACAGCCTGAATACCTCAGATGTAGATCAATTCAGATTGCATACAACTCCAGTTTAGCCAATACAAAATCAAGACATGAATCATGTGGAGGAGAAAAAAAGAATATCTTTGAAACTTAGATTAGTTTCATCCATTAATAGTGGAAAACCAAGTTCTGATCAAAATAAACACAAGGTGAGTTCAAGACGTTAACAAAGTGGAGCTGAGAATGAAATACAGCCATTCTATCATTTGCAGTGCTCTCTGTTGTGGCTGGAAATGAATCACGCACTAAACTGCTTAATTCAAACCGCCTGTCTTGTTCATGGGATATAGCTTATGGGGATGAGATCATCAGCAGTGAAAGGCAGCTATATATCTGCTTTGGAAAAGAAAACTGCCTTGACATCATTTCATATAGATTTTAAACCAGGGGCAGCAAAGCTTTTAGTTCTGCTTTTGAGAACGAAAATCCATCTCTTGATGTGCACTGCGATGTTTATCTTCCCTGAAAATCGCAAACAAAGCAAGTGAAAACATGTGACACACTGCAGTTGGGCCATGTGCGTATGTAAAAAAAAAAAAGATGAATAGCAGTGGAGCAAATATCAGATTGCATACAGATTGGATGCACAGCAAAGAAAAAGAAGACCACTTGAGTCAACTAGAGGATCAAACATCTGCCTCTTGAGTCAGGCAAAAATCCCTTTTGCTGAATTGTCTTGTCAACCTGGGAGATGGGAGCAGGGCAGAGTTATGTAAGTAGTGGAAAGATGGGCTTACTGAACAACTTTACCAATGATGAGGTCACATCAGATTCACAGATGTTGGTGAGCATAACGGTTACCCAGACAATCTGAGGGGGGTTCAGGGAAGCGGAGGCTAAACAGGAGATGATCAGAAACACTGGGGGAAAACCCCTGTTGAGGCTGTTCAGCAGACTTCTGTTGAGAGGCCTGAGCTGAAGCGAAGCACAGGGAGCGAGACATGCTTCGATTTACTTTGTTGACAGTGACATTACTGGAATGTCTCGTGCTTGGAAGGTCTCAGTTCAAATATCTAAAAACTGTAGTTACAAACAATTTTCATAATACGGTTTAAGCTTTGCCTGCGCTGTGAAGTGGTTTTAGGAGGCTCTCTAGTTAAGTAACAAACCCTGCCCAACCTTGCTGCAAACCCCAGAGCATGTAATTATGTAAATCATTGTTTGTGTTGCACCCATTGAAGTAACAGAACACTCAATCCTCTCACGAAGAGAGTAGCACAGAGCAATCCAGTGGTGGCAAGTAGACATACCAGTGCGCATACACATACATAGGATTCTTATTCACTCAGGATAGTGTTTTTCATCCTCACCTAACAAGAGAAAGCTGTTTTACCACTCAGCTCTTAACAGCTTTGTCTTTGAACTTTTTCTAGCTTCTGGATAAGTATGTACTGTGTGTATTCACATAGGATAAGTGCTGATATGGTGCAGCTAAACGAGCTGTTGTATGAAACATAAGGTGTGCTTTGTGTCCTAAATGAAAGCCATTGATGTTTTAAACCAGAGAACAAATCTTTGCACATCGACTAAGTGCACCTCAGTTCAGCATCTTAATGGCCTATTATAGCTGTTTTTCAACAGCACCCCTGGATATGTGTGCAACCAATTACTCTGGCAGATTTCTGAAAGATATACTAGGACTCAAATTCTGTCTGGACAAAATCATTGTTGAGCCTCTGAGCTATTGACGGCCAGATATACCTCACTCTGCAACAGGATCCCCTAGCAATCTACCTGCGTCCACTCAAAACAGACAGGCTCATTCAAGGTAATGCACAAGGCAGTTAAACTGTAGTGGTCAATTGAGAGCGTGTGTGTGTGTGTGTGTGTTGGTGGGGTGGGGGAGGATGGGGCGGAGTGGGGTGGTGGGGGTGATATAATGCTGCCAATTGAAAGCAGATGTCATGTTTCCTGATTGTGGTCCCTAGAAACAGGCACCATGCTCTCGATAAGGAGCTGCAGTGGCCTCAGGGTTGGGCTGGGTGAATGCTGCAGCTGGGCAGAGCTGGTGAAGTAAGTGCGGCTTCAAGCGCCATGAGATCCAGTTGCTCTCCTGCCAAGAGAGGAGAATGGCCTAGGTTCTGCTATTAATCGCTGTGACAGGAACGACAGGGGTGGGGGCGCAGTGGGGTGGGTCAGCATTGTGGGGTCAGCAGTCTGTTGTTTCAAAGAGGGTAGAGTTGCAGAGCATGTTTAACCCTGAGGGACTGGGTTTCAATGTCACATTCCTCTGCACGCTCTTAACTCTGAAATTCAGATTTTTTAAGCGCAGGAGGATATTAAAAAATGAGAACGCTCATGAAGAAAACAACACTGGATGAATGGTTTGTTCATTAATGCAGATCAGTCTGGAAATGCCACAGGAGGAAAATGCTTATGAGGCTGAACACGATAGGAAAAAAAAACATAGCACATGTTTATTTTCGCAATATATTCACAAAATTCAAAAATATAACTTCTGATCAACTTTTGCAGCTACATTTGAGAGAAAGTGAATTTAATTATAACCATTTTCTCTGCAGGTTTTTATAAAGCTCTTATAATGCTGTTTATAAAATTACAGAATTTAAACTGTAAATGAAAAGTTATCAGTGATTACATGCATTGTTCTGTCTCCACCTTCTATTCACCTTAAAAATCACTGTTGTTGTGAGTGAGGGAAGGGTGGGGTGGGGTGGGGTTGGGTGCAGGAGGTGTGCTCTTGGATCACATTTCTATCCAACTGATGCCAGAGTGATGTCAGCGCAGCCTTAAGAGGCACTTTGACATTAAAAATTTGGGGCAGATCCAGAGGCAGCAGAACAAGGAAAATTCCACTTGGTGGCAATAAAATTAGGCCCAATTTTTGTGCTGTATAACATGATGCACAGTACTGTAAGTGTATGTATTGTGTTACACTATATAGAAGGCATATACCCACTTAACAATTAAGAACACCTGCACTTAAATTACATAATCCAATTTAAATAATACTCTGAAAACATAATGGTTTTGTAATTGGTTGATATAGATGGTGATCAACCAGCATGCGAGTCCCACATTGGGGACTTTAAGGGATTCACATGCTGGATCATGACACCACAGATCCCAGTCAAGCAAGACTGCAGAACACATTCATGCATATGCTGTAGATAAATACAAAAGGGATATTCCCAGGAATATGTACTATAACCCTGTTAGAAGGGGCAGCAATATATCTTCAGAGTGTTTATAGAAGCTTTCTCAGCTGGAAAGACTCTAACACACTTAGTCAGAACAGTTAAGACATCTCCATTCAACTTCAAAACCAACAGAAAAGTGGGTTTTGGCATTGGTCACAGCTGCCAACTTAATTTGTGAAATTTTAAGATAAATGTGTGTTTCTACAAAAACACTATATCATATGGTAACTATAGCATTCTGCATGTGTTGGGAAGGGTTGGGATTTTATCACCTCACCATGTCCCATTATGGAGCACAGGGTTTTTCTCAACAGATGCAGGGAGAGGCCAGGGGCTCCAGAGATATATGGCCATATTTGTAGGGCTTGTCCCTCCTGAACATGTAGCAAAGGACTTCTCTGGAAGACAGGCTGGGAATAGAGGCCAAAGCCACAGGAGGGTTTACCAAGTGAAAACATTCAACAGCTGGTTCATGTTTTACATATACAGATGAATAAGATAGCCTTTATTAGTCCCACAGTGGGGAAATTCACAGGCGCATTGGTTACATTTAGAAGTGCGTGTATATCGAAACAATGCAGATTTTCTATGAAAATCTTTGGAGGTTTGGTCAGTGGAGTACTCTACTGGTTTTCAGGCACAAAGTCATTAAGTGAGTCTCAAGAAGCACAAATGCAAAGTTATGTTAATAAGACAGGTGCCTTCATGTAGAACTTGTGCATGTTTAGCTGTGAGATGCACTGTGAAGCAAGCCTAAGAGACATAAGGCAGGCAAAGCTCTCTGAGGGCATGGGAGAGAAATTAGCTGTTTTACATTAAACTATACAGTGTGGGAGGTGTGAGAGCCTGCATCCCACCTTGATAGATGCCTGGGATTAGAGTGCGTGACTGGGAGAGGGTGAGCAGACAGTGGGAGCTGGGGAGGGAGGGAGGAAGGCGTGGAACTGCAGACTTGTCTTCTACCAAAGCCTGCTGCATTCCTCCATCCGGAGTCCCAAGAGATGGGGGGTGTGGGGTGGAGCATTTCCAGACCACAGCCGTCACTCAGGGCGATCTGGTGGGAAAATCTTCAAGAGAGCAACAAAGTCAAGCCCCACGATGTGCAACATATGGAGTTGGGGCTAATTAGGATGACTGGGTTAGGTTTATTGTGTTTGTGCGATGATGGCAAGACACGCGACTGATGACTGATATTTTGGCAGCTTTTTAACATTACATCAAAAGAAGGAATGACAGCCAAGTCTGGGTGGATATCTGTGGTGATGCAAGACTCAAGTGAATAGTATGTGGTTGCTGATGTGAGTGAGTGGAGGGTGGTGGGCAGTGAGGCATGGATGGGTTCAGAGGTCAGACTGTGAGGAAGTGTGCCAGGGGCTGCAGAGAACACCGGAGTCACCACTGTATTAATTACAGCAGGAAGGTACAGCTCAAGACAACAGTTAAATATCAGAGGAAAGAGGAAATGACTCTGTATTGAACCAGGAATTGAAGCTTTTCAGTCAACAATCAGAACAAAACAATAAACGGTCACTCAGATCATCCTGTCTCTGTAGACATTGGTCATGAGAGTCTCATTCCATCTGTGCTTTGGTCCGTCAGGATAGTTGGTGTGAAATTAGCGATGGCAGGTCAGATAGCTGGATAGAGTTGACTGGCTGTGTTGGCTGTGTCTGAAGCTAAGCAAGCACATTTTGCTTTAGGAAAATATAACAGGCAAGTTTTACAAATGTGCATGAGGTGCCATGACATCATTAGCACAAGACTATTAAAACACAATTGCCTTTTACAGTACAGATTTAAAAGTCTCCTTGATCCCTCAAACTCAAACATGTGCTGTATAAATGGGGAAACTGTTTAAAATGTTAACAGTGCTATTCTGGTTCTAATGTAATAACAAATTCCCTACCAATAACTCACCACTATAGCTCCCCAATATCCCATTACGCATTGTTACTAAAAACTAAACATATTCATCAGCAACAGTGTCAATCTTATTTTACAACACCTCTAACAAAGGTTTTACCATCCAGTCTGCTACAACTCACCATATGACAGAAAGTGATCATAGAGTTTACATTTCACATTACATTTCACATTTAAGCCTCCGCACTCTGGCACTCCTGTGTGTCCCATTTGTATGAGGAAAACTGATTTATGCCTGACCATCTCACCCATTGTGAACCTCGTCCTTTCCAGTAGAATAAACAGACCACCCAGAGACGGAGGAGGGATGGCAGCTGTAGACAACATGATGGGGAAGTAGTCTAAAAACAGACAGACTTACAAGGTTAGGGAGTCCTTGACCTGTTGCTGGTCCACACTCACACTAATGCTCCTGATAGTGAACTAGAGACTGAGACGAAGCACTAAATTTGGCTTCATAGTGAAACGTGAGCAGGTCTACAACAGAGCTTTTATTATAGAATTGATATGGGTACAGAAACTGCAAAACTGCCTAGAGGCCAGTGATGCATTTTCTCATTTAACTGAGACTCTCAGAAGGTGGAGAAAATTTTATCCCCCTGCATAGATGCCGTATGACAGACAGCTGCAGGGGACAGTTGCTAACACTAAGCACGCTAGAAGACCTCCTTGGAGATTACGGCCCCACCTGCTAGCTCGGCACACACAGCGTTTACTCAGTACTTGTGGCACCTGTCTGTCACAATGATTTATCTAAGGAAGTCAGTGGACATGTGTTACAGTGGCACCAGTGTGTGAATATACTGTATGTGCCCCATGTGTGGAAACCTGAAGTAGTGACTGGAGACGGTCAGACGGCCACAAGAAGACAACAGGGTGTGGCAGAGGAGAAAAACAACTGCTATAACACGAGGAGTAAAATAGCTTTTTTTTCAGACTATAAATCAAACACAAATCATTCAAATAAATCTTAATTGAATCAAGTTTTTGTGTAGAACATTACAAAAATGTTCCCATGACACTGAGTTTTAACCATTATGCCAAGATCCTTATAAAATACATGATCTGTAGCTTGAATTAAGTGATCCTTTTGTCTGTTTCAACAGGAGCAGGTAATCTCTTGCACTATGCTACGTTAAGATGGCGTTTGAATATCAAAGTAGGAGTGTAACGTGAGATTTTACAAAACTATTCATTTATAAAAAAGTGACAACAATTTACAGGAAAAAGTCACAAATGTGCAGAGTTACAACAAAGTCCATGATTAAATCAAACCTTTATGTTTACAAAAGAAGGAAAATGTAGTTGTGGCAGACTGAAATTACAAACCTGACATCAATCGCAAACATAATCTGACAACCAGTGAGGAATGAGAAAGGGGAGAGAGAGAGAGAGAGAGAGAGAGAGAGAGAGAGAGAGAGAGAGAGAGAGAGAGAGAGAGAGAGGTAATGAGATCTGCAGAGGTAAGGCATTATGGGAATGTTTTGAGAATGAGGTAATACTGTTGTTGTTAGACTGAGAGACCCAGATGCATTCTGGGTATTCTGTTTGACTTCTGGATCCTACCATTGGAATTTGACCTAAGCAAATTACAGCAATAATGACTTGACGTCCATTAGCTCAGCGACTGCATGCTGTGGTGGCATGTTTTATAAATTAACCCAGAGAATCATGCTCTGAAAGTTATCCAGGTTATTACAACAAATTTACAACTGAAAGAAGCTGAATTGAAAGACCCTATCAACACTTTGATTTAGTGTTGCAATTTATCAAGGACTCTTTCCCCAAAGTCATAAGGCTCCCTGAAGATGGAAAATGGTACAATGGCCTATTACATAATTTAAAAATTTGGAAAAAGTGATGTTTTCAAAGGCATCATTACCTGGCACAGTAACACATTTAATCAGGGCATTCAGCGGTTTAACAGGGGTGATGGAAAACACTCCACTCACATTAAAATTTTAAGAAACGTATTTTGTATATCCTATTCATGCCTGACCCAAACTGTACCCACAGGATCTTTTGAGAAAAATCAGAGTGAGAAAGATTGCATTTCAAAGTAAATGACTTCATGATGTGATCTGTGGATAAGAGAGCTTCAGTTATCCACTGCAACAAGATCTATTACCTAATCCTCCACCACTCCAGAGGCCTCTGGGGACACACAGAAATCCTGTGAGCCCACCGAAGAGCTCTCACACACTGCACCAATTCATGCATTAGGGTGATAAGAGACATTAGAATAAAACTGCAGGCCATCTGAGCTACCTCACATTACAACTTCACTAAATCTTGTCTGCAGAACAATAATGAAATCTGGGAAAATACCTGATTCCTCTGAGGAGCAGAACTTAAGACAATCACTAAGCATGATACTTTTCCAAAACTCACATTTCTTATCAGCTTAAATCACAAAACAGGTTGCCACAGACAAGAACAAGTCTTTCTTGATAATGCCGAAGATCCCACCCTCTATACAGGACAATCTGGTGTTGGCTATGAACTAAAACAGAAGCAAAAAATGAAAATAGAGCTGTCCTCTAAAACACCAGCAAGGAATCACTCCATCCAGAGAAAGAACTGCTTCCTCTGTTGATCTGGTGTGATAGAGCGATCACAAATTGTCCACTACGGAAAATCTGATCTTGCTGTGTGCAATTTACTAACATTACTAAATGCCCATTATGAAAATGGTAATAAATTCATGTCTTGCCATCATTTGGAGCAAGAAATATGCAAAGTTACCCTGTGCAGCTTTGAAAGCATAAATCTATTCATTTTCAGTGAAGGCCATATGCAGTGGAAGTCCAGCTGCTGGTACTGCTGACCTAATGAAATACCGTTGGCATTTACCGACATAATTGCTCATTAATTTAACATGTCTTTAATGCCAGTAGAGTTTCTGGCGTACGGCATAGAAAAAGTAAACCACTGCAGACAGACAATTACATAAAAGCAGTTTAAAACTTAACAGAACTCTTTCCTTTGATTGACAGTTCGTCTATCTATTTCGAACTGCACCACTCTGGCCCACAGCACATTTTCAGCATAAACATTATAAAACTATTTGGCACCAATAGTAGTGTAGCTCACAGCATGTTTGCCAAGAGACAACTGATGTCCCTGAGAAGCTCATAGCATTCGTCCCAGTGGGAGTGAGCATGAGGCCAGTTCTTCTGGCCGGTTCCGCTCTTTCACTGAAGGACGGTTTATTTGCTCAAGCTGTGCAGAGAAATCAGTCCACCAATGGGTTATTAATTATAGACTGTTCCACAGAGCTGAGTCTCATCAATTAAAGGTCAGAGTTGTTGTAATATCCTACTGCACAGCACATCCACAAATTTACATGCTGACAAAACCAGTAAGAGTTACATTGTCACTAAGCTTTGCAAAACATAAGTAACTTTGTTGGTTTGAGATGGATCATTTGACCAATATCTTAAAATGGTTTTTAAAAATCTCTTGTCATTATGTTTGTTCTATGACATTGCATCTAATTAAACAATATCAATGAGAACATTTATCTGGTTTCCAAGCAAAGTGACATGGGACCTTATTCTCATTTCACAGCAGGAGTCATGGCACAGGAAGAGGAAGTTGTTGCAGCAACTGTGCCACCTGTGGAGGCAGATCAATATGTACGAGGAGACATGATTCAAAGGCAGACTGAAGCTCCTGGTAAGAAACACTGTCTTTGAAAAATATATTTGTACGTCTACTCTGTGGTTTGATTTGTCAGTGTGAGCAAAGAGTTGCACTAATGGGACTGATCCCGATGGGAAAATAAGTCAATAAAAGTATCGCCTTGTTTGACTGTCAATGTATGCATGTTCATTAAAATGCACTTAGGGTGAGTGAATTAACTTATAGAGTTAATGCATGAAAACCTCAGGCCCTTTCTCTGTTAATGTGGCCCAACTCGACTATCTGCCCCTACAGAGCACTTCATGTTTCAGTAACACCATAACATTTGATTGATCTAACGTTTTAAGGGTTGTATTAAACTGTATGGACAAATTCAAACACAGGCTAGTCCTATATAAGCAGGACTGTACTGCATAAGCCAGATAAATCTGATCCCATTAACATACAGTCCAGAATATCAATATTTTAGGTGTTAGTAAGGCCATGGATTGCAGAGATTGTTGGTCCTTATCATCTTATTGTAGCTGAATGGATAAAAATTACTTTTCAGAATTGAGTGTAGAATAACCTCTGAGCATGTCCTGAAAACACAGCCTACCTATGTGACCGCATCAACTTTGAAACCAAATACATATAATACTGTTGTACCGTTGCTAATACCTGAAAGTTGTGTGCTGTTTTCATATCTAACAAACTAAAACTTTAGGTTAAACTGCTTTTTCAGAGCCAGAGGATCCACAAGTACAAATATTGGTTTTCCCCACTATGGAATCTCTAGAACCAAATGAACAGACCACAGCAGCACCAGCTACAGAGGAAGCAGAAAACGTGGGAGATGAAGTACACAACGAGGCCAGCAGCCCTGCAGCTCCAGAGGAAGCAGCTGGAGAGGGAACTCTGTTCACAGTTTTGGCTCATACTGACATACCCAACGTCGTGGCAGCAGAAACCCCAGCACCTATGCCTTCCAGAGGCGATGGCCCCGGGAACAAAGTAGGTCCTTCAGATCACTTGTTGACAAGTCTGTAATCGCGTGTTGTCAGTCATTACAGAGCTCGGAATAACAATGAAATGAAAGTAATATGATAGAATTTGAACTTAATCAGCATCATTTAATACTGGTGTTGCTTGTTTACTTGTGTTACTTGTTTTTTTGTTTGGATGCACTTTTTTGTGCATCATATTTTCAAATGTTTCAAATGACACTGAGACGTGACATATTTGCAAATGATTCCTCTTTCCTCTCTGCATAAAAAATGACACCCTTATTTTCATATTAATGAGAACTCCATCTTCACAGGCCACATTTGTTCGGTCTTGGTTACAAATGTTTTGCTTCAGCCAGACATGGACACAAATTTGTATTGCATGAATAACAGATCTAAATTGCGCAACTAGTGGGACTCTTTGACTCTTTATTTAGTTTTTCTGAGATAGTAAAGTTTGTTATCAACCTGAGAATACTGTGCTTCACATTTGGATTTCCTCTTCAATTGCTTTAAATAGACTCAAAGCATAAAATAAAAGAATATCTGTGTAGAAGGAGTCAGAGGTATTGAGATTAAAATGTCGACCAATAACATTCTGTGTATTGCAACACGTTAAAGGCACTGGCCACCAACCTAATATCTCTGTACTAATGGTGCGAAGAATTACAGATTTCTGGTTTCTCTCAGCAGCCAGCGCCAGCGCCAGAGCCAGAGCCAGAGCCAGAGCCAGAGCCAGAGCCAGTGCCAGTGCCAGTGCCAGTGCCAGTGCCAGTGCCACAGGATGATGTTGAATGTGTCACCAAAGAGGCGGTCCAGGGAAAAAACGCTGTCAGTCTGAAACTCAAGGCCTCCTCCAGCTGTGTAAGTTTGAAAAGCATCTCTTTCTGTCTTTTACTTATGTACCTGCTTATGTGCGATATAGAATAAAAATCCTTTTGTGAGACAGAACAGAAAGACCAAAAAAAAACTTTGTGTCTAAAGGCTTAAATTTTAGCCAGAAAGTAAAAATAGTCTGCATCTTTGTTTTGATGCCACTGCCAGTCGACTGTCAGACTGCTAAATACGAGCACAGCAGGATAATCGTCCCTGTTTAAGAGCCGGTGACAGCTACCTATAAATCGGTGAAGCTAGAGAAAAACTGTGTCCACGCTTTTTAATGTCTACTTCTTATATGAGAAGGAAAGTCTAAAAGATTTCTGGTGCAGTGAGGGCATAGGGAGGGGAGCAGAGCACAGTGGGTGGGCTCACTGCTTCTGTAGAATGTGTAATGTACAGAGGTCTGAAGCATCCATGTGGGTGTGTGGTTGCGTTTGTGTTTAGAATGACAAATTCTTCGGCCTCCCAGAATAACAGCTTTGAGGTCAACAGGTACCGCAGCTTTTATGTGAAGGCCTGAACCCACTAGATGTGATCTCACCTTGCTACACCTCTCATAGCCTGAGTAGTAAATGCATTATTTAACCCTTATACAATGCATAAACAGCTATAGGCAGCAAAATATACATCAGTGAGGTCCTGGTGTACTCAGAGAAAGACACCAATCATACTAAACAAGACCAGAACTACCATAGAATTTGGTTATATTGTCTTTCCCTTATGTTTCCAGAAGATTTCATGGTTTGGGCTCTATCCAATCCAATATTTAGCCATGTTTGCAACTCTTGTAAATCTCAGCATAAGGTTATGGTTTTGGAAATTAAACCAATACTAATATCGATTTAGAGATAACTAAACTGATAATTATGTTTGAAAGAGGTTTGATCATTTTAAATAAATCATGGTTTAATCTCATTTGGTTCAACATGCCATCCTATTTGTTTGTAAACTATCTAAACATTTCTTAAACATGTTATTATGTAATGTAACACTGCTTAATATGGAGGACTGAGACACTGAGGAGGGTCTGAAGGCTTTGACCTCTACGATGTGTGAGGGGTGGGTTAGTGGAGTTGTACATAAAGCAGGTCTTGGTGATATCTCACATCCAGCAGGGTAAGTGAGAGGTTCAGCTAGTGTCTCAATTTTTGGTTCCAGAGCAGAGAAAATATGAAGATCAAATGTCACAATGTCTTCCAAAAAGAACAGAGAGCTTCCTCAGGCAAAGATTTCCAGACAGGGGTCACTGTGTCCTGCCCTACACGGCCTCATAAGAAAGCCTGCCGTCCACTCCTGAGCTGGGATGAAGGGCTTGTACATTGTGGCCGATTCTGACGTTTGGATCAGATTATATCAGGGAAAAGGTCGTGCACAAGGTTGTGATAGCCCTTATTGTGTTTAAGATAAAAAAGACGAAGAAAGAGCAGAAGAAGGGATTAGAGGAGTGGAAGGCTTGAGGCAATATTGAAGGTTTGGTATGTTTAGTTTAAAGCTCAAGAATTGGGATTAGAAATGAATGTCACATTGTGCAATGTATAATTTAGAATTTGATATATGAAACATGTTGAAATGAAAATGTTTTGCTCTCCTTGCAGAAAGAAACCAAAGTGAAGATTGAAAGTGTTCTGCAGGAGCTGTGTGGTGAGGACTGTAAGCTAGAGATCTACCAGGCAGACAACTCTGATGAAATCCTTGTGTCTGGAAAGTATGTTGAAGGTCAGTAACATTCTTGGGGTAATTAGCAGGATTAAAAACAATATTGACAAAACATATTGTTACACCTCATAAGCCTTCAGGTGATATTCAGTGTTTTTACCCTCTGATGAGCAGCATTTATTAAGGCGTGTGAGTTTTCAAAGTAGCAAGTTTAGTTCCCTCTACACCGGCATTAATATCAGCTTCATTACTTCAAATTTTAAAGGAGCTATTTGGAAGTTTTGCCACGTAGCCAACATTAGTGTCTGTTTACTTGGCATCCCTGCCGAGAGTCTCAGCCATCATTGCAGTTACAAGACAACTGGTTATAATGTGCCCTCTGAGCAGCACTACCTCTTCAGGGAAGCCTGGATACTAAAGTGACTCAGAAGAGTCACTGTACAAGTGAGACAAGATGGTCCAGCCAGACTGGGGCTAGATGGTTAGCATGCTGACTTCAGTAGACGAAAACTGATGAAAATAAAACCAAAATAACAGTTAACATTGGTGTTGCTTTCCATTACTGGAGAGAGCTCTCTGAATAATAGTCAACACTGACCCGCAACATTTCTTTTATTCTGGTAAGTGAAAAGCAGTTAATGCTGATGTTGGCCGTGTAGCAGGAGCAAAACTTATGAATAGCCCCTTTAAAAACTCTAATTTACTTTACTGGAAGTTATAGTGGATTGTCTTTTTCATCACTACAGAGTACTTTTCAGTTAAGTTGGATGAGTTAAGTAGCACTTCTCTGTGAATATAAATGTAGCCTAATGGGAAAACGTTTGTTTTTATTTGCAGCTGACGTTGCAGGCATGGCTAACAAGTTCAACAATGACAACATCAAAGATAAGGTAAAGTGCCACTTAGATTTTACTGTAGAAATGCTCTACACATGTATATTTATCGTGTCCCACTGAAAGTATTTTTTAAGTACTCAGTTTGGAAATGTGAAGTCAGAATTAGGAACATGATTGCGATTCTCCTCCAAATGCAATAAGAAGTATGGACCTTTTCTATGGGCGTGACGACCAAGACATGGACTCAATGTCATATCCATCCAAAATGGTCCCATAAAATACACAGACTATAGCAACAACATATCCACTAGACTCAACCACCGAATATTTGCTGGCTGACTCGTAATCAGACAAAATGGGAAAATGCACTAGGCAGGAGAAAAATACTCCCTGAGTTTTCCAAAGCCTTCAAGCTGCCAGGCTGACAGTTTGTGTGACAAACAAAAATCCCACAAACAATCCATTTGTCAGCTGCAAAACATTTTTTCAACTACCTAGGGGACAATCTCGGGTTATGGGTGTGTCTGTCTGTCTCTGTATTTGACGTACACAACATTTTCCTCCTTACTCCACCATACACTGAACGACCTTATTTACCAGTGTTTCAGGCAAACAGTCACTCTTTATTATGCTGTCTACAGTCTGCACACTGGCATATTTTTGTTTTGACACTGCCTGAAAGCCAGAGTAAATACTACCCACTCTGTGGGCACAGTACATCTCCATAAACAAAGGCTTTGGGGTGGGGTGGTTTTTGCTCACTTTCAGTTAAGATAGATAAGACAGCAGTAACTTGGTGTCGAAACACATCTGTGCTGAATCTAATGCCTTCATGGATCTGTTTAGACTTGCCAATAACGTGTGTGATCTGGTCACAAGTGGACACCTCTGACTAAGTCAGTTCACACCTGGCATTAAAATGCAGCTCCACATGCCTCTGCCAGGTCTGAAAAAAGCCCATGTGTGTCACCTTCAGTTTATACAGTTGCCTCTAATTTGTTTGGCTTGTGCCATAGTTCTGGCTTAGTTTACACACACAAAGTGACCACTTGACTCTTATCATTTTGTTGTGATTTTTTGTTTCAGACCGATGTGGAAGAAGCTGTTCCCCGCTGGGGTAGGAACTCTAAGTTGGTACTGGTTACCTTGCTTCTGACCGGCCTGTTGCTGGCTGCACTGCTGGTAGCTGCTTATTACCTCAAGACCCACCGCAAGAACTCCAAAGGAGTCAGACTGGTGAGTAGATTCGAGGAGGTGTGTCACACTGTTAATGCCAAGAGACTCAAAATTCTGTGGTAAAGGAATCTGTAAAGTCTTTTTTTGTTTTGTTTTGTTTTGTTTTTACATCAGTGCTACTTTGAGAGAGAGAAAAAGCATAGATACTGTGGCCCCGAAAGATTCAGTTCACCGCTGAAACTTTGAAGTGACAGTTTTGTTTTTTTTTTTAACAAAAGTACATATGGATTTGAGGTTAAATGTATGGTTATCCTCAGGTCGATTCCTCACTTGATGCTTGACCCCCATGTCCCTTAACTAAAAGCAGAATGAAGTCCTTGAAACTCAGTGTTTCTTATACATTGATTTATTTTTGGCAGCGAGCCACAATATCAGCACTGGACTCCACATATTGTCTTTTTTTTTAACTATTTCAAACGGTTAAAATCTTATTTCACTGTAGAGCCCAGTGCATCGATTCACTCAGCTGCTCCTTGCCCTTCTCTCTCTTTCTCACAAACATATTTACAACAGACCGATCATAGTTGGACTGAGCACTGGGAGAAATCCTGCTGCATCAGTGGGCTGGTGGACTGTCAAAATATCCATTAGAGTTTTTACCGTCCCTGTCAGTCTCTTTACCCGCCCTCTGTATGGTCCTGTCACTCAGGGTGCGCAGAGCGTGCGTCCTGCATGTGTCAGGACTGGGCTCACCGGCCAGTAATATGTGATCAATCCTGACTGACTGAGGGTTTTTTGTTTGACACAACGTGAAGCGATGAAACTGTAGATATTGTTCAGTTATTTTTCACAAAGTACTTGTCAATTAAATTCTGTGGGAAACACTGAAGCTGTTTCTACTTCAACAGACGGTTCTACAGCTGGTTTTAGTTTTTCCATTTTTTCTGTAGAGCTCATGACATCATTTAAAAGTGTTTACATATGGGGGCACACCCACGTGATGATTTAGATGAAAGCCAATAACTTTCTGTCATAAGCATTAAATATTAACCACAAAGCCCTTGCTGGTGGACAGAGCACCTCACCAAGTTGCTGACAAAGGGTTAATATTTTCAGATAGAGGCAAAATAAAAAAACAACAAGCTTGCTTGCATATTGTTAACCTCTCAACAGTATAAGAATTACCAACACCCAACTGAGTGCACACACAGCTGAAACCCATAAACCTCATTCATGAAGAATGTAGTTGTTTATTTTTCAACACCACCCACAAAAACAAACCCATTCTCAATCACACACCTTCCTGCTTGTTTACATGTCGCATTTGAACAGTAAAATTAAACTCGTCTGTGTTAAACCTAGTGCAGTAAACTCCTCCTGATAAACTCTGATCTCAAATGATGCCTCTCTCTCCTTAGGCCGAGTCTTTCCAGGTGGATGAGGAGAATCAAGCTAATACCCTGGTGTCTGTGGCCCCCCTGCCACAGGAGCCCCTTGACAAGCCCACTGCCAATGGAGAGTCTCCACCAGAGAATGGGACCAACCCCTCCCCCACCACCAATGGACACTCCCAGACCCAGACCCCTGTGGCTGACACTGAAATGTGAATCATGACACCCACTCACCTCCTCTTCTACCCATCACCCACTGGGACACACAATCCACAAGCCCCTCTGCTGCCTCAAAGACTGTCCACACACTGAGACAAATTAAACATGAATCCACCGAACAGATTCATCTCCCCTCCTCTTCTCCTTCTCTCCTCCTCTCCTCATACCTCCCGGGACAATGATGACAACAATGATGAAGCTCATCACTACGATGATAACAATGACAATGCCTGAAATGTGAAAAGCTTGGGATCACTGGCCTTTGCTGGTGTCAAGAGGAGACCACAGACGCTGTGTTTGGGACTGAGACTGATCAGCAGAGCACTGACTGGGATTTGTTAGATGCCCTCACTTCAGTCTAGTAGTAATCATTGCAGAATCACTAAAATAACGCCAAATATGTGCCGCTGATCCGTGACGAAGCAGCAGAGAATGTTTTATTATCTCAATCCACAGCTGTGGTGCAATGAAACCAATTAAGCCAGGCAGGTGAAAGGAGACCAGTTTCTGTGATGTTGTAAAAAGGACTGACGCTCACTGCTTGATTGTTTTGTTTTTTTTTCTCTCTTTGTGATCCAGGAAGGTTTTCGTAGCCTTACTATTTGCCTTAACTTTGTTAGACCTATAAAGTGTGAGATGGGCAAAAGAGATACACAAGGTTTGAATTTATTGAAAGTTGGCTATATTTTCTCACAAACTTTTTTAAACATTTGTCCTAGAAACCAAAGACCAACTGACAGTATTATCAATGTACAAAATAGTAAAATAACGAGCAGCAAACATGATCTTTGGTTTTACTGAGATATTCATAATGTGGAAAAGTCAGATATTGCATTAGTGCTTTATACTGATAACATAACGAACAACTAAACCTTGATAACTTTTGACCTTTGGTCAAAGTTTAATTGGGAGAGGTTGCAAAGCACATTTTAAAATTTTTGTGTGGTTTCAAAGTGATTTTCATGATGACATAAGTGTACAGTTTTTATGTTTGTTTTTTTGTTGTTGTTGTTTTTTTTTAAGCAACTTCAAATTGTTCCTACTCTTTCCAGTGTCTTTGTGAATGGTGAAGCCCAGAAGCATTTTTAAATTCTGAGAAAAAGGTATTAAAAAAAAACAAGACAAAATAGACTGGCAGTTTTCAAGTTGCCAGGCTGGTAAACAAAATCACAACCATGAAATTCCAACACAACATGCAGCATTCCAAAGACTGCCTTCCTCACCTTGTTGATATAACAAAAATTACATCAGTGGTACATGTTTCTTACACATTTTTTAAGCCTTTCTTTAGAACAACTGGCTGCTTTCATAATGTACTGCATGTGTAAATATGCCTGCTTTCTCTCTTAGTAGTATCTGTGCCTGATTCATAAACTGTGATTGTTGACAACATCTTTGTGGGTTGTCTTCATCTTACTTCTGTCGTGCTGGTTTGGTTTAAGAGCAGAAACATTTTTTTTCAAAGTTATAAAAATGCATAGCTGCACTCAGGAAAGCAATCAGTGGCATACACACACAGACACACACCTCTGAAGGAAATACTTCACTGAGCACTTGAGCACTTACATGCAAATGAAATTGTCTGTTGCATAAATAAGCTTTAAGTGCATTCACATGAGGTACAGCTCCAGGTGGTACAGTTAAGTGTAGGATTATAAACATATATAGTTGTACTGTATATCTAAGATCTATTGTCTCCTAAAGTTCACCCTAACTCATTACCTTAACATATAGCTGTGAAGTACTGTATACTCATATAGCTCAATGACAAGTAAAATAGACTATGTCTATAAACTGTTAAAAACTTCACCCATCATGCAAATCAGCAGTCGATTGATCCCTGAAAATTAATTAACTTAAATGTTAATTACTGCAAGCAAACTATTTTTTATCTTCACTCAAGGCGATGACAAATTCAATGAGCTTGTTTAAAATAGACACTTGAACTTGATTATCACTTTCAAAATTTAATATAAGTTATTCATGTTAAATGAAACAAATGTCAAAGATTTAAGGGAATAATGCAATTTAACACTGGCACACGAAGGTTTTCAGTCATGCTTTCTATTTAAATGCAAATCAATATTTTGACTAAGACATAGCAGAAAATAGCCCACAGAGCTAAAGGCCGTAGTTTGAATGTTCATAGTGAAAAAGCAAATGTTCTATTCAAAACACACCATTAGCGATGTGCTTCAGTGAAATCACTGGAGTAATGAGGGGAGAGACACTCCCAACAAAACACACGCAATTTTAAATACTGTCAATTTCAAGAGCTCAATGTTCATTCAATATTATTTTAAAGCTTTTGCAAATCTTAATTATATTGTCTGAGAAGTTCATAGAATTCCACTGCTCCAATTTTATAACCTCAAGCAAGTAAAACATCCCAAGATTTCATATGCAGAGCAACAGAAAAATACACTAGTTTTGAATGGATATCTGGTGTCTTAACCATCATCTGGTCTACATGGATACAGCAGGCGTCTGTGAATGTCATGAATATTTGGCAACAAAATTCAGACAACTGTCAGTTGATACTTCCCATTAAGCCTAATTTGAGAACATTTGAATGTCCTCAATTTGTATCATTACGCCTGTGTATGCTTTCCTGTGTATTTTCATAACAGCCTTGGATGCACTGTGATTGGGTGTTTGCTGCTCCTTCAAGTGTCTTAAAGACCCTTGATGAGTTGACATAATTACCCACAGAGGGGAAACTCAACATCAACTCAACATGAAGAACAGTGCTCTCAGGTTTCTCATTCTCACAGGTCTCTTCAAGGTGGTCCTCTGCACCTTCTTTGGCTGGAATATTTATGTCCCCATAAAAATGAATTGGGAAGAGGCCAGAAAGTATTGCAGAGAGCACTACACTGACCTGTCTTCAATCACAAGCCACAAGGAAGAGGAAGAACTCTTCACAAGTGCGGAGCTAAAAGGAAATCCTGATGCCTGGATTGGTCTCTACAAAGATGCCAATGATATTTGGAGGTGGTCGGGAGGGAAAACTGCATCGTTCCACAACTGGTCAAGACTGCATAACACAGGTTATGACAACAGATGTGTGGCACAATACAAACACGGCTGGCATGGAAGGAACTGTGAGTTGGACACTTTCCATTTCTACTGTTTTCAGAGCAGCCTGGTTTTGGTGAAGGAAAACAAGACGTGGGAAGAGGCGATGGAGCAGTGTCACAGCCAGGATGGTGACCTGGTCAGCCTGACCTCTGAATCTGCTCTGACTAAAACCCTGCAGACTAGCAGGGAAGCCCAGACAGATCACGTGTGGACCGGCCTGCGCTATCTGGCAGGCAGCTGGCTGTGGGTGGATGGGGACAAAATGGAGTACCAGGCCTGGAGTCAAGGGAAGACACCACAGTGCCCTGACAGGAGTCGCTACTGTGGGGCCCTCTCAGTGAAGGGACAGCACTGGGAAAGCCAGGACTGTTTGCACAAATTCAACTTTGTCTGCAATCAAAATACTCAAGAACTTCCTAAAATGTAACATACACACTGCCCATGTTAGTAAATGTATGACAGATGATATATCTAAAAAAACATATGTTAGCTGTTTTGTGTATGTTTTCTTTCCAAGATGTTAGAAAACGTTCTTGTGCTATGAGGGTATGCTAGTATTTCCCACTAGTATGAAGTAAATGTGAGGAAAAGATAGAGCACAAATAAAATACTTATTTCCCTGAGCCCTTAGAAAATGATGTGTGCTATAATCTATGCTTGAGCTGATACTGATATATATTCATGTTTTTACAAAGACATTAAGAGCTAAAACTACTGTGATGTGGTTTTAATTCAACTGTATAACTCCTATGTTACGCATGTTACTGTTGAATTGTTTAACATAAATACCATAATTAAATAGTTTGATTCTGGGACGATGCCTGCTTATCAGTCTTGTTGTGTACATATCTTTCCAACGACATATTTAATTGTTTCAGTTTACTAATATGTGAAATAGTCATGAAAACAAACTTTTAAGAAACAATGAGTAAAGGAAAGATTATAAACACTAAATGATAGACGGATGGGTTGACAAAACATGGGACGTTTCCAGTTTGAAATTAATAGTCAACAGTATCGTACTAGTCTGATTTACTATCACAAATGAAAAATAATGCTGGTGTCAAATCTGTATCTTAGCAGCAAACTACCAACAACAAAGAATTGCTGTTGTTACTGTCAGTAATGGTCCACTGCTAGTGCCAGCGAGTATTTTGAGACAAAGAGGCAATGACCTAGGGGCTCCCGATGGCCGTGAAGATTCAGACACACAACACATGGTCACAAGGTCGCCTGTCATTCTGCGTGTGGATTATCTGGAGAGGGAGTATTTGATGTGTGAGAAGCCTGACTCTGCATGTATGTGTGTGTGTGTGTAGTTGGTGCAGCCCCTGCAAATTAACCACTGCTGTCACAGTAGCTGATGTGACCTTTTTCAACCCTTGTTGTTCCACTCTGACAGCCTATACATGCCTGCTGTAATGGTTCACTTACCAAGCCCACTGGGGTAGAGGCTTCCACTGTACAGCTGCTGTAAAGCTGAGTAGGTGCAAAGGTCACTGTGGTGTTTGCTGACAGCAGCTTGGCAATGACTCCGGACAAGGCCTCACTCTATCACTGAAGATCACTCCTAAAGCAACAAACATCCCAATATGCGAAATGTCAGTGACTTTAAAGTAACATTAAATCTCTCACTTGTCACAAAACCTGGATTACTAATAGTCTCCATGTTTCACAGTCCTTCTTGTGCAGTTATTTCTCCATTTATTTGGCATGAATATTTTCCCACAGAGAGACAAAGCTTGAGCAATTTGGAGTTCAGTGCCTTGCTTAAGGAAACTTAAACATGTGATTAAGCAGGACCCACCATTTTTAACACCATTAACCTTATGATTAATGGCTGACCCACTTCACCACCTGAGCCACAGCCACAGCAAACACTTCTCGATGGAAATGATCAGATGCATCTCTCAAACAATCCCAGACTTTCTAAACTTAGCCAGACAGCCTCATCTGTAAGCAGCGGTGGTATTAAAGTATTCAGATCCTGTACTCTGGTAAAGTGATTTGAGAAAAGTAAAAGTCCTGCATTAAAGATATTTCTTAAGTAAAGGTGTAGACATATTGGTAACAAAATATATGCAGGTCTTAAAAACACAAGTACCCAAGGTCAGTAATAGTCAGGTAGTCAGCATTTTGTGAGTAAAACCAGAACCTGAAAACTAGTAACAACAGCTTTCAAATATTTGTATGTAGGTAAGAAGAAGGGTGAGAAATGCAATACAGTGTCCTTATACGGGGCAGAGATATAAAGTAGCACAATCATCTCATTGAATTAACTGCTCATAAGTACACTGCAATAAAGAAATGAATCAGCAGCAGTTTGACTGCATGGAAAAATAACCTATGAAGATTTTGATTTGGTTGAAGCAAACTTGACCTGTGTGCTAACTGTGTTTGCAGCAAAGCACAGTAGCTGATACTGTATCTCCACCTACTGGGGGTCCTTGGCCATTTCAACTATTAGGTTGATAGTAAACAGCCACAGGGCCTAAGGTTTCCCTGATAAGTTTTAGGGAGGCCATGCTATATTGAGGAGCACCGCAAAATCAAACGCATCAATGTGATTCATGTTTATGATTGGCGACTGTTAAAAGAGATGCAAGCTTTTTCTGTTTTTGTGTTTTTGTTTTTTTTTTGTTTTTTTTTTGCATTTCAACCCAACCAAATTAAGACAGTTTATAGCCGTGTCGTAAAGATCTGTGTTTTCAGGTGTTTTCACAAGGCACCAGTTAAAACATACGTCTACTCACTTGAAAGACTTGTGTATCCAAACAGACGAGCACAAGCGCCGTGAAAACTGAGGTTTCTTTTATTTTGGTCTCAGCAGGGACGTTATGTCATCCGCGTTTTCGTGAGTGACGTAACGTCCCGATTACCGTAAAGGACAGTAAAGCGGAGCAGTGAGTCACCTCAGTTACCGTAATTTACAGTCACGTAAAGCAGTGAGACACGATTTACAGAAACTTCTCGATTGACTGCTTAACACCGGGGTGAGGGTTGTGTATGCCAAAGCAAAATAGCATCACGTAGCCCCAAATACTTCGGATGGTGTTGTCTTTACTTGTTTTTGTGTCTGGTGTTGCATCTTTAAATGGTTTATTAAGTCAGAAAATGAGTCAGCAAAATGTCACGTCTCCACAGGCCCCTTAGTGCCCCCTCAGAGACGGTTCTTATCCTGATCTTGGCCATAGGACGAAATGCAATAGCCTATTTTGAGTCTTTTTTAATTCGACATGAGTAGGCTATGACATACATAAAATACTGAAGGTCTATAATGTCACTTCAGTCGCATTATAATCTACCCATATATATGGTGAGATAAAAAAAAATATTCAAAATAAATCTACTGCTAAATCTTTCTACCAAGCCAATTTTGAGTGTTACATTGCCATCTGTTGTAAGAAAAATGGCATTGCAATGTGGGTGATATTTTATTTATTTTTGTCTTGTCATTGCACAAATTGTTGGATCAATAGATTACCAAAAGACCCTTACAAATAAATAAAATAAGTAATCATTTAGAACTGGGGATACTAGAAATAAGTATATGACCAAAGAACGTCCTGTCCTAGGATGTTATGGGGATACTGTGACATCTAAAAATTACCACTGGCTACAACAGGAAGTCAGAAGTAAATATTAAAAACAGAGGACTTTTATGACCAATTAGGAATATGCTAATTATGTTTTTACTTTTATCTAATTCAAACTCTACAGCTGCTCTAAATGAGAGTGGCTCTAAACCTTTCTTCCTTTTGACCCATTCAAAGTAAAGCAATTATCAGTGATCCCCTTTGGGTTGTGAGCAATATAACCAAAAGTGATTTGTGCTTTTTCCCATCTCTCCTATTTGTAGGATTTGTGTTTGGCATATGTAGGTAAAAGTATGCAGCAGACCTGCTTCACATAGAAAAATACATACATACACTTTTTGTGTCAGACGTACTTGGTAATTGCTGGAAACCAACTGGTCAAGACACAATTAGAAGAGCCCACAGTTATAGACCTATGTGTAGAGAATATGTGCCACTATATAATAGCCCCTGTGTATCCATACTGACCCGCGGTGGAATGAGCTGTCTGTGTCCTTGTAAATAAAAATGTTTATCTAATTTTTTTTTTTCATACTGCTGAAAAAAGAGTAATGGGCCCTAGGCACGACATCTGGTAGCTGCGTCAATGGGAGGTAGTTTACGGTAAAACGGCGCCCATTACCATGTGACCTCACCGATGTTTGTAAACATGCGTCAGCCACATGTGATTCTGGCGATGAGGAAAGGCTCCCCAGCCGCCCGACCAACCAGCGACCGGGGGAGTGTCAGGGGCGGGGTTCCCGTGTTGCGCTATGGAAAATCGTTAGAGGGATACACTGTGATAAACGTACGCACCGAGATTTCTAATAGCGACAGTAAGGCTGAAACGGAAACCTAGTGGACTGACTGTTGACCGAGGACCGGGTCTGAGTGGCACCGGCCGGGAAACAGATGAGACTCCTTCGGCACGGGAGGAGAACAGGCTTGGGATAAACACGTAAGTTATTTATGTTATTATGGGGCGAGAGCGACATAATGCTGCGCATGTTGCGTAGAGAATACCACTATGTAGTTCATAATCACTCAAGTGCTGAGTGAAAAGGTAAGAATAAAAGCCCAGAGGCGCTGTTGTAAAAGTGTGGAGAATACGCCTAAATAAAGAAAACAAAAGTCCCGTATTCTCAATCACAAAGTACGCAGGGGCTTGACGATGAAAAAACGTTGTCAACACTTTTTGTAATCATGAGTGTTTCATCATCGACGTGACAACAGGTAAATTAAACTGCGTCAGCGAGAAGGACCGAAAAAACCACATGAAATCCAGTGGGAATTTCCGCTGTGATGGTCGAACATGCTGCGACGGCATGAAAGCGTGGCTGTGCTCGGTCCGAAACTTGAGTTGAGCCCGATTCTGATGTTAAAATGAGGATGTAAACAAAGCGTGGATTCGGCAGGGATGGCGTGTGAAGGAAGAGCTCGGAATAGGATGCTGCGCAAGAGATGGATAGTGCGTAATCCTGTTGTGGAAGGCGACGACGTTACGCAGTTCATGTTGGCACGATCATTTAACACTTCATCGTCTTCTTTTCCCCCCGGTGGTGTCAAAAATCTGCCGGCAATTTTTATGAAAATCTGAACACTTTTCAAACATGGTCACAAATTGACGCACGGGGGGGGGGTTGCTCTATAATTTCTGTTATTTCAGAGGAAATAAAAACTTTAGCACCAAGTGAGCAACACAATGGTGACGCAGCTTGTTTTGTGTTTCAGGTGTCAAACAACATTTGCTGCGTCACAGAGATCCCAGGAGGTCCTTAATAGTAATCTGGCTCTTTAGTGCGCACTTGATACGATGAAAACAAGCTCTACTTCCCAAACATAGGAGGTGCTATTGAGCAATATAATTCTTAATATCGTCTGCTGTGAGGGGATTTTAACATAGCCTACAGGTATTTCTCACAATCACTATTTTTTACTTTTTTTTTTTTTTTTCCTGTGGGGGCTGTTTCACCCCATTTTGTATTGATGGCTTTGACAAAAATAAAGTGATTATGTATCTCAAGAAAATTTCACAAAGCCCTGAGTTCTCAGTAACTGAGTTGTAGTTTGGTATTCCTGTTGTTGTTGTTGTTGTTGTTGTTGTTGCCATTTGGCAGATTTGTCTCCCTTAGAGCTAGAGCTTGTAATGCACACCTGTGAGAGCACAGTTGGACACTGACACGCCTGATGTGACGACACTGTTGCTGTTGACACCGAGGCTGCCGGCCTCTCATACCTTCCTAATGATCCTGGTGAAGGAAGGTGGGTGTGGTGCCTCCTACTGCTTACCTGCCAGAAGGACAAGAGATTGAAGTGCTCCCTCCCATCGCAGAGCTTCTGAGGTGAAAATGAGGCGCACAGGAGGAGCAAACTCCTTCATGACAAGTGGATTTGTTCGGTCAATGGGTGAATCAGCAGTAGACCTCATGAGTTGCTAAACTGCTGGCAAGGAAATTGAAGAGCGAGAGAGAGAGAGAGAGAGAGAGCAAGAAGAGGAGGGGGAGGAAGGGGAGCTTTAGAAATTTAATTATGTGTACTGAATAGAAACTTGACTCTTGAGGGAACGTCATTAGTAGTTTTGAAACAAGCAGGTAAAGGTGATCACTGATCACGGAAAGAGTGTCTAGTCTGACCGTACAGCAGGAACTACCTTGTGCTTATTTACATTATTTTGAAAATATAAGTCAAACAATCTGCTCTGCACATTTTTACTGACTGGGATTATCATGTCCTTTGCAGTCAAAATGTTTACCATGTCTTCTGAGGCTGACCATTAGAACAAGTGACCCACTTTCACAGACAAGGAAACGTGACCTCAATAGTTATTCTGCGATTCTTTCAGGGAGGGGCGCTCCGCTCCCTCTTGAGTCAAACAAACAGAGGAGCCCAGTGCAAGTGGGCTAAATTCGATGCTTTCAACCTAGTTTTATTAAGAGTTCTTGGAGGATTTCTAAATAATTGTGTTATTGCGTTCTGAAAAAAAAAAAAAAAACCACAATCCTCGCTTTTAGTCTAGTGAATGAATTCAGCAGACACTGCTGGGCCAAAACTAAATGCAGCAAACAAGCACTTTTAAAAGACGCAAGAGGAAAGGCGGATGTGAAACTACTTATGGGGGTGTTTACAGCAGGGGGCCAGCATCACCTGTAGCCTTCAAAACCCTTCAGAGGGAAATGGTGAGCGACCCACTGCCTTTTTAAACAGATCCCTCCTACGCACAAATTATAGAATAGGAGGTGGCACAGAGCCGAGAGATGACAGTGCTAAAATTAAACTCAGAGCACTGCTGGCCTCGCTAGATGATGATGTATTAATAGACAAGTGTGAGGCAGCATTCATTCGCAGGTATCACTAGCAGCGAGGCACCTAAACTGCTACAAAAAGGAAAAAAAAAAACTACTGTAAGCTGCTGTGCTGAAGCCCAAAAGAGACGTCACTTTACGGCCTTATTTTACTTTATGCAGACGTATTTATTACCTCAGATAAATATTTATTTAAGATAGACAGCGCATATGAGGAGGATGAAATAGTGAGACATCTTATTGGTGCCTAAGTTTTTTTTCATCCAAAATTACTTTTAATCAATGGGGAATGCCTGCCAGGTTTTCTCTCTCTTTCTGGAAACCCGATTTGCTTTCACAGAGACACCTTTAGCCACATTTCAAACCTTTATGTACGCCTTTATCTCTAGTTATCTAACTCATAAAGTCCCTCCTGTTGTCAGCAAGTCATCTCATATTTCCCAACAGCCCGAGTGGGAGCCAGGAGAGAGTGACAAAGTGTAAATCAACTCTTCTGTTTCCACCCATCGTACGGCCGACACAGATAAACAAAGTGTTCAAAGCGCTCAGCTGGGCGCGTTAGGGCTCTCACATCTCTAAACACTTTAAAATTTTGCTGCACTGAAGAGAAAATGATGCAACACAGATGGAGTTATCCAAGCTATTAAACAATCCAAACACAATTGGTACTTTCAGGACAGAGTCTGTACAGGCGATATCAACAGGAAATGCCACCTTTGGCTTTGACTGGTCCACTCAAGTGTCATGTGATTCCTGTATAATTCCACTGATATGTGAGTTTTGTAGGTAATCACAACCCACATATATAAATATATCCAAGTTTATTGTTAATATATCTATAGTAATATATACAGCATACAATATGATGAATATGCCTAGATTTTTGCGCTATATATATATATATGTAGATATATATTCTGTAGTTTTCCTTTATTGAACAAATGTTGAGAGATGGTTAAAAAACACATTACCCCGATGAGTTTGCCCCTCTCACTCCTGATAAATTAGGACCTCTAATCTGTAAGAGGATTAACCACCTACCCTGTTTACACGTGCACACATGCACACAACCCCACCCCCCGACTGTTACGCACACACAATGTCACACACGCACAGGCATTCAGTGTTCCCTTTACGTCACCTACTCTAATGTGACCCAACCCAGTGGCTCTCCCTGTGACACACTTTAGCCAATAACAGTCTGCCCTGCCCTGGGATTTGTTATTGTAATTGATATTTAATTTATGAAAGCCACAGGGATAGTTTATGCTGCCATTCTCTTCAATAAGAAACATTTGATTTGCTTGTTTATGATTAAAGAATCATTTGCATTGTTGACTATTAAGCATCTGTTCTTGCAATTTGCTGCTGAGGGTGGACAGACACAGTTTCATGTCGCTAGTAATTAAACCAGTGCTTGCGCAATTTGCCTTTGTTTTGGTTTTGAAAGGGGCTGATGCGCCTTTAACAAGCAGTAGATGGTCAGGTGACTCGGCAGAAAAAAACTGCTCCGATGCAGAAAGCAGCCACAGCACACACACAACAGACAGCGAAAAGAGCTTGTAGTAAAAAAGAACAAGGGAGCAAGAGAGAGGTCGATACAGAGTTCACGAATAGCACTGTTATATGGGAGGAGTCAGGAAAGCAAGAACAAGAAGAAGACAGATGAAAGCAGGGTTGCGGCCTTCAGACTACACTCTCGATGCTGACACTGTGCTCATGTAAATACTGGGAGTGCTTGTCGAAATTGAGAATATTTTAAGCCCTTGTTTGGGTCAAACTACACATCCATAAAACAATGATGGCTGTCATAGATGCCCAAATTTGATTATCAGCAGGGAAAATGCATAGTACAACAAGCGCTTTTGTTTCAGAAGCCAAGACAGTAAACTGCCAGTGAAGAGGATTAGGGAGTGACAGACAGGGAAATTGTCCCCGAAAGACACATGAAGGTTTTGGATTAGTTGCTACGTCACCTTTTCCCGTCAACAGGACAACAGCGTCTGTGACACTGACAAGGCAGGATAATGCCAGCCTTTTAATGCCAGACCTACAAATAGATTTCAGTGAGTTTTCCACATTAATTGTCTCAGTATTGTGTTGTCATTTCAGAAGAAAATGAGAACGGTAATAGTGTCAGCGAAAGCCTCAAATGTGCGTCCCTATCGATATACTGTGCTGCACGCCTCATAGGGATGGACAACAGGGGTTCATACTAATGAATCCTTACCTATTCCAGGACCTGTTTTTTTCATCTTGCTACACAGTCAACCCCACTTGGACCAGGAGCGGGACTGGATGCCTGAGGCAGACCCAGGAGAGGAAACAGTATCCTATTGTGCATTACAATGAAGTCTACAGGGAGCGGCAGAGATCTATTTTTCCACAGTATGATTCATAGACAGTTTTTGTTGGGGTTCATCTCTGGTGCCAGTCTGCTGCCGTACCCTGTCTTATACTGAGATCCTGGTCATCTGCTGCTGTGTCATTCTTAGATGTGCTGGCCGTGACTCAGTGGTTCTTCTCATTTGTCTTGGTGCCAGCAAACAGTCTGCATCTTCTAGAGGCCTGGGTTCTTTTTCTGTCTCTCTCTTTGGAAAGAGCGAGAAACCCCATGTTGTACAGCATCAGCTCAAACACGGACCATGGGAAATATCTCACACTTAGCAGTGTCAAGATTTGAAAGTATTCGTTTTGTAGTGAGTAAAATCTAGTATGTGTAAAGATTTCACTTCCCAGTGCGTGTGATAAAAACAGGTGGGTATTCTGTTTCACAGTAAATAAAAGTCGATACGATGGTAATCATACATGCTTTTATAAAATTTCAACAAAACTTGAAAGGCAGTGTTTCAAACAAACTGCAGAATTTTCCACAGGCAAAAGAGGGTTTTATTTAGTCTGACTAAGAAATCAGAGTTCTCCCGATCAAATGGCCATGGGAACAACAGATACAATATGTGCCCTAAAGAGCTGGAATTGGTTTTCCTTTGCGAGAACAAAAAGGAAGAGGTTATACAATTAACTACGCACATAGTGATAGTGAGAGCAATTACCATCTCTTTTCAGGGTAGGGTGAGCTTCTTTTATTGATTGTATTAGAATAATTTACTTGGTAAAATGTATTCAGTATGTTGATTCATGTCATTGTCATTATCTGATAATGAGTGAGTCTCAGGTCTGATTTTCTTCATCCACATCATTGACATCAATCATAAAAACTATGTGCAAAAGTGATGATACTAATGTTTTTTGTTTTTTTTTCTAATTTCAGGTGGGATGGGAATTCCAGTGGTTTTTCTTCAAGGCATCCTCCCCAGGAAACTGGTTTCAGATGGTGTCTTAGAGTATAAAATCCCATCTAGCACCATTTGAAATCGGTGTTCTTGAGCAGGAACTGACTTCAGGAGAGCCGACGGTGAGCAGCTTTATTCACTAAGTTGCCAGAAGGTTTAGGACTGCAGTTGGGAAGCAATGTTTGCATCTATATTTTAGAAAACTGTTCCAGATTTGTGATAAATTAAGTCAACTGATCAGATTTAGGGATTTAAAAAAACACCGTTGTGTCCATTTGTTCTCTCGACCAGTTCTCCATACAGCTCATGTTCCACTGATCAGAAGAAAACAGTGTCAAAGTTCAGTGTTTTGCCCACCTGACCCCCCCCCTCCCCACCCTCACCAAGGCTGACCGTTTTCCTCTGGTGTTCAGAGTTTCCATCATGTCTAGCACCATTTGAAATCGGTTACAATGTGGAGGGACGATCAACAAAGGTTTAGTTCCAGCTGCTGCATGATCAGTTCCCTCAAAGCGCCTGAAGATGGCAGCATTGAGCTGCGGCCCATGCTATCATCCAAGCCTATGAAGTGAGGTGGAATCCTTGAGTTGTTCAGAGCTTATGAGTCTGCCTAGTGCAGAATGGAATTGTGGGATGGAGTTTTTCCTAAGATTGAAATATTTAAAAAGTGCAAAATTTCCTCTTAATTAAAAGACCTTCATACTGTGTTTCCATTAATAAAATAAATCTGGTTTTACTTTCAGTTGTGCAGTGTTTTTTTTTTTTTTTTTTAATGAAGTCTCATTGTTTTGGGCTGAATCCTTTTAGTGTTATTAGCTTTTTTTGATAGAAATATGAAAAATAAATCCCTTGTGTCAATCAATATTAAATGCTAGTTATTTGAATTATGCTGAAGTTCAGTTTTTGTGTTCTTTGATTGTCATCACTGTGACACTCAGTTCGGGTTTAAGGAAGAGAGACAGACTTTTTACATCTGAACCATTTCTAATTATAACCTGTCACTTGTTCGGCCCCGGAGCAGAGGCAATTCTTCTCAGTTTTTGAGCTTTAAATTTAATTTAATTATAGCATGTAATCTTTTAATCCATGCCTGCCTGATTTGCTCATGCTCCATTGCATGGAAACTGGATGGCGAATGAGGGCCAATATTAGCCTAAAGCATCAAGCCTGTCAGTGTCCACCCTGTTACCCTCCACATGTCACATGGTGGCATACATGTTAATAAAGTTTTGCTTTTGAATAAATGATTGAAAATTTGTAATTAAGTTTAAAAATGATTAACCCACAATGTCAAGGTTAACAGGAAAAGAAAGTAGGTAGTCTGGCTCTAATACATTAAGATTCTACATGAATCTTAATGTGGAAGCATACACTGCATTTATATGAGGATAAATTTGGCCATGGTTTTCGGTGAGTATGAATGTTGTACTCAGCAGTTTATTTTAAGCTTATTTAACTTCTGTTTGTGTGCACCTGGCCATATAAATGCTGTTTGCTCTCAGGGAAGTGACTGCACAGACTTACAAAGTGTGTTATATTCCCATTCTGTTTTTTGTAAGAAATGATTTTATGTTTTCGTACATTTCGAAGTTTGACTGCATTGTGACATGAAAACGTGCCCGTTCACCAGCCGTCATTTGCTCCTTGTGTTCATGGAGATATATTTTCTTTGGATATAAACATATGTGTAAATGAGCAGTTTAGTCACCGTACTGGCCAAGTCATAGGCCTACTTCTATTTTTGTTATGTTTACCCTTTGCTGGCTCTGTTTGAGCTATTAATTACCGATCTGTCGTCACTCTTTGCATCGTTCCACACTGTTGAACCACCACAAACAGAAGAGTCTCCTTCAAGCTTTTCAAATCCTCCTTGGACATTTACTCTTATAAGAGATTAACAGTGCCCTAGCAGCTGTTAAGCAGCCTTGTGCCATCCACCACAGCCTTCTAGTGACTCCCCCCAACCTGCTGATCTTTTCAAACAGAGTGAATAGTTGTCGAATTCAATCTAAGCTTAAAAATGGTAAAAGCTTAAAATACTGAATGGCTCGCCTTGAAAGGGTTAGAAATCTCTACCACCACCCATGACCTTATTTTTATCTGGTGTGCGCAAGAAGCCAGTCCTGGCAAGTGGGTAATGATATATTCATAGCAGCGTGTGTTGCTATATCAACAGTAAACAAGAACAGGCTCATTCAATGTCCTTTTACTTTGGAGTGTGAATCACAGGGTGTGTCGCAATCAAACATGACGTCATCATCTGCATCAACAATTTCTGATTCCACGCAGCCTGGCTTTAACTTGCCGTGCCCGTTTCACTGTGATGTGGGAAGTGTGCATTTGGTAACACTCCGAATTTTCCTTTGACCTCAGCAGATGAGGGAGGAGGACTGATGATTAAAATTACAGACTGGTCATTGCAGATATAAAGATAAGAAATACTGGAAGAATAAAAAGAGGAATATTTTGAGTCAATGTGTGTTTTACATTAAAGTGCAACTTTGTGACTTCTGTATGGAAGAAATAGCAGCTTTGTTCTCTCACTAATGAAAAGTGGGCATTAAAACACGAATCTTTGCTTCACTCATTACTGCTACTACAGCCTTACCCGGTCTGGTATGACCAGTAGTTTACATTGGCTAATGTTACCAAGCTTTAGCTAGACATTTAAGACTTACTTTACTTTGTAACCTTTCTCTACTTGTGCCACAGTCAAAGTCAGGTTATACTTGTTGTCTGACCATGTTGGAAGGCAAAAGTGTTTATACAAGTTCCGAAGAAACCACCCACACCCAGCAGGGAGGTGACATATCGGCTGTCACAAAAGAGGAGCAAGACATAACATCATCGTGTAACTGCGGGCAAAACAATGTACACTGTCTTGCCTGTAATGCATTTATAGTGTTGCACATCGTTCTTACACACAGGATGACAGAAATATGCAAACAATGAAAACAAGAGCTTGGGAGACAAGTTCAATCTCTCCTTACTTTCTCATCCTCCACAAACCTGAAAGTTGGAGAAATTGCCAAATGCAGTTCTAAAGTATTAAGGCCCATATGATGGACAGGGTTGTACTAGAGTTGATACTCCTGTGTTTTCTTAGTGAAGTGGGAGTAGGAGTACGCTGCTCACGTAAAGCTAATTCATATTGTTGAAGGTGCTCAGACGAAGAGCAGTTTTGTTAAAAATTGTGTAAACATTTACTTTGAGATCTCTAAGAAAGTGTTGGTAGACCATCCATGCTAAACATCTGTTCCTGGCCTAATGCCGCGGCCTCAGTGGGAGCCATTCATGTCGTGTTTGTCTTACGCCTAAAGATCTTCATCCGCCCCACTCATGAGAACAACTTTAAAGAGGAGCTCCATTCTCCTTTTTTCTTTTATCCTCCCCCACAGCAAAGACTGTTGTGCCATAACCACTCTAACCACACGTACCACAGTATGTGTAACCATGTAAGTGATTCAGTCGAGATACATGGACCATGCCCTTTATTCTAGTCAGGCTGCCAGGTTTACTCTACAGTGCCACAGAAACACGAGTTAGACTGTGTGTGTGCAGTAGTTCCTTTTCTTGTTTACCTCATGTGTTGAGCAGCATCACTTCCTCTCTGCTGACGTTCCTCCCTGTAGTCATGCTTGACAATGTGTCTGGAACAGGATAAAATAGACAGTCTCAGGCCTGATGAGCAGATTTCTTCTTCTGTTTACTGACACAAATCAAAGAGCGATCATGGGATCATGAGCTTGAAAGTTAATGTGATGGGAACCAGCTAAGAGTCCAGCTGTGATGCACTGTATTTCATTTAAAACTTCCTGAAAGAGAATGATTGATTTTTGACAGTGTATGAACTTTTTTCCATCCATGTTTAGAAACACACTATCATGTTTTTATACTTATATTTTTAAACTCTTTTCTCATTATGCTTTTTACTTTTATTCTTAGGCTTATTTAAGCACACGGAATGACCTCTGTGTATGATAATGTGCTTTATCTTATAAATCAATATTTTATAAATGTATATATGAACATTGTTTCTATCCACATGTGCTGATACGATAACTGAGTAATTATTACTGTGTATACTATTATTGTGTTTTTATTGACTATATTGTACATCACTCAGCGCTAAAACATAAAGGCATTATGCGTTAGATAAGTCTTGATTACCTCTCAAGAGTTTAACATTAATGTCCTCATCATCTTGGACAGACTGTCCTTCACAAACAGAACTGGGGCTCACAGAAGTCCAATGGTTAAAAAAAAAAAAAAAAAAAAAAAAAACAGGTCCTGAGAAGCATATTGCTGTTATCGTGTGAAAATCTCACTTGGCAAATTCTTGGGCTAATTGATCCTATTTCAAAGACAGTTGAATGCTTTTGGGAATGCCTGAAGGGAGTTCAGTGTCAAAACAAGTATATCTTTTAGAGTCCTTTAGAGGAGATACATGGTCTGGGGTTTTCAACAGTGATGATACAGTGTGAACCAGGAAGGGTGCGGTATTGTAATAATGCGGTGGAAAAACAGGATTTGATGGAATCAGTGCCTTTCACTTTAGAGTGGAAAAATCTCTGACACAGGGAGGGTACCCAGTATGTTTCCTGCTGCCACTAAGGTTTTTCACTTTTGCTGAGGCAACATGTGACAAGTGGTTGTTGAAGGAGCTTATTGAGCTTATTGACTACACTATTATAAAAAATAGATTGGATCATAGTTACTTTATTTTTTACGTGTACAACATGGCTATGGTTACAAGGCTGGATCACTGGGCCAGAGACTAGTGTGAATCAAAGGGAAAGCCACTGTCTTGACTGTAGGTTCACTCACACTTAGAAGGATTGCCCTGTAATGTGACTTTCTATGATCCTTCATCAGTCACTGCACGTATTCTTGTATGTTGATCACCTGGTTTTTTTCTGATGTTTTGTTCAAAGGATAAAGCTGGAGATATTCTACGGCCATGGTTTGGTTATGTGGTTGGTTATGTTGGGTGGGTAGTCCGCCCCTAGACTGGAATACCTGAGGAACTATTTGATTGATTATGATTCAATTTTGTACAGTCGCTTGATGATGAATCCTACTAACTCTGGTGATCTGCTGAATTTTTCTCTAATGTCACCATGAGGTTGACTCTTGTGATGCTGAGTGAAATGTCTCAACAAACAATGGATGGTTTGTCATGAAATCTGGTACAGACATTCATGTCTCCTCAGGATGGAATGTAAAAGCTTTACTTTTCATATAGTGTCATCATAAGGTGAGGAATTTTTATTTTTATGTACTCTGGTTTATGACCAAATATCTGCAAAACTAATGATATTCCCATCAGCCTCAGCTGTACCTTGTGTTTAGCAAATGTTAGCAAGGTATCACGCTAAACAAAAATGCCAGCATTTAGCTCAAAGCACCGCTGTGCTTAGACAGTCACAGAGCTAGTAGCATGACTCACCACAAAACACCAAAAAAGCAGTTTTTTCTTTTTGTGGGGGGCTGGAGGGAAGGATGGATGAGGACAAATACCACCACTGTTGTGGAGGCTTCTTTGAGAAACACAGCAAACCCCTCCTCTCTGGTAATAAACTGTCTGTCCACATAAATAAGATGAACAATTATAATTATGAATGCATGTCCTGTTTATGACCTTGTTCTTCTCTTCCAGATGATTTCCCAAGTTATTGCCTTGATAACGTTTTTTCACAATCAAAAAGGAAACTGGAAAATCTGACCAAAAATAATTTAATGAAACCTAGAAGTTCTATTGAAGCAGAGTCCAGAAACCATCTCTTCTGATCCCAGTAAGGCCACACTTGGAGCCTCTGGCACGACAGCAGACCATGGCTACAATGAAACACTGTTAACACATTTTATTACAGGGCTTTTCTCTGTACTGTGCAAACCCCTGCCAGGATAATGGCTGGGTCCTTCATCGCTGCCATGGCTGTGAGTGTGTTCATTTAGTTTCTCCTCTAAGAACAGAAAAACTGCTAATTTGTAAGATGTAAATGCTTCAACGTGTGGAAGCCATTTTTTTCATATGTTGTGCAGTGCACTACAGTACATTTTTGATTTTATGTTTAAATGTAAAATCGTCCTTCAGATCTGCAGCACTGGTTAACAAACTTTTACAGGTTTCTGCTCCACTGGCTCAGTTACCCATTCAAGGTCACAAACATTTTCATCCCTTTTCCCCTCACAATTAATGCTGTACAGTAGTGAGTGTAGTTACATGGTTCATTGATGGTAGGTACTCTATTCAATTATTTTCTCATGAAACAAGGTCTCCCATTATTTTGCAGAGCTTACTAAAAGGACCCCAGAACAATAGACAATGAAGGAAAGAAAGTCAGGAGGCGAAGAATGCAGCTGATTGTATCTTTATCAGTTGAATTAACCACATTGTGTGTCTCTTGAATCCCCTTTTTCATGGTTCTGTCCAAACAACACAGCTCATTAATAACACAGAAACGTAAGATTTCTCAAAAACTCCAAACTAAAATGTTTTTTTAAAATAACATTGCAATACTTCATAAGACACGGAGGAAATATATATATACGTTTTTACTCCAGTTTTTACATAAATAATGTACAAAATAGTAGTGGCATAAAATATTTACAATTTTGTGTTAAAATAATGTCTAAATAAAAAAATACATCACGACAAAATGTGCTTTTGATCATTGGAATGTGAAACGTCCATTTAAATTATGATACTACTCAGCAGATTTGATTATCTGCCATTTGAAGTGCAATAATATCTAAAGTGAGTTCTCTTCTTTTTTTTTCTGCCATCAATTCGGGGAGGCAGTGTTACAGTTAGCTGGGACGTCTTCCTGGGTCACAGATGCTCTTTGACAGATAGGCGCGGTTCCAGAGCTGGTGTTAACAAGAGATGAGGAGAAACCCGTTTGGTTTGAGCTTCATTCACATAGTGGCGCATAGAAAAAAAAGGAAAATCACACACAATTCATGCTTTTTTGGCTTCACTTATAATACTTTATGTTTCCACTTAAACAAAATGAACAAGTAAACAATGCTTAAATATATTTTTAGAGGTATTTTGATGTTTTTATGGTAATAAATACACAGGAATTGACAGATACCTGAGTGAGGAGGGCAACCTAAAGATTTTGGAACTGTAATAACTCCGGCTTCAGGTCTTCTCTGGTGTCATATGAGCTATGGTGTCACCAAATAAGGAATTTGTGTCAGAATTGTTGAGTCATGTTGTTTTTATGTTAAATTGTATTAGTTGACCAAATGTTTCATTATTGCATTCTTAATTAGCCATTTGCAATGTTAGTGTTAGTCATCGCAACTTTGAGAGAATAATGATTTATCTTTATTTGAGTAAGCGTTAACCTTGGCTTAATGCATTGTGAAGCTTACATATAAGTATAGTGAATGACTGGATTACACGTGAAGTTCACAAGATTATACATATACATATGAACTTGTTATTTCTTTTTCTTTGTTATTAAAAGCTTTAAGTGTCTTGGTCTCTGCACATTTTTTTAAAATTCAGGTCATGTGAATGTCTACCAAAAGGTCGCCACATAAATCATAAAATATGTTTCTACATGGTTTTGACTTATATGAATTCCTGTATATTTTGTGAATTTGATTATTAAAGACACACATTCCAATTCATTCTGGCCTAAAGGGAATTATTGTAATGTTAGTAATTTCTATGTCACTGCCAGTTTTATTAAGGGATTTCCTGTTGACTTCCCTCATTCCTGAGCACAAGTCCGGAAACACAGACATGTAGTTTTCCTTAAACAGGTCAAAAGCTAAAAAGCTGTGAAGAAGCTGAACCTGCTGCAGAGTTAGGCTACCACATGTTACTTCACTGCATGTTGAATTGCTGGTAGAAATATGCACAAATATTGAACAGTGTGTTTATGTAAACCTCATAAGGTGAAAAGAGCAGAAAATGCAAATAGAAAAGGCAAAAGGATAAAGAGCATAATCACGTATGAGCCATGCATAAAGGATTTCAGAGCAAAATATTATTCAAAAATATGTCTCACCCTTTTCTCCTCAGAAAGATCTTGCATAAGAAGACTGCAACTGTACAAACAACTGTGAAGAAAATTTAAGAAAAAAATTTCTTTGTATTTTTTATTTCAAGTGTGATATATGTATGTGTAAATTCCAATAAGAAAAATAGTATATTACCTAATAAAAAGCATAGACACACACCGACTACGGCATAAGTATATCCTGAAAGACACATTCACAGTTAAATGCAGTGCAAACAATCACCTTTGTTCAGATCTTTTTAGGACCTAGGGCTTAATAACTCACCAGTATTCGTGTTAGTGTTTACAGCCTCGTCATGCTTGTCTGCAGGTAGAAAACAGTATTATTACTACTAAACTATTTCAACTGCCATGGACAACAGGATCGAGCAAAGGTACATAAAAAACATAATCAACACATACAAGAAGGTCTGTTACGAACTGATTACAGGCACCTGTGTGTACAGTTTTAGGTAATTATAGCATCTTTAAAATTATTTTGACAGGGTGTTTTTCTATGTAGTAAAAATCAACGCCTTCGTCTCAGTGTCTCTGTGTTGTATCAGTGAGGCAGAAAAACACCAAAGATATTAATATATTACAAGGGAGAGGGACTGAGGGAGGAGAACACATCTGAGAATATTAAATTACATGTCTCTGCAGTCAGTAGATTACAATCCGTATTATCCGCTTCGAATCCGCTTTTAACTGCAGGAAATACAAATGACTAGGAAAACTTGGAGAAATGAATTACAGTATTAAAGGAATAGTTTGACATTTTGGGAAACGCACGTGTTTTCTTTCTGAAGAGTTAAATGAGAGGACTGACACCACTCTCATACAGTATGTGCCAGATAAATATGAAGCTAAAGCTAGCAGGTCATTAGCTTATATTAGCTTCAATAAACAGGCGGGGGGGGGGGGGAACAGCTAGCCTGACAAAAGCCCTCTCAAGCAGCTCTGAAACTCACTCATTAACACACGTCAATAGGTCATCTGTTTAATCTGTGAAAAAACCAAAAGTGTTAAAACACGATGACCCATTTCATGTGGGGTGATGTGCCAGGTTATATCTTGGCTGTGAGCAGTAGGTTCCCTGAGCCTCTGCTGGTTGTCTGGCAACTGCTCAGAGGCAAGAAATAGCCCGACACATAACAAATGTCTGATAATTCTTTTTAGAGTGTTGGTATGTTATCTTTGTTAGTTGAAGTATTCAAGAACATGTCTAAAAAGTAATCTAAATAATAAGAAAGTCATTAAATGTATGTTCTAGCTGACCTGTTTGACAGTTGAGGGTCAACTCTCCACACAGATAATAATGTCCATTCTCTAAATGGGATTAGGTCATTAAATAAAGTTTTTATTTATATGTTACATTATCCACATATTATATAATAATATGTCTTAGTCCAGACCTGACATTTCTATTTTTTTCAATCCTCAATGATGACAATAAATTAATTGAAATTATGTAAAATTACAGAGTAAACTAACATAAAGCAAGATTCAAACTCTCATCTGCTTTTTCAAGGACTCTTTCTATACCTTGAAAAGAAGATGCCGTTGGTGTTACACTGGCTGTTGTGGCTCTAGCCTCAGCTGTGAAAAAGTCTCTGCCACCTTTGAACGAAAGGGTCAAAAGACTGAGTTTGGACAGGATACAAGTGTCTTGTCAAGCTGAGAAGCTGTTTCTGAAACCCATGCAGCATGCACATAATCCATTCCATGCTGCCCAATGCTGCTGTGCCTAAAAGGTTTTCAGCCTAATTACATGCTGATCAGCTTGTTTGGAGACAGTTTTCTGTACCTTGTGCTGAAGGTGCGACAGTTGTTACAGTTTTATCTTGGTGAGCTGTGGCTGTGGCAGATGAAGCTGTAGTGAACACTGCGGTGGACAATGCTGTGACATGGAAAATAAATTGTTGTTGTCAAAATATCTTTGATACCTAAACTTAAGTCTTGATGTACTAGAATTCTTGTAGTGAGGGAGACAGAAAAATATTGATTATATATCACTTACAATTGCTAAATTCTTCAGTGCAAAAACATTTCAAAGGTTTCTCATTTCTGAAAATATCTCCATACCTTGTGTTAGAGGCGCAGGAGTTGGTGTTATTATTTTTGTTGTCATTCTATCTTCTGTTGCCACACCTATAAATAAGAGCACTGCTAAATTTATCAGTGGTTACAATAAATATCATTCATCAGCCTTTTCATGAAGCTGGTGATGGAGCACGCACATGTACATTTCATTTTACATGCAACGTGCGCTGTGCCTACAAATGACAGTTAGCATTCAGTAACATGCCTCTCGATGTTAGCGGAGAAAATCAAACGGGAAGAATCATCCATTTATTTCTCAAACCATGAGTGGGTGAAGCGTTAGGTGAAGGACAGTTCTGACTAACGACAGACTCTCCGGAGAGAGGTTGCCCTTTAGTCAGCACACACAATACACTGTTAGGGAGTTTGGCGGTTAGCAAACAAAACCACTTGGAGTGAGCAGGGACATGAATGGTGAACAGAAAAATGTTGTACAGCTGTTTCATAAAAGAGCTAGAGGAGTGTGTAGAGAGGGGGTAAGTGATGATGTTTAAACATGACAGCAGATGCTGAGTGTCAGTGACACCGGGGCAACACCCTGAAAACACTACATTACAGATAAACATGGGAGCTGTAATGTAGTAATGTAGTTATTTCACTACAGTGTGAAGCTTGCAGACCCTTGAAGTGTTCTTCAGAGTGTTACAGTGATTCATCACAGTCAGCATTTCACAGCCCTTTATTTTCAGTCCACATATGTTTTAGTGTAGATTATTATAGTGTGGTACATTGGGGCATTCATTAAGCTGATACTGGAGACTTGAGTAACGTTTGTAATGGAATGTTGTTGTTGTTATTGTTCTGAGTCTGTTGAGTCAAAAATATCCTATAGCCAGTAAATGCAACACTCGCAACACTTTTTGTCATCTGACTCCCTGATTGTGGACGCCCATGAACCAACACTTCTTCATCAGGATCAGTCTGATCAGGATCAGTCTTTGTTCACACCTGGTATTATCTAAATAATATGCAACTAAATCATCACAATGTAAGTGATAAGTTCTCAAGCTAGTACAAAGTTATTTTGATATTGCAGTGAAATGAATGGAAACCAGTAGATCTGATGAGAGCTGATGGAAATCAGTCTACAATGTTATTGAATGGTTCGAAAATGGTTAAAGCGATTTGTAAAGAGCATTCGTAAATAATGTGTTTAAAAGGGCAAAACCATCTCTATGGTTGTGAAAGAACTTCACAAACCAGTATGCGTAAGGCTTGGCCCACCTCGCCCTGCCTCTCATCAGAATAACCAGTAATCTGGAGAACAACAACTCAAACACATGGATGCAGTCGACTTACCTTCGCATTCAGGAGGCTGAGAATTGAATTCGCCAGTTTCGCCGCACATGATGCTGTCCTGACCAACCAGGTTGTATCCTTCATTACACACAAACTGTATGACTTCTCCATATCTTGGGTCGTCTTGAGAATCCCACAGGCTCCTGCCGTTGACCACTTTGGCAGGTTTCTCACACGTTATGACTGAGGAATGGACAAACAGGTGTCTTGATTTTCATATCACAAAGCTGTTTTATTGTATTGTTGGTTGTGGTTTCAGGAAATACAAAATAAATGAGAGACATTTACTTTTACACTTGGATCTTCCAGACCACCCCGTAGAATAGCACTGTCTGTAGCTCGATCCACTAATCTGGTATCTGTGGAAAGATGAAGGAAAATTAACCAGAACAGTTCATTTAGGGAGCAATTAGGAGTGTAGAGCCATGATTTTGTAACGCAATGGAATTCCAACCTTGAAACTAAATATTTTTATAAAATCTACTCAAGGACTTTGTATAAACAACCCTCTCAATGCCAGCAAAATGATAGCCAGGTTTCTAATCAGTGAAACCATGACGTACCACTTCCTGGCAGTGCCTCTGTTTATCTTTCAGGACTAGGTTCATTTCTTTAAGGTTTAGTGAATCCACCTTGACTTCAGTTAGTCTGTTTGCCGGCAGCATTGTCTGCTAGACATCCATTAGCAGTATAGCAAAAGGAGATGCTTTGTGTAAACTGACTGATTGCCTCCTTTGAGTTGTCACTGGAGCTGCTGGATGTTTAACATTTGCTTCTCTAAATTTATGACATAACTATTTAATGTCAGATTTAATTCAACCATATAGCATTGAAATGGTAAGATTTCATACCTCTTAGATTTATACTCACCCTTTATCACAAATGACTCTTATTACAGCACCAAACAGGGTGCCAGCGCTGGTATTAAAGCTCATATTTGGCTGAGGTCTAGGTTGACCACAGTCCTTCTCTGTAATATCAAAATGGACAGAACATTGCTGCTGGACTTTTATGTCAAGAATGACAGAATAATAGTGTTTGGTTGTCAACAGCTTAAGAGTGTTTAATTTAAGAGTCAGTAGAGTCATAATTAAAGTTGACAGGACTCACTTTTGCAGATGAGATCTGGTTCAGTCCATTTCCCATTAGTGCAGCTTGTAACCACAGAACCACTTTCTTTTTCATATCCATTAGCGCACTCTAAAATGACGTCAGTGCCTTCTGGAAACTCATTCAGTAGAAGTGCTGCAGTCGATAAGACAATATTTTCCCCTCCCTCAGGTTTAGGACAGTCAGCTGGAGGAAAAACGAGACAAAGAGGCAACATTAACAACAACAGCAACAACGGCAGCAACATCTTATTTACTCAATATCAGGCATAATGAATACACCGCAGCTCGTCATGCAATGAAATAAAATGACACAATGCATGTGAGAAAAAGTGCCGCACTTTCAGTTTGTGACTATCTAATTTGAAACCATGAAAACTTTTGTCTTTAGCCAAAGAAACACTTGAGCAAGCCCCCCTTTATGAAGCGTTTATACGTTTCTAATTAATAGTGTTGTCATCGGTTAATAAATCATTTACTACTGCTTTGTGGTTATATGGTGATAAGAGAAACTGTTGGTTGCCAGTTTTAAATGCGGTGAACCCTTAATAAATACTCACTGGTTTTTCAGTTTAAAATAAGTCTAAAGTTACAAAATTAATGATAAGTCATTCATAAAAGGTTTTTAATCTGAAGACTGAAGTTGTTCTAGATGAATGGATTTTGCTAAGAGGCTCAAAACTGTCAAAAAGAAAAAAAAAACCTGAAAGTTGTTTTTAATTAATGACTTGCAAACAAAGCAGTGTGTCTTTGCAGTCTACAGCTTATATTGGCACCCTTGCCTCATGTTTATTAGTATTATTCCTAAAATATTTGGAGGAGCGCACTTTATGGTAGGAGATTTATCTCTTCTGTTGACAGGTGATCATTACCAGAAAATTCATACTAAATTCAACAGCAGATATATTTCCTTTTTTTTCAGCCAGGGCTATAAATATATATTCAAATAGGTCATAGTATGATGCTATAGTATGTTTATCTACAGTCTGCATGTTTCTGCTACAGCTGATACAGTTTTTCTGAGGCATTACAAAGAAGTACCCAATGAGGGGCTGAGAAACTTTTCCTTACTAATCACAGAAAATGAAAACATGCTGCTACCTTACAATGTCACTTTATAGAAGCTGACATTACAATAAGCGATCGCTGTTTTTCCTGTGGAGTAGACAGAAAATACAAAAATGCAGCCTGGCTTTTCAAACTCTCATGTGACTTGCTACGCTGATAAAAACTTATCTCATTAAGCAGACTGCGAGGCTGGGGATCTACTGACCTGCTGCCTCCAGCACAAAGAGATATATGAACAGCAGACATCTTCGCCGTCCGCAAGTGTCCAGTAAGAAGTCCATGCCGGGCTGCGGAAGGAGACAGACGGTCCTGGTCCGGTCACTGTGGCTTCACTTCTTCAGAGGCGACGCTGAAACGCGAGTCGCTCCGCGGCCGGCTGACAGTGACTCTGCTGCAAACGCGCTTCGGGTTGTCCATGTTCACTGCTGGTCAAGTTCCCCGAAATAGCCTAGATGACAGGAAGTGAGAAAAATGCCTTCATAATAAGAGCAGATACATTTCTCTAAAAAAAACACAAGGGTGCAACATTTCATTGTATTTAACTGCTCCTTAAAAGTAGGAATTAGTTACAGACTGCAGAGTTTTTACATAGGCTATTTCTATATATAAAACACATTATGGATCAGTCCTCCCATACCTGTATATGGCATATCTGTGCATACATTTCTATTACATATTACATACTATGGCCATCTAAAGTAAACCCTTTGAAATTATTTGAATTTAACTAGTCTATATATTTGTCTTAAAATACGGTCATATATTTATCTTATTTATTTAAATTATTATTATTAATGCAATCTGAGTTATAAAACCTGAAGTTGAATCCATGATACTAGATTACTGATGTGGGTTGGAGTTAAAATCACTCAAACACTTGAGTTTGCTATTCACAAGAAACATCTGCTAACGTCCCAGCCAAAGGCAGTGGTCATGTCATGGACTAAAATCTTAACTGAATACATTAGTGAGCTATTTGGACAATTTGAACTTTCCTAAGGGATCAATAAGGTTTCTATCTATCTATCTATCTATCTATCTATCTATCTATGATGTGAACCATGCCTCACAAGAGTTCTAAAGAGGGTTAAGAAGTCATCTTAAAGAGTTTAGATATTCATCACTCCACAGTCACACAAACTGTCTATAAATAGAGATGATTCATTTCAGAAGTGGATACCTAGATGAGTAAACATTAATTAAGTAAAATTAAATGATATATTGTACAGCAGATCACAATTCCCAGTCCTCTTTCTCTCGCCCTCTCTCTCTCAAACACACACATACACACACTCTCATCAACCCACCCTCTCACACACACATGCATGCACAGGCCTCCAAACTCTACAGAATATAAAATATCAAAACTCATAGGTGCAGTTCATTTCTCGATATGAATTACAGTAGGCTTTTGAGGTTTGAAGTGTCAACATTTTTGTCCTCTAAGGACCTGAGTGTAAGTTTTTTAAAGGGTCAAAGATAGGAGATAATATTTCAGGACCAGTTGATGCAGAATACCAGCTCATTCCAAAGGATGCGCATACTTCTTATCACAAACGACTGTCTTATTTTGAAAAGTAGAGCAGGAAGTTTCGCTTTTAATCACCGGTCACCCTGACACCGAAGTGTTCCAGCGTCTTTTACTGACTCATGGTGGGACGCGTACACAGACGACTTCAGGGTGAGCAAAAAAGTATGTAAACTGAAAACAATAAAAAAAACTTTACTAAAAGATGTGAGAAGTAGTTTGATTAGCATCTTAAAAACACACGAACTGCTGTAGGAGGAGATATCTTCTCAAGTGTTACTGAGGCAAAACAGTGGAAAGAGTATGGGTGTGCCCTGGAAAAAAGGGGGGTCTTGCCTCTATGAGTCCTCAAAAGGGGAAACCATATTCTATTCTATTCTATTCTATTCTATTCTATTCTATTCTATTCTACTTGAGACTATTGCATATACCAGATGATGATAAATAATAGAATAACAATTTAATTTGATATCAATATATGTGTGCTTAGTAAATAATAGTACTAATCATCACCATCATCTTACATATGAACAAGAAATATGGTAGGGAGTGCCATAGTGAGGATTCCTCTAGTTTTCATTGTGGTTTTCATTACAGCCTGAGTCACTCTGTGGTTTGGGTTATCGTCATGGATACATGACACTTTTTTTTGTGTGTGTGTGTGTTTTTTTGTAAGGGGTTGTGCTTCATCGCCTAAGATACTGGGGTAAATTCCACCGCCCATTTTCAACCTCATAAGTTTGTTGACAGGAGCTGTCTGTGTTCTCCACCCTGAGTTGCCTGAGAAACCCACACATGTTATAACACAGAAACCTGGCAACAGAGACTGAACAAAGTTTAATGGCCCGTAACTGTACTCTTTGGTGAGTGTTTTGTTTTTGGAACCAGTGAAGAAATATTTTATGGGATATTTTTTGTTTGTTTACATCACTAAAAAGTAGGATATTAAAACAAACTTGCTATCTCACTGGTTCTGGGTGTAAGTGAGTGTAAAATGCCCCAGCACATTCAAACTGCTGCAAAGCCAATAGAACAAGACCTGTAAAAACTGTGGGGTGCACCTCATTTCCTTTTAAGGAATTTGAAAAACTTGTATTAGTAGGTAACTAAGGCTAGTTTGCCAAGCAACTTCTCAAGTTCAAAGCCTCCAAGAGCTGTAGTATAGTCTGCTTTTCTTATCTCTCCAAGCACCCAGTCCAACTCCCTTCTCACAAACCAGTCTAATAGAATGTGTCTGCTTCTCTTCAAGCTGATAATGGGGAAAGAGGTTCCAGCCCAAATGTTAATCTGTCCACTGCCACATTGTTCACCTGCCTTTTTTGTGATCAGGCATACCAAGTATGTGACGTGAGAGCTGCAGGATCATAACTCTTCACACTTACCTATATATAACTGTGTATCTTTAGTTCACTTTGTACATTCCTTTAAGGATGACTTCTTCAGAAGGCAACAACAGACACTAAACCTAACCCAGAATATTATCCCTAATACTACAAAAGTAATGTATTTGTTTTAATTGTTTATAAAATGTAACGTGTCTATATTTAAGTTGATATACCTTGTTCAACAATGTGGACAAAACACTTCATTGTAAGTCAGTGACATCAAGTGGTGAAAAATATGAACTGCACTAAAACTGAAAAGCTCTTATTTATTCATAGACAAAAAATTTAAATAATAGTAATCAAATTTAAGGCCAGCATCTATCATTGAATTGTGCTCTCAGACATTAAACAGAAACATACACAGAAGGTCACTTTCACAAAGATAACTTAACTGACTTCACTGATAAGTACTGCACCAGGTTAAAACACAGTAAAAAAAAAAAATGCTCTCAATGCTCTGAAATAACTTCTGGTTGGTGAATGAAAAGCAGGTGAGGAGATACTAGTTAAAGGTACAAACCTGTGGGCCTATAAGAGGAAAAAATATTTACATCAACTCATCTCTCTTAATTTACATGGATGTAAGATGTAAATATCAGAGATCAGTGATCATCATCTTCTTTGTTCATGGTCACATAGCCTGGAGCTGAGAACATGATCTTTATTCCAATAAAATTGAACCCTCATCTTAACTTTTTTTTTTTTTTTACATATAAAACAGCAGGATTTAAATATTTAAAGACATACAAAGCTATAAACACAGAAAATTATGGTGTGAGAAGCTTAAAATTCTGATTTTCTACCTACCTTTCATGCTTGCACCTGAAATAGAACAAAAGACATGTTATATTACAGCCATTTTAAAGCAGTTTAGTCAACCAAGTGCTATTACCAGTCGCTCTGTAGCCAGTAAAGCTGCTCATCTACCACCTCATCAAGTTCTGGGAGACCGAACAGGTCTCACCCAAACCAGTATGAGTCACTGAAATAATGGCTGCACAAAGGTTCCTGCAGTCATTCACAGAGATAATTTAGGCTATACCTCGGTGCCAACGAAGCATTCAAAACAACCGTAAAGATGTCTTTAATTGCGCCACTGCAGCAGGTCAGTGATCAGCTGGAAGCATCAGACTTCAGAATCAGAATCTCCAACTGCATGAATTTGACAGAAAGCACTGCAGAGGTGGATCACAAATGCACTTGGTCGATTCCCTGACAGCAGAACAGCAAATATTCATCATTTTAAAGTAAAATTGTATCAGTCAGGGTTGCTGATTTGTACAAGTTCCCTGCAGCTAATCCAATTCTGATTTACAAATGCACCAAAGATCCACTCACTAGAACAAATATGCAAAAAGCCTTGACAAACAGCTCTTAATTGATGTTTTGCAGTTTTGAGTTATTTGTAATTCATGTGTTTCAGCTTTATTTTAAATATACATTAAGGTGCTACCAGATTTGTAGCTTATATAATCTTTGCTATTTCAACCACTGTTACTGGAATTTCATTGAGGATTTAAAGCCAGTGATGGTGCTCTGACCACATTTAATTTGTATTCTCATTTCAAATACAGCATGATGATTCATGCCTGCTTTTGAAATATGGATATTTAATGGTCATGATGCATTTGTAGAATAAGACACCTCTGAGCATTCCCTTCTAATTAAAAAAGCATCTTCTTCATGCCGTTCAGAAAAGCAGCTGGCTACCATGACAACTGGAAATCTTCCATAGTAACAGCAGCCCATGCTGCTGTGTCATATAAAAGTATTGTTGGACTTAAGTGTGCAACAAATTATGGATCATTATTCATGTGACACCTTAATGATTATTCTTTCAAAAATGATGACTGTGTTGTCAGCACAGGTCAGAAACAAAATAGCATGGTTTCAATCTCAAAGGCGTTTTAAATCGAAAGCAACTGGACTTGGTTATTTGTCTATGAAGACGTTTCACCTCTCATCCAAGAGGCTTCATCAGTTCTTTCTTGCACCTGACCAGGCTGGGACTGGTCCAACTATCTGGTGTGGAGACCCTGCTGTCCACTTACATCTTAAGGAGAAAGCCCACTCCTTTGAGGACAGCAAGGTTCACATCCTGGACAGAGAGGACAGGTGGTTCGAAAGAGGAGTGAAAGAAGCCATCTATGTGAAAGTAGAGAAACCATCCCTCAACAGGGGAGGAGGCCTCAGACACCACCTATCTCCAATTTACAATGCTGCCCTTTCATCCCTTCCCAGGAGATTCAACAATTTAACCTCTAAGAGAAACAACTGTTCACAAGTGGCATGTGACTCCAACGACTGTCGTTATAACACAATAGGGCTCTCATGAAGTCAAAACCAACTCTCCACCAAGACAGTCACTCTAACGACTGTCGTTGGCACATGGAGCACAAAGGGAACCAATGACATCATCAGCCTTGTGAAAACCCCTCCCTGAGGTTAAATACCTGGGTCTCCACACCAGATAGTTGGACCAGTCCCAGCCTGGTCAGGTGCGAGAAAGAACTGATGAAGCCTCTTGGATGAGAGGTGGAACGTCTTCATAGACAAATAACCAAGTCCAGTTGCTTTAGATTTAAAACTCCTTTGAGATACTATGACCTGGACAAATGAGAATATTCACAGGCTTTCAATCTCAATGTTATGTTTAATGTGCATCTCACAAGTTTCAACACAAGAAATTCAGATTGTGTTTTCAGTAAAACTTTATTTTTCAGTGCATGAACGGAACACCATGTCAAGGTCATAATCTGTCCTTTTCAATCCATTTTTAAATATTTTCTCCTTTTTTTTTTACATAAAAAAATAATGGAGCGATTTCAATATACCTCTATTTTTTCTCCCCGAAAGAGCACTCAGCAAGTATTTATAAAGGTGCTGTACAATGTACAAACATTTACATCTACTGTCTACCTACAGAATGTAGAAGATACCACAAGGATTGTTTTTCTAATGAAGCAATGCAAGGCCACAGTATGATACAGAGATGAGATACAAAATGGTCAAAATAAAAGCGGAAAGGAGTTCAACAGTGCAGGAGACATACAACAAAAAGGACATTATCTGATTCAGGACCAGAGTGAACTGCCTTTGCCTGACACTCGGGGTTGGATTTACTCATTCAACCAACCAACCTATTGCACAAAAACACCACCGATTGGCTCATAGTGTATCCTCTAGTGATTTTTAACCTGAAAACTCCCTTATACAATCACAGACCTTATCCATGGTTTGACTCTATCAAACATTTGCTACGATACTGTGTTCCCTGAGCTCATCTGAATGTCTAAATCTCTTACGTTGTACAAGTAAGAATGCTGAGTGTAGTTCACTTTCTCAGATTTTACAGCAGAAGCTTGAAAATTTTAGTAAAATAACTGTGCAATGAGAGTATTTCTCATTTTAACAGCTCCCATTAGAACCAATTGTTTATATTAGCCATCAGCTCAATTAGCCATGAAATACAGTATGGAAGGAGGCGGGCTCTCTGTATACCTGCTTCACATCAGCAACATGCTCAGTGTCTCTGTCAACCACCACATCACTCTCTACACTATTATCCTTCAAGCTGCCCTGGCACATAATCACACAGCAGGATTGACACATACATAAATTTAAAATCCCAGTTTGTCTTTTCTTAATAGGGTAAGGTGAAAACCACCGGGGGCACAACTCAAAACTTACACAGTATTATAGAAATCGCAGTTTTGGCCTTAAACAGTGGACCTTTTAGAAAAAAGAAACATCTTTATGAAATAATAGTAATAATAATAATAATAATATTCATAATAATAATTAAATGGCAATGCATTGGTAGCAAGTCAACATCACAAATTAAATACAACTCATGGTCATTCTGTTACTGTTATGCTACAAGGGCAGATGCAGTGCAATGAAATTCAATAGCTATTTTAAAGTTAGAATCTGCAAAACATGACACATTCAAATATATATATTTATATTATATTATATTTCACAATGAGACACGTTTTGAGCGATTGCAAACATTTGGTACAGCGGTTTGCACGTTACCTATACATTTTATGAACTACAAAGATCCATGGTAAATCCTACCACTGAAGTACATTGGAAATAAGGTGAAAGCTCAAATAACATGGGGCGAATCTTTGAAGTCTATATCAAAATGTGGAATGGCTTGGTACAGCTACATATACATATATTCATCTATTATCTCAATAAATTACACACCGGTTGGTTATCATACACATGGTAAACAAGATCTCAAACCACAAGTTTCTGGTCTTTTTAATGATTCTGTTTGTATGGAGGAAAGTCATGTCTATAACCACAGAACAGTCTAGAGTCCCCGGCAAAGAGAATGTTTGCTGGGGTTTGTATTTGAAATCTGCCTGGTGTTCAGAATGAGAATTATAAACAAGAAAAAGTATCATCCTCATTGATCTGCAGAACACGTGCAGTAAAACAAACAGAAGGACCGACTGCATGCAGTTGAGCAAACGCTTAAGAAAAAGACGGTCAAAATATCCCACAATGAAGCCGAGAGCAAAATTAAACCCTGGATGACAGTCACACTTGGTGTATACTACAGGGGAGAGGCTTGGGCCTTTCTCCTTTCTTTGCATATGGGTCATTGCATTGTAATGGGTGAAGTGCTGTTGGTAGTCGTTGTTCAGCAGGAGGCTCCCAGGATTGGCACATATTCACATTTCAAAGTGTCTTGTCTGACAAGGCCCTGAGCAAGCTGCACATGCTGAAATCCCACATCGAAGATGCTGAAGCAGCGGACAAGGCAGAGGGGAGCTGCTACATGCCACTCGTGATGACACAGGACTCCCAAAAAAGACCTTGTCAAAAGACAAATCTGCACAGGGTCCAAAGGTAATAAAAGTGGCACCATGTTGCACTTCTCTGATTTATGGAAGAACTCAGAAAAACAATCCACAGACAGTACTGTTAAATATTCCATGATGCAGCCCAAGAATGGCTGATTCAATATTCTATCACAAGGGGTCACGGAGAACCTCTGCCTGGGTGAGGATTTTGGCTGAGCTGGGCACTTTCCATGGGCCAGGGCTGATAGGTCCCTCTGGGCTCCGCCGGGTCCCTGGAACACTGTTTATTGAGGCCACAAAGTCTTCCTGAATCCAGTCTTCTTTTCTTCCTTTTGCCTCTCTTGGTAAAACTACAGAGCCTTTTCTACTCCTTGTATCTTTAAAAGACAACAGTGATTCTCTTTTCTTGATAGTCTCTTTACTTCTGTTCCTGTCTTCTGTAGGTTTGCCCTGTCCATTTGCATCTCTCCGCCCTGAGTCCTTACCTGTGCCCTTCTCGCTTTCTCTGACTAGATGAGGGGGCGTCCTGTGGTGGTGGGATTCTGCCACATCTCTCCTTTTAAAACTTTCAGCAGGCCTGACCCTTCCTTCCATCTCTCTTCCTTGTGTGTATCTTCTGATCTCACTGTCCCCCCCTTTGCCATTTTTCTTTTCATGATTTAAGCTCTCTCTGCTGTGAGAGTCCTTTAATCTCCCCTGAGGGCCTTGTTGATGCTCTGCACGCTGCAGGGCTGGAGCCACTTGCTGTCCAGCTTGAGGAGACGTCCTGGGGCTTGTGGATTGTGTTTTTGTGTGATTGTGTGTCTGAGACATCCTGTTCCTGCTCAGCGTTTCTTCCCGTGCTTTAGTCTCAGTCTTTTTGGGACTGTGATGTTGCTCTTTGGCTTTGGGAAATGTCTCCCCTGTTTTCTTTGGGCTGCTTAGCTCTCTGGAGTCTTTTGGGGGCCTGGTCCTCTTGTAGAAGTTCATATGCTCAGCGGAGGCAGGAGGAGGCCTTTCTACCTTCTTCTCTGCCCACTCACCACTCTCCTCCACTGAGCTTAAACCCCTGCTGCTGCGGGACTTCAGGCTTTGTGGGGATATGGTGCTCCAGCTGTGGGAATGTTTCAGCTTGCTGGAGAAGGGAGAGGAAACAAAGATGGAAGCCCCAGTGGGATATGGAGAGGACAGGGGTGATGTGTCAGAGTAAAACACCTCTCTGGAGTTGCTTGTGGGTGAAATGAGTTTTTGATCATGTTGACCTGGAAGAAGAGCACACACATTTCACATGTAGACACCACATGCACACAAGAAAATTAGATGTGCCACACAAAAGACTGAAAGATGGGAGGAATTTCAGATGGTATTTCAGAGGTTAAAAGAGGGAGCACATGAGAAAGAAACTCATTACCAAGGTTAAAGAGAAGAGGCCAGTAAAAGCAGTGAAGATGTTAGTGTTGGTGCTCAGTGTAGTAGCACACAGTAGAGGAAGCAGTACTACCTGCATCAGGGGCAAGAGAACAGGAGCCAAAAGGAAGCAGATGGTTAGAGATTTAATGAATACATAAAAAAAAAAATAAATCAGCAAAGGAAGTACAATGAAATCAATAAGGGTGGCACTACGAAACTGGCTCCATCAATTAACGGATGAGGTCATTATCATTAGCTAAACATTAGGCAGATTTATGGATTCGGCATTATTGAACTACTGTCACCGTTCCCTCTGCGTTAACACGTTTAGGAAACAAATCCAATTCAGTTGCTAACTAAAGTTTTATTGTAAGCATTAATCAAACACGCTTTGGCTAAAACTTGATTACGAATGATGAAGACTTTTAAAATTTAGAAATAACTTTTGTGAAATACAGCAAGACTTAGATGAGTCTTTATGCTGGGCTAAGCCAATCAGCTCCAGGCTCCTGCTACATATTCAACAGAAACACATGAGGGTGATCTCGATCTTTTCATGTAACTCTGGCAAAAAAAAATGAAAGAGTGTATTTCCCAAAATCTCTATTGTCTATTTCTTTTTAGACAAAAAAGAAATCATTATATCTTTCATATATAGATTATTTCATTTTTAAATTTGTAAATATTATTAAGTTGTCTACTATTCTGTACTATACTTCAATATACTTCAATTCAAATTTAGCATTTTAGCAATAACTTTCAAGACACAAAGGAAGTCAATACTATATCAATGGTAAACTAACATTCTGGAGGAGATCCCTGTATTGCACATTGACTTTCTCATTGCATAAACTGTGTGAATACAATACTCACTGCCCTCTTGAGCCAGGCCTGCCCCAGGTCGCAGCAGCAGCACCACTTTGTTTCCTCCAGCCTGGATCAGTTCAATAGCCCGCGTATGGGAAATGCCTCGTGCAGGCTCCCCGTTAATCTCCACTATCTCATCTCCAACCTGTCAGTAATGCAGAAAGCACACAAATTAAACAGAAACACACCTACCAATGCCTGCTGAGTCAAAGATACAGAAGCTGTATGCTTAATCAAAGAATCTAAATTTTATGCCAGCCACACACACACACACACACACACACACACACACACACACACACACACACACACACAGCTTTGTAATACCCTGGAGGTAGCCTCTATTATTGGAGATGACAAAATAACTCAGGATAAAGCATGTAAACATGTCAGTCTGTTAGGCTCTAATCAGTGCTGACACTCCTCACCACCCTTGGATAGGCAAAGTCATGCCCAGAGATCAGAGTCTAGCAAGGATAAGATTGATTCCCTGTAGGAGCCTCTATTCTGTTCCCTCACTGCACTGTCTCCCCTCTTATCCTAATAATAACAATGTGATCATTTCATTTCTGTGGGGAAATTCTAATTCTGCTGAACCTCCTCCATAGAGAGACAGAGCACAGGGTCACCACACCTACAGATCCAAAACGTTCTTTCGTACACTCAGTAACAGGGTGACCTTCCTCAAAGTGGTCATTATCTCACTCAAGCCCACTAAATAGAAAGAGGGACACTTGCTCACATGAGACCTTGAACAGGCTTGGATGGACAGATAAATAGACAGATAGACAGATAAGATGACAAAGTGTGGTGCTTATATTTACATTATAGTCTACCTGTGTCACAGTAGCCAAGTCATATACAAAACAGATGAAACACTAAAGGATGTAGGGAAGAAACTGTTTACAAAGAAAATACAATACACGTCTATACATAAATAAACAATAAACAAGAAGACAATAAAAAATATAAATAGACTTAAAGACTTAAAGACTGTCTGCCAACTTGACACTCAGCTATATGTTTTCTATGGGCAGTGTTCACTTAAATTACTTTGCTAAATAAAAACAAAGAAACTGCAAACACATCATAGCTGAAAGCATCTACAGCACTGTACCCTCAACACTGTAACTGGCAGTTGTTGAAACACAATTCATTATTTTAATCTCTGGTGCATTCAGCACACGGGCCAAGGAAAAATCATATTTCCTCTGATTTACCTCTCCCCTCCATAAACTACTAAATGTGCAAAATTGGATTTCAGCAATGTAATCATTTGCATAATAGCACAGAGAACTGTATCCAACAACGCTGAGTGTAACCAAATGAGCTTCCCAAGAACGCACTGACTTTAATTTCATCTAGTAACATCAAGTATTGAGTTGTTTTCCAGATGTTTCTTGTTAGCTGCAGGCCCCGTCAATGGGGACGTCTGTTTGTCAGTTGGTTAATCCCTCTGTTCAAAACTTTGATCCAGACTGAGACAGCTCAACAAGACGGCCCCCCCACCCCCGACCTCTGTTATAGACAAACCACCTGGACAAAATTTGTGCATGGGGAAATTTTCCTATGGCTCAACTTCTCACACAGGATATCTGATAATCTTATACATTTAAATTTCAATGAAATTCTCTAACAACATTCATCATCCCTTTAATGACCCCATGACCTTTCTTCTAAAAGATCCCTGAGGGCAAACTTCACATTTTCAGCTCTCTATCCAACACTGAATATTGTGAGATGTAATGAATACTGCAGCCTCTAGGGGCCACTAGTAATACTGCCGGGAGCAGGTGGTGGTGATTGTTGCTTGACAAGGTCATTGTTACATTTATAATACAAGAGGTTATAAGATGCAGCGCTATGTCTTCAGGGCAGATTGAAGGCTGCAGTGTGGCACTATTGGAAAGTGACAAGATGGGCCGGGGCTAGCTGGTTAGCATGCTAACTTCAGTCGAAGAAAAGATGTGACAGAGACAAGAGTTAGGATTTGTGCTACTTTCTACTGCTGGAGACTTTGAGAAGTTTGATGCTGAACTCATAATGTTTCTTCTAGACTGGTAAGTAAACAGCTAACGCCAATGTTAGCTACGTAGCAATAGCAAAGCTTAGCTCCTTTAAAGTGCCTCAGATTCTCTCTTCAGTAGTTTTTATTTTCAGTTCATTTCAGCAGTCTGTACCAAAAAAAACAGTCTTTCCCAGTTTAGAGTTGATATGAGGAACCTTTTAAAGTTTCAAATATTAGAAGAAAAAAAAAAAAAAAAATAAAAAAAAAAATAATATATATATATATATATATATATATATATATATTATAACTCTAATAATAACAACAGGAGCACTCACATGGATCCTTCCATCCAACTGAGCAGGTCCATCCTCCGCGAGTCTCAGGATGTACAAGCCCATGTTGTACTCTGTTCCCCCTCGCAGACTGAAGCCAAAGCCCCTGGGACCCCTCTCTAACTCCACTGTCAGGCAACCCTACACAGAGCAAGCATAAAGAAAACACTCCAGTCATTAATACACTCACATACAGACACACAAAGACATGCAGCAAACATACACATATAAAAAAATATACACTGCAAGTATATATTCAAAAAATAAAACATTTTTGTTGAAGATGCAGAGTTTTATTTCCATTGAAGATACTATTGAGACGCCCTCCTGTTTAATGATTACTTGTTTTTGTAATCATCTGTGTCTGTTTATGCAAAAATTGCCCTGAGATCAGTGATGTCTCATCAGACTCTGTGTGAGGGTTTTCTGTTGAGTAAAGATGTCCTCAATGATCCTTGCTCTTCATCAGTGGGTCATTTATCGACACTGATCCTAAAGCTGCATTGTTTGAAATTACAATTTCAAGAAAGACAATTATGCATGAATTGAATGCACCTGCACATTGAATAAAGACTGCAGCTTATATACTTGTTACATACAAACTTTTGCAGCTTTAACCTTCAGATAGTGGCTCAAACAACACATAATGGAGAGAATAAGAGGATTATTCTTACCTGGTTGGTTCCTGTCACACACAGCGTTCCCTGCTCGCTAAGTGAAAGAGTTTTGTGGTCAGACCAGTTGACTCCCTCCCTTTTCTCCTCCAGGTCGAGGTTATAACTGAAACAACAAACAGCACGTGTATGTCCTCAGTAACACATGCTTTAAACAGCACGCTGCAGGCCAAAGACTGAAAAAGCCATTATGCAAAACAGAAAATCTAATTTAATGCTAGATGTTAAATGGAGGAGAGCTGCATTTTCTTTTAAAATCTATTGACATTTTAATTTTGTTCTGTATATCTATATTGTACACATTATTATTTTGTATCAACTCTGTTATGTTTATGACACTGGTGTCTTTGTTGAGAGCAATTTTCTCAAGCTGTTTGCTCTGAGGGTAACGCTCCCTCTTTCACACTTTACTTCATGTTGAATGAGAATTTTTTGTGGTTATGATAATTTGTACGGGCAGGTAGAAGCATCACTACATTGATATCACCATAACCATGCCATAATGTGATTTAATTACAAGTTTAGAGGAGATTCTTGTTGCATTCTTGTCTACTTCTGCATGAACCCTCCTCAGGCCAAAAATTGAGGAGGTAGCGGTGACTTGGAGCTCCAGCAGTGAAGGAGGAATTACCCATTCAAATTTGGGCAGGAAAAAAGCTGCAAAATTATTTTCTCAGTTTTGCCTGATATGACATGTTTGGTGAAAGTACATTTTGATCACTTGGTGCACATTTTGTGCTTTTAAGATACCAATGCTGGAAGTTTAAAAATAGACTTGCAAACTTTTTCACATAAAGGACCCTTAAACTGACACAAATGGGCCATGGAAGATTTTGTCCCATCTGATAAAATGTTGCTTTTAGGTGTTTTATTACCGAAAGTGTTTGAAACCTGTAACCTGAATAGTCACATATTTTGTCATTGTGTTGCTTATGGATGGAATTAGGAACCTCCAAGAACACCCCTTAAGGACCTGTTGGGACCCCACTTTGAGAACCACTACTATAGGGTACTGCACTGGGTAGGTAGTTAACGTAGTAAGCATATAGTTCCAATCTACTAGCTACTTTTATTTTGTGTGTGAGTGGATCCTTACCGTTCATCCTGAAGTGCTGACCTTTGCCCCACCGCTCTGTGCTGAAGAGCCGGACTCTGTTTAGCTGAACTGGCCCCAGAGGGTGGACCCTTGTATTCTGAAATACATTTTGATATTTTGATCAGTATAAAATGCCCAAATCTGGAATCCATCTGCATCATGTTTTATACTAATTTTAAGTGAAATAGGTTCATCATTCACTTCTCTTGAATGATGAACTTTTAAACTGAAGGCAATTCTGCCATAAAAATATAAGCATTATTATAAGACCTACAGTAATAATAGATACATAGTGATGTCATTTGTTTTATTTTCATTCATTCAATCCTTTTGGAGCAACAGGGGACCCATTTTTTTCAAATGTGGAATACCTCAATTTGGAACTAAATTCTTAATACAGACACTAAAATATTTATACCTTCTTATTATAAGCACGGTTGATTGCTTTGATTACTTGGCAGCAAAACTAATTACCCCCCTTTGCAGACAATGAAGTTTAAGAACTGGATCACAACAAAACACGCAAGAATTGATCACAAAAAACGCACACAACTGTAGTAAATGCAGATGTGGGCACCCAGAGCTACTCACCATCCTCAGGAACAACAGTGAGGGTGACAACATTGCCGGCCTCCTTGATAAGTTGAACAATGTCATTGTGAGAGAGCTCGATGATGGATCGCCCGTTGACCGCCGAGATACGATCTCCGACATGCAGCAGGCCACAGCGGTCAGTGGGACTGCCTTCAATGATTCGGCCAATTTTGTGTGGGATAACTGAAAAGGCAGATATCAGGGGAATTGAGGGAAATATTTGAAATATGCAGTTTTTATACGCCCAGTGTAATAGCTGACTCTTGGCTACTTCTACAAGCAAACTGCTTTGTTTTGGTTTAACTAAAATCTAAACATTTAACAGCTATAAAAGAGAAACACACATCACTTCCTCCATATAACACTTTTGTCTGTACCTCTATGAACTGGGTTATACCACTAAATACACAATAGCTATCAGAAATGTTCAAATCCTCTTTACAACTGCCTGGTTCAAACCTCACTGCAGCAGACTATAATGTATTAAATCTCCCCATCAAACCTTCTCCTGTTGTCCTTGATGTATATAAATTGGTACCTTTAATAATAATTTTCTTATTTTATTAAAATCTTTAAGTTATTGTGGCCTCAGCCATTTTTCACATGCAGAAAGTCAAACATAAGTTCTGATGTGGATGATGATGGTAAGTGTGGTTAAATGTTTTTATCAGAAGGATCAAAACCAAACAAAAATAAAATACTGTGCAGAGTTAAGACATAGATGATGAAGATCTCAGCACACTGATGCAGTATCTAAGAGACCTGACCGTCACCTCCGTGCGGGGGTTTGCTCTTGGATGTGAGGATGACAAAGCCAAAGCCTTCCGTGTCCTTGCGGTGGAGTGTGATGTCAAAAGACTCGTGGTCCAGAGCGCTGGGCATCGGTAGGCGAGGTAGCTTGGGAGAACCGTTCACCAGCACTGGAGCCATTTCCTGAGCCTCTTCCTCTGTGACATCTGAAGCGAAAATGATACAGACGCTAATGTATTTGTGTTTGGTATTATGTTGTTATTATTGTTTAGGTGTGTGTATTCCTGAAAGCTTCTATAGAATAGTTTCTGTGCATTCATGGCTACTGGTGGATATGTAGGTGGAGTTATATCTACATAAACATTATGTGCAAGGCCTCACTTCTTCAAATCCATAACTGAGGTGATGATCCTTCAGATCAATTCAAGATTTCACTTGTAATAAAACAATACATCCAGTTCTGAGCCTCTTTCATTTGATTTTCCACTGATTAACTATGAGTCTTTGTGCTAATGCGAACTACTGAATTCATCACCTATTTTCAGTAAATACATCTGATTTTTTAACATTCAAACTTCTGTTGTTTCTGTCAAAATATATAAAATGCATCACTTCCTTTGAGTCAGAGGATTTTTCTCAGGACAACCCTGTGAGACACTGGGTGTTCAGAGCACTGTAAGCTGCTACAGTTCTTATCTTACCAAGAAACAGCTAAACATAGCATTGTTCTGCTTGTTGCTCACCTCTGTAGATGACCTTTCTGCGTACAGTCAACATAACTTGACCATTACGGGCGGCGTTGGTCATCAGATCCAACACCTGCTTGTGCGAGCGACCTTTAACCATCACACCATCGATCCCAATGAGCTCGTCTCCTGCTCTAAGACGACCATCCTTCTCTGCAGCTCCGTTGGGCACAATGGCCCCAATGTACACCTGGGGAAAGACATTCTGATAGGGGGTTAGTATAATGGGGAACTGGCCATTAAGAAAATAGAAACCTAATAATTATAAAGGCATATGAAAAACCTTTTTATGAGCTCGCAAAGTCATTTTATCGTTACACATTGCTAGTTTTCTTAATTTTATAACTGCTTCATAATAAAGTTTATGTGTACTTACTGGCTGCTGTGGACCTTCTCCTCCCAGGACACGGAAGCCAAAGCCCGTTTCAATGTCTCTCTTCAGAAAGACATCTATGTCTTTGGTGTGAGGCTCTGTGGATGAGTAATACCACCATCACTACTGTGTATGAGATCAAGGTTTCAAGTTGAACAGGGCTTAAGGTTAAATAAGAGCTTATGAGAGCAACTGGTGTTGGTCTACACTTACGTCTGCTCTCCAGCAGAGCTTTGGACTTCAGGTACATCTCTGTGGCGTCTCGTTTGGGGGAGTCGGCAGAGCGCAGGGTGCTTGTGTTGGAGTGGTAAGGCAAGGCCTGGGGAGCTGAGTCAACGATACCGTCCAGAGTCTCTGTACTGGCTGTCATTTCCTGTCTCTGAAAAGAAACACGTGTCACCAATACCACATATTGTATGAAATATTACTATTTGAGGACAACATGTGATTACAATTCCAATTTCAGATTTTCATTAGGTCACTCATCCTTTGGTGTTCACCGATGAAGACCATCACACATTTATCGATGGTCTCTGCAGTTTATTACCAAAGACAAATTGCATCTCATGTTGATAGATTTCCAAAAGAAAAAAAGGTCAAGTCACTGGCTTTCTTTTTTTTCTTAACATGGACTATTGTCACTTTACATTCCTCTTATTGTGCTGAGGGTACAGCAATGGGATTTGAATGTAATATAAAATCCACAGGAAAAACTAAAGATTTCCCCGCGGCTGTGACAGGCCTATTCAGGCAGAAAGGGCAACTTCTTTATCTAAAACTGTTATATTAATAATACCACCATATCTAAAGAGGCTCATCCAATGCTTCATTACCATTGCAATCCCCTGACAATAGCCCTAAGAATACGAATACTGAAAGGAAGTAATTAAGACCATTTTTCAGAGCAAACAAAAGGAGGCGCCCAGAAACATAATCAATATTCAAATTTATTGCTATCATTTAATTCGATGCAACAGAGGCTTACTGGCTAAGCTGAAGGACAAAAGGCTTTGAAATTAAATTGAAGAGATCCCATGGGGGAAAACAATAGTGAGGAAGTAGGAAAAGATATGTTTTTACTCACAGGCTTTAGACTCTTCACAGGGGATGTTTGACCTATGGAGAGTCACAGATAGACAACAGAAATATGGTTAGAATGCAGATATGCTTTAGAACAACAACAACCATCACCGAGCCACCATCCACCAGATGGCACTGTCTCTCTGACTGAGAAAGAGCGGCAGTGAGTTTAAAAATAAACCAGTGAGCTGCTCTAAACTCAAGAGGTGTACTCACTAAAGAATGCTCCATTAAAGAAAATACGTCCATGTGCGATTAACTTACATAGAGAATATAAAGGTAGCACATTTGCTGAAGTGCTGACTACATGGTTCAAGCCCGATGCTGGACTAAGGAAGCGGGTGAGAGCATTAGAGATTCATGCATATAATTCAGTGACTGATAATTCTCTTCCCTCTCTCTGTACAGTACACCCACACGTTCCATCTCAAGTGCTCAGATTGTTCCCTACAGATCATCTCTTACAGCCCCCTCCTCCCCTCCCCTCCCCACATTAACTGGATTAACAAACACTCCTCTGGAGCCTGCAGTCCTGTGGGGCCAGACCAACACTTGGTCCGATGAGGGGTTAAGTGGAGCCTGATGCAAAAGAGGAGACGCAGCGGCATCTTTCCGCTTTACTGCAAAATTCCCGATCCAGCATGAGAGGTATCAAAGGCATAAAATCACACAAATGAACATGTCACACACCTGTCACACACCTGAAACACAACGCTCTTGCTTCCATCCCTTCTCTAAGGCCTACTCTCCTTCTGTTCAGTGATGTCCACCCATCTTACACAGGGGTCATCTTCAAAGCCAAAAAGCCATTGTCTAATGAGGGCCGAAACTAGCATTAGCTCTTCAATTGCTGAGTTTGGCTCCGCTTTGACTGTGAGGTCATGCAGTGCGGCAGTGGCGTAGGACATGGTGATGGTGGCACAGCAGTGCGGATGAGTAGTGTGGATGTTTGGTAGGGGAACGAGAGAGAGAGAGGAGGGTTGGGGCACAGCTACAGGGAGGAGGCCCCTGGGGACCTTCCCTCTATAGCCATTTAACCATGGATCTTTAAGGGGCCATGGATATAGAGGCATGCAGAAATCCCTGCGCTCTGCTGATGATCAAAGCCAATCCGGAGTTCATCGACTTGCGCACTGAATCCCTGGGGCGGCTGGAGAGGGATGTAGGAGACATTTGAAGGGTGCCTACCCTCCTCCCTCTCTCCCTTGGAATCAAGCACATCCCCACACTTATGTAATTCCCACTCTTAGACTTGCAACAGACTGCATTACGCCTCAATGCGAGTTATCATAAACAGAGGCAGGTTGAGCGGAGGCACACAGGAGGAATGCTTGACATGTACAGTTTGAGTATGGATCTGATGGCAAGACATAGGACCTAGTCTGACCATCATCAGCTACGGGAGTGCAGGTGGATCTATTCGACCAAAAAAAAAAAAAAAAAAAGGCAGCAGTCTCAACTGTGGTGATCTTACACAGACCGCAGACACAGTGGCATCACTCAGCCTTCTACAGAACAACAGTGCGTGGTCAGTCAATGCCCCCCCCCCCCACCCTCCCGTAAATCAGCCACACCACCACCTCACCTCCTGTCAGTATCAGCACTCTGACCTCACCTCCCATGGGCACTGTTGAAGTTGTATCGACAGCAAATTACATCACTCACAAGAGGGCAGAAAAGCATGATAATAAATGAATGGCTACAATGATAGTAGGAGGAGACAGGTACGCAGACAGAGAGAGAAATAACAGCGTGGCTATACGGCGTCCATGCTGCCAGATGAACAGATAGACAGACAGATAGAGAGAGAGATAGTGGGACAGTCAGATGGACAGATGGATGACAGATGTATAATCGTTTCAGTCTCTCACCTCCTCGCAGCACGAGCACATTGACCTCGCTGCCCACTGGTAAGTCTTTAAGGATGTCCACCACCTGAGCGTGGCTCAGAGTTTGGACATTTTGCCTGTTGATCTCCTTAATGACATCGCCTTTCTGGAGGCCACGGCACCACTGGGCGTCCAGGATCATCTTCACCTTCTGTCCCAGCGGGCAGTCGGCAATGGCAAACCCGAATCCTCCCGGCCCCTTCACCAGTGGCACGCTCACCAGCTCTGGCTGTAGCATTCCCGTGGCCACCTCTCCTCGCTCCCCCTGCCTCCCGTTGGGCATGGTTGCCACAACGGGCCGGCCGCTGGCGTCCGTAGTCACATAGTGGAGCTCCTGAGACGAGCCGTGGAGGACATCACCTTTCACTAGCAGTGGCTGTCCATTGATGAGGGGCACAGCTGTCACCACCTCTCCACCATGCAGGGCCTGCTGGGGCTGCGCAGCTGTTGGAGGAGGAGGAGGTGGGAGAGGGTCGTCGCTGTCTAGATCCACATCTGGGGGGAGCGGGTAACCACGGCAAAGAACCATGTCCACATACTGGTTGATGGGAATGGATTGGAACATCTGCACCACCTCTGGATGAGTCTTCCCCAGCACACACATCCCGTTAATCTCAACAATCACATCACCTAAGACAGAGGGAGAGAAGAAAGCCAGTGACACAGGGAGTATCTCATCTGGTTTTTAATCCAGACTTCACTGCTTTCTTGTGAACGCTCTTATTTCTTCCTTTGTAAGATGAATCTTAGCTCTAACATGTCCCTTTCCTCCTCACTGCTCTCTCATATTTTCATTTTGGCAGCTCCCTGTACCTCTTTTCCCTTTCTCCCCCATCTACCATCTTTTCCCACTTTATTCCTGTCCCTCCGTCACTCGTTCCATTGTTGAATAGATCTGAACAGCACTCTCTGCCACAACTGCAACTATGGGTGTAGACTTCTGTCATATCATACCATTGTAACCATCACACACATACACACACATGCACAGACACACAGCTCACAGCAGTTAATGTAGACAACTGCAAGGCAATAGAAAGATTAGAAACTAAACAAGAACGATGTTAGATGGCTTCAGACCCACCCGTCAGACTGTCAGCTGTAAAACTATGTCCTTAACAGAGCTAGAGTTGTTATCGCCTTGTTGAACTCAGGGGACAGCATTAGGTTAAGTGGACACCACAGGGGTAAAACTAATACCTCCAGGTGCATCATGGTTCGTACAATCTGGCTGCAAAAGAATTTTCTGTAATATTGCCAAAATTAGCAGTTATAAACTCATAGATCTTCCTGCCAGCTAAATACAATTTTAATGTTTATTTGGGCAAGAGTACCCTTTCCATATCTTCCATCTCTGTGAGAGTACATCTGCAGATATTTTGCTCACCGGACGCCATCTTGTTGTCGTGGGCAGCAGGGCCGTCGCTGAGCACATTTTTCACCTGCAGAAACTCATCAGTGCGGTCACCTCCGATGATGGTGAATCCAAACCCCTGAGAGCTCTTCTTCAGCGCTGTGTGGTACATCTCCCCCTTCAGCTGGCTGGGGTCCGCGGTGAAGCCAGATGCACTGCCCTTACCTGTGCAGAAAGAGTGTACAGTGAGTGTATGTGCATAAAGGGTGTCTTCCGGGGGAGGTGTGCTGCCGAGGGAAATCCTGACTGAGTGACAAGCTTTATCAGACACAAGTAACATCTGCAAACGGTGCTCGACATCAAATGCAGCAACACTGATTAATGAATTTGTATCCTTCTTGAAAGGCAGCAAAATCCATCCATGTCTGCACTGAAAGTCAATTATATGCTTTAATATGCTGAAGATCAACAGAGTAATTAGTTGTTTCTAATTAACAGACATGACGTTATATACCTAGACTAGATAAACCCAACAACAGGGACCTTTCTGTACAGCCCTACTGAGAGAGGACCACAAACAGACAGATTAAATGATATCAAATCTTAGTTTTAGATGCTAATTCACTAGCCTCATTCCATTATAAGACTATAGTGCAGAACAGTGATATAACACCTCTGACAGGGTCCAAATTAGGAAGCTGTCCTCTCTTGTTCCCGCCCCACTGCAGTCAGTGACTCAGAAAAAAAGAGGTTTGTCAGTGCGGACTTTTTATAACTCTAGTAAGGAACAACTTAAGGTCAATGGCAACATCAATATGGACCAGCAGCTTGGCTGTGGCATACACAATACACTAGATAACCAGCAGCCAGGGTCACACTGCATTAAACTGAGCCGCTTCCCTATCTGGCATTACTGCGGTATCAGCACTTCAGATCATGGACACACCATTTTTTCCTTGCTGCCTGATGGTCCCTGGCCTGAACTGCCTTTTAGCTTCGATTCAAAAACAGTAAAACTGAAGCCAGTCATTGACAAATGGGGCAGAGACTGTGTTTCATATTGATAGAATGTGATGTGGCTGTCAGTCTCTGGGATGCCAGAAATATAATTACGTTTAGAAATGGTCTGGCTTCTTTTTTTCTTCTTTTAAACCGAACAGTTTCTTGAATGAACAGCAGCAAAATGACTTGAGTCAAAAGACAAGATACTTTATATTTTAGTATTTCTTGCATTACTTTTAGTATTACAAGAATGGGTAAAACCATGTATTAAGGTACACATATTTACCATTAACTAGTTGTTCATTAGCATGCATATTAATAGCTTATTGACTCTTTATTATTGATTATATAGCACTTATTGCCTCTTCCTGCATGACTGTATTCTACAACTACTTGGCCATTAAATAGAATTTTCCTATTAGTCTCTATCATTCTCTTAGTAATACTTATTAATGTAGCAATACAGAAAACTTTAAGTGTTAATAGTCTCCAAATAACTCTTAGTAACTCTCTCTAACTCAGAGATATGTTCATCATTGTAAAGTGAGGGCCTGCTCATACTTCACTAGTAGTTTAACACAACCCACACAGCTTCTCTACCTTCTAAAGATGCCTCCTCTTCACACTTCAGATCCATTATAGCACACCACTACTGCAATAAACACACGCTATTGTTAAGTTCCTAGCCTTGAAGAATCCTTTAATAGTTATGTTTGAAAATCTCTGAAGTACCCCATTAATAAAGGAGAAATTTGTACTTGTGTGGACTTTCACTTCTTCAACCACTGAATGGGAATATAACCCATGCACAACCACTTCTTGACAATCAAAAAGCAGTAATTCAGAGGTTACTGAGGGAAAACTCTTAGATAATGGCCTAGTGGTTGTAGACTGTGCAGAAAAATGCATTAATTAGTGCTTTATAATGACGAATAAACAGCCACTATACTACTAATAAACCTTCATATAAAATGTTACCCTAGACTGTTAATTGAGTTAAAAACAATATGATAAAACATTTCCACTAAACAATAACTACTAGTTGAACCAATAATAAGCTACATAAACACTTCTCAAAAACATTATTTCACTACCACCATACTGGTTAGAAATGTGGCTAGGCTACAATCTCAGTTCCAGTTTATGGAAACGTTCACCAACAACAGTTACAGGATAAGGTTGTGTTCTGCTTACTGTCAACAAATCTTAATCCTAACCCTAACTGTCTGCGACTGGTGCACAATAAGTTCTGACTTGCCAACTGCTTGTGAAACTCAACCCCAAGCCCTTTTATTCCTACCACAGGTCTTGTAGGTTTTGGTCTTTTAATGCCATTTGTTGACAATGTGAAAAACCTAGAAAATCACCCATCTTTAAAGGTAAGTGGTTTAGCATTGAGTACAAAGGTAAAAGCATGTGTCAAAGCTGCCCTTTGGCAAAGTTTACACTTAAATGAGACTATTGATATGTGTTGCTAGACTGGATTTTAGAAGACTGCGCCAAAGTATATGCCTCACCTGAAAACAATTGCTGTGCAAATGTAAATTTGAAGATGCATATCCTCTCCCGGTTCTTTCCTTTATCTTTTTCTGGTGCATATGGTGAGTGGACAGTGACTACCAATGACAAAGAGCTCATTTCCATAATAAGATCTCAACAGCAACTTTCTAGTTTGGCTGGAAAACTAAAAACTGCACAGACTCCCTCTCATTTCCTTCACTTTTAGAAACACTATAACTTCTGGAGGCCTGTGTGAGGAATTTAAATGCAGCCACTCTCAGACTATCAAATGGCTCAGCAGCCACAAACTTCCACCGCAGAAAATAAACAGCTGTGAGTGAGCGTAACTTATCACAGCCAGCGTGGACTCCATATGTCCACACTGTTGCATGGATCAAGCAAAGCTCATTTACATAATCACATTCAAATTGCTTGATAAACTGAACATGGGATGTTTTTTTTCCTTCCCCCCAGTGTGTGCAGAAATAGGCATTTGACTGCACGTTTGTGTGTGAAGAAACAGACAGAGGTAATGGAGGGAGAAAGAGAAACAGAGGGAGGAAGTGAGTGTGCCGTGTGCGAGCCTGCACTTGTGTGGGAGAGTCCAAGGAAGGTCTCTGTGCCAGTGTTTGTGGGCAGACTTTGAAAGCCAGAGGCAGACAAAACCATCAGATCCACCGCATCAAACAGCCATGGTTTTTGATTTCTCGTGTGTGACTCAGTTGCATTGTAAATCTCCAGTGACATTTTTCAGCATAATTGGGAGGACATCTTCTTTACTACATCAATGGAGCAACAGCAGCGGCTGCCTCCAAGAATGTACCTTTAACAGCAGAATCTAAAAACAACTGGCATTGTAAGGCCAAGAGTTGACTAACAGGGGAATGTACCAAGTTACAAGGTAGACAGCCAAATTAGCACAATGATGATGCCAAACACAAAGCCTTGTGTGTTAGATTGATGACAAACACCACGGTATAGTCTCTTCTGCAGGTTTAGTTGCAGCAACACCTCATATATCGACCTGAAAGTTGCTGATATTTAACTGATAAATAACACTCCATATAAATAAAAAATGAGCCTGAGAAAAGTGCTAAAAAAAAACAAGTAACCCTGTTGTTGTGAATAAGAACATAGGGATGGTGAAATAACAAAAATTATTAAATATATACACTGGGATCTAAAAGTCTGAGTCCGCTTTCCCCAGTTGGATGGGAAACTTGTATCAACCTTTTGGATCCCACTTCATACGTATTATTTAAGTTTATTAATTTCTTATTTGTCTTTTTGTATTTTAATAGTACTAATTTCCATAAAATAAATATTCCTGGGAATCCAATATCTTGGAAAACTGTAAAGTCTGAATTGTTGCCCGAGGTGTAACTGCCGACCGACCGTGCTTTGGTTTCATCATAGCAAACGTCTGACAGCTCAGTAGGTTGTGTAATCGGTAATCAGGGGTAATAAGGCAGTTTCCTCGGTCCCCACACACCTGAGCAGAGAGATGTCTGATTATGCTCGGCCTCTCTGACGTGCTGTTCCACCAGCTGTTGCCACATGCACCTCTAAAAGCTGCCCTCCTCCCCTGCATTCCCTCTCTCACTCCCTGAATCCCTGCCAGCGCTAGCCTGTCTGTCTCCACTGCTGCAGCACTGTAATCTATTATACATCCATGGTAATGAAAACATACTTAATTCATAATGTTTATTGCGGGAGAAAAATGGCTTGTCAACCTAAAGAACAGACCATTACAGGGGAGCTGACAAGAACATGTATTATGTGAGCGCGCCAGGGAGGAAAAGACCCGTTTTGACAATATATTAATACTTGAGGCTACTTGAAAGTTGACATGTTCAGCTGACCTTGCATGAAGCGATGGCGTTCCCACTGCTGCTTTCTATTCCCAGAAAACATATTTATCTCAGCACACTGACTGAGGTGAAAGGGTCGGCCTCTACACTGAGTATAAGCCAAAGTAATTAAACTACAATTATACTTTAGACAATTTGCTGATGCTCATGTCCAAAATGATTTACAGCTGGTACAGAAATAGAATAAGCTTCGTGAAAATTTTACACGACTCCAATGAAACCAAAACTACTCCTATTGTTCTTAAATATCATACATAATAGTGAAATAATAGAAGTACTAGGTGAGGTTAATTAATAAGAGCACAATAAGGCAAGAATTACAGTAGCATATAAAGAGCAATAGAAGGTGCTGAAGCAGCAGCAAAGTGTGTCATCATTTTAGATGAATTCACCCTCACTGGAATTTCTTGTTTTTTCCCAGACAGACAATGACAGTGCAAGTCAGAAAGCTGGTGGAACCGATTATGCTTACACATGTATGTACATGAGGGAGACGTCAAAACCCACAAGGTCCTTTACCGAACTCCTCTCCTGCTATGGCATACTGGATTTTATTTTTATTTTTTTCTCCTAACAATCCAGATGGAGAGGAAGTTGACAAGAGGGACACGTTCTGCAGTGCTGTTGTTACCTTGGGAAGGTGCAGCCGCTGCTTGTTGGATCGCAGCCGTCTCCTGGCTCAGCTTCTTCTTTGCCTCCAGGACTGGGTTCTCAAACTGGGTTTTCTGGTTGATGTGGCTGAAAAATGAACAGACTCAGATTTAGGATAAGACACCTCCAAACACACACAACATATATATAAATATATTCGAAAAGTGTGTCCAAACTTTGGCTGCTTCTGTGTATATAGTATATTTTTATACAATGTATGGATTATTATGGGTTATTGAGAGGAGTATGAAGAGCAAAAGTGTGTGATGAAATGTGCAAAAAGTGAGGGGGTCTGAAAAACATTTTTCACCAATTAATTATGTATGCACCTTCCTATAAAGCAACCATGATTTTCTAATAGAGGGATGCTCTGGTGGCGCCACTATAAATACATTCATAAACACAGCAGACATACAGTAAAGGCTGGCTTGCTTCTCTTTATGGGGGGAAGCTACTATGGCTTTTAGCCATTTAATATTGTAGGAAATGAACCCCGCGACTGCCAGCAACATCCTGTTCCTCTACAACAAGGTAAACAGCCTGTTGTCCCCTGGCATACAAAGCACAGCCGCTGTTTCATAGTGAGCTCATTTCAAGCTAAAACACTGACAGCCAAAAGCTCCATCCACTGACTCTTCTTGTGTAAACAGTGAGTTTCTCGCTCATGTCACTTCTACCTAGGAGGGATCTTTCTGCAGTCTGAGCAATAAAACAATGCAAGCCTTCCCATTTTCTTTTCATCACAACAGATTGCTACCTCTCCTTCCTGCCCCCACCCTCCTCCCTCCATGCATTCCAGTTGAAAATCTCCCCACTTCTCCCCACTGCTGTTACAATGGCTGTGTTTTACTGATTTCCTGCTGCGGTGCTGAGCACAAAAACACATTCTGCACACAGACAAATATACAAACAATACGCAGACACGTATACCCAGACTCACATTCTATACACACACGCTTACTTACACAAACACAGGCAGAACACAGCGAGAGCACAATCAGCGTTGTGTTCACATGCAGGTCACGGCAATGTTACCCGCAGAGTTTCATTTTGCCACCCACTGATAAACAATGGGAAAATCCTGATCAGGCTCTATAACTGTTCTCCAGGTAAATGCTTCCTCTCTGCATGTTACGTAACTCAGCATCCTCACCTGAGATTACCAAAATGAGCTGTGTGCCAAATCCATCTGTTTATTTTTAGACAGTATTGATTTATGCCCGTCCACTGCCAATGTGCACTAAGCAGTAACATGCACTTGTGTTGTGATGCCTTTGGCGAAATGAGTGTGTGTGCTATTTGCATCTGTGATAAAACAATTTACACTGTTTGTGATGGTGGAAACTGGACTGCTTGGACATTACATACATCAATAAATACATAACACTTACTCGACATAGTAGGTGCCATACTGTGGATCGTCAATTTCCTCCCAACCGTAAGGCAACTCTGCAAAAGCAAATGAAGTCACATTGTGTTGTGGAACAATGCAAATAGGGCGCACACACAAAGATAACAGAAGAGGAAAAGTGCAGGCACAGTATTTAGCAGACAATCATCGGGGAGTTGTAACGCATTCTACATGGTGGTGAGCTACAGCAGCAGCTACCAGTGTATTTTTCCCCCTGACTGGGACGTTTAGCATAAGAAAGTAGCCATGAAAATAGCCTACAATAATTTAGTGAACATTTCTGTGGTTCCAACAAGCAGGCCGGCTGGAACGGCTGATGTACATCATGCCCTGATGAACATATCAGGCAGACGGGGGGGGGGAGCAAAAGACAGAAAAGCTCTTCACGCAAGAGAGAGCTTTGGAGTTGCTTTTCAGAAGCAACACACCAACTCGCTTTCCGTCTGCCTGTAAAAATCCATTAAAACCAGGCTGGAAGGGTCCCACTCTTTCAGCTGTGGCCACTTACTGTCTTTGCCTGCACTTAAGCACACATTAGCATCCTGGGGATACAAAGGCACGTCTGGAACTGCTTAAAGTGGACCTCAGTGCTAGATTCAGAAATATTTTGCAGCTTGACTGGGATGTTCAGGGTTAATCTTGGGTGACACGTCATTTGGAAGAGAAGTTACACTGTGTTATCTTACCTGGCTGGTTATTTGATTAACTGTGTGGAAATGTGTGCAGTGATGGATCATGTGACGTATTGCCCTTATGTAAATACATGTGCAGCAGTTAATGGGTTAACTGTATGCTTGAGTAGACTAGCTGGGTAGTGCAGTCCACATACCTCCATCCTCACACTTCTCTGGGGGCTTCGCCTTCTTTGCCAAGCGGGGGTCCAGCCATGTAGTCGTCTTGGTATTGTGACTGCAGAGCATAAAGAGCAGCCAGGAAATATCAAAAATAAAAACCTGTGCCAGCATGTGCCAGCAGAGAAACTGCTGATGAACCACGAGTAGCCAACCAAAGGATGTGCCATAACAGAAAAACCACAGCTGTATTCTCCTGTGTAACATGCTCTCATCCACAAGGGTTACTGGATTCATCAACAAACATCTGATCCATTGGTTTATGTTCAGCTGTCACATTACCGTGTTTATGGTTAGGTGGCCTTTTCAGAGGGGAGGAGGAAAAAAACTCTCTGAATGTGAAACACGACAAACTCGTTTATCCTCAAATGCGTTAAACAACTGGGGTGTGTAATCAGGAGGAAAATCACAATGGTCTTCTGATATCTTCAGAGACAAGTGGCTTAGAGCCAAACATGAATAAAACACACAGGCCTGCACGCACACGCGCGCACACACGCGTGCATGTATGTCCTCCCACACACATATAATATAGCCCTCTGAGAGAGGTTTGTTGACTCTAATGTTCTAAAGTCAAAGTATCGATTGGTTTAGAAAAACAGTTTAATATGTCTTCATAAAAACCTGGGATTTTAAAGCTGTGTTGTTTGGTAAAGAAAACAAGTGAAACAACTGTGGCAGTCAGTGGGAATAAATCTGAGTATTTACACCTTCCGGAAGCTCTGAGCTCCATCAAAGTGGGGCCTAGAAACATTTAAACTCTCGTCAGTCACGTCCGTTATCATGGGAGGATGAGTATTTGTACACTGTACCCAGTTCATTCTTTCTTTCCCTTTTATGTGAACGTGATGCTGTCGAGCTGTTGACTTGTAGATCACAAACCCATCATAACATGAAGGCAGGATCAAACCTAACCCCACTGCTGGGCTGATTAGACACTGATTTGATACTGACAGACACATTTATCTTTGTTTCATTATGCATAGACAGCAGTAAATACAAATACTGTATGACATCAGATACACAAATATAACTTTCATTTTTAATATCACATCTTGCAGCCTACCACCCCCCCCCTCGCAGTTGTAAGATGATATAATTAACATAAGTAACAACACTCAAGTCGTCAGTTGCCCTCAATCTCAGCGCTTATCATTCAGAGCATGGATTGCTCTACTCCCGATGAAGCTAAAGTCAAAGCTAATGTCTGCAGCTTCCTCTTGCTGCTTTTGTTGTGGCTTCTGTTATCCTACTTTTCTTATCATCCCATGAAAAAAAGACTCCCAGTCTGCTGGTTGAGTAAATATTTAACAGCTCACAAATATATAGTTTCATTTATACAAGCAATTTCCTAAAACAACTTTACTCAAACAGGAGCAGTTTGCATTTGTTGGGGACAATTTTCAGGCGCAGATTCATAAACATATGTTGCACTAATGAGTGTTTAGAGCAGAAGGCCAATTTATGTGGGACTGACATGTTCATGGTAATGAAGGAATGTTTTTCACCCAGTGCAATGTTGTGGCTCACTAGCCAGGTCTCCATTGCAGTTTTGTGCAACATAGAAGGACTTTTTTTGAAAAGTCGACAAAATCCAATTACAAATGGTCTGTGTTTCCATTTTTGTGATGTTATGCAAATAAAGCTGGGCTTTTTTTTCTTGTGCCACATCATTCCAATTAAATGTGATGACAGATTTGAGCAGTCTGTCTCTTGATTGGAGCTGGCTCCCTGGGGCATGATGCAGAAGGTGCCACAACTTGAGTGCCAAAAAAGTTTTTCCATTTCAATTTTGCTACATATTGCTTTGTCAAATAGTCTGAAAAACCTCTTGCACTCAAATAAATTTTTTTGTGACGTTTGAGAGTTTTTTCGAAATTCACATATTTCCAATTGTACATTTATGGAAACACACCCACTGATGGTTGTTGGATACACAGACAATTCCTCTGTGTTCTTTTAATGGCAAAACACACATTTTACAATTCTAATGGCTCTTGTGGACAGTAAGAAAATTATAGAATATTATCAGACGAAATGTCAGCTGTTTCTGTCCCTGTCCTCTGTGAGCAGAATGTGTCATTCCATCAAGCTACATACAGCTGAAACTCTATAGGCTTAGTATACATGTCTTTACTTTGGATGTTATATTTCCACTTTAAGACCTTTTGGGACTGACAGCATGTTCAAGCTAAATGTGTTTTATAAGTTCTGATTGATTGAAATGTTTGCACTAAAATTAAAAATGTATTCAGTGCTGCAAGCAATGACCGTTTTCATTACCAAATTAAACAGCTGATTCATTTTTTGATGACTGATTTAGTCACTAAAATGTCAGAGAAAGTACAAATGGCCATCAAATGTTCCCAGAGCACAAAGGTGTCCATCTATCATTTGAACAGCAGTTAAAAGAGAGTTTATAAAAACATAAAATGTGCATAAAAGATGTAAATCCTGGTATTGGAAGAGCATGAAATTCAAATATAGTAATTTCTTGCGAAAAATGCTGATAAATTTCGGTTGATGCTCATCAATTACTCAGCTGACTAATTGTTTAAGCACTAAATTGGTCCCATGACCCGTGGGTTGCGTCAGCCACTTACTCTATGAAGTAGACCATGCCGGTCTCAGTGTAGGCCATCTCCCAGTTAAGGGGCAGGGGCTCCAGGCTGTCATCGCGAGGGAGAGAGCTCCATGTGCGGAAGTCCATGGAGCTACTGGACTGGGTATAGCTGGGCACTGCTTTCCTCCAGTCTGCCCTCTCTTTGAGCTCTGGAGAGAGGAGTGGAAGAGAGGATTAAAAGTGGAACAACAGGGAGAAAACAGAGCAGACGGAGCGAAAGGTTAGCCCGCAAGAACACCTCTGCTCTTCTGGTTTCCTGTCTGCTGCAGGGAGTGGAGGGAGGCCTGATGTCACTCATACAATTTGCATGTCAGTGATGGTGTGATGTGTGCATGTCTGTGCCAAAGGGCTGTTTTGCATTTGCGTGTGCACACAGTGTTAATGCATAGGCCTATGTGTACTGTATGTGTATATTCCCTGTGGGCTGCAATGACAGAGGCAGGGTTTCATATTAAAAAAGGGTTTGAACCCTGAGGCAGTTTCTTTCTGATGATGTTTTACCGCTGCTCTTCACATACATTTTACAGCGTCTTTGGACACTCCTTTAATGAGCAGCTGCTCTACAATAAACATGAAACATACAACAAAAGCCCTCCTAATTCACTTAGCACTTCATGCCTTCCCTCAGAAGACAGTTATAAAGGGATGAAACACGAGTGCTTTTCATCCTTTTCTTTTCATGTGATGCTAACCTCCTCACAACAGAGGATAATGCCGAAATATGTCATGCACACCACAAAAAAGCTTTTCTGGGGGATGTATTTCCTAAAGATCTTTCCACCTGAATTTTAGATTGAGTATAAAATTGCTAAAAATTCAACCACAGAGCCTCTCAGCAACATCAACGTGTTAGTTATCCGTAGTTTCTAAAAAGCTCTGATCGGAAACAGGGCTTCACATTTAAAGATGCAAATGCATCATACTGCATCTGCTCCAGTCATGTAAACACTTGGAGAACCAGGCTTGGGGGTTTTGGGGGGGAGGGGTCATAATGATGGCCTGAGCGAAGATGGGAGAATCTGCAAGAGTTTAAAGACTTACAGCTCATATTTTCCATTAACCCCTTTTTTCATTCGGCCATAACTCTGCCCATCTATGGCTGGTCTGAGACTCCTCTGCCACAGCTGTGGGCTGTAGCAGAGCAGTCAATTGTGACCGGTTTCTTTCCATAAAAAGAACTTCTGGATGTCTGGGCATCATTTTGTGTTTGATTTCAATATGACACAGCAGTTGGGTAAACAGACTTTGGATTTCTGTGAATCCTTTGTACAGCTGAGCAAGCAGTGTTTGCACCGTGACTGTCAAAACAATGTTTCATTCAGCTGAAAAAAAAAAAAAAGAAAAAAAAAAATTCAGCCTGGACCCCAGCTCTATTACACCAGGTATGGTGCACAGTATGTAACCTACTTCTGTTGCAGGCTTGTTCTCAGCATTAAGGACAGATTTGCTCCTTTGAGAGCTGAGGCCTCGTCCTGATTGATCACATACACAGTGTCCTGCTCTCTGGATCCCACTTTCTCAAGGTGACCTGTGCCACAGTATATTAGAAGGTAACAGTAACAGCACTGCAAGTGGAGGAGATATTAACAATCTGGCTGTCACATTTGAATATGTGTGAGAAAAACTGTCACCTTGGAGACAACATGTCAGCTGTGTTTAGTCACTGAACGTAGCTCAGGTGAATAAACCATTAAATACTGGTCGTATTTAATGGTTTATCAACTGAAAAACAATTAGTTGATTTTGAACATTGTTGGAGTTTGACAATTGATTCTTAGTCACCGAGACCCTGGAGCCCAAATCAGGTCCAAATCATATTCAGTTTACTTGGGTCAGAGAGCGTCCTGTTCTAGTGCCACAGGTCTGTGTATCAATATGTTCTTTCTCTGGTCCAGGTCGAATTATCCATCCAAACCATTTCAGTTTCATCAGTTTAGTTCTTAAACACAAAAAAAATATACATATAAACTGACTTTTCAAAGTCTTGCATCAATAGTTACATTTCTGTGTGTAACAAATCTCTCCCATCTGGCACCTAATTAAGAAGAAAAAGTGTAAAACACCATTTGATCTGGGTCTACAAAACAGTGCAACCTTGACTGACAAATAAATGAGAAGCAGATGGGACAAGAGCTCAAGAGAGATGATCAATCCGCTCAGGAGGATGTCGTCATCGATCTTTAAATGCTGTTTTATGTGATGGATTCAGATTTGCACAGCACTGTAGTGTCCTCAACCACCCACTGGGCCCATTAAACTGTATACAACCTGCAACAAGCCAAAGTCTTTATGTCCCACAAAATAAAACAGACAGTGACTTTAACCTAAAATGGCAATTGCACAACCCAAGGACGAACACAGTGTGGCAGAAACTCTGTTATTTAACATGACGTTCTGCGCTTTGGCATTTACTGACCAGGCAATCCATTGACCAGCGGTGGCCTCTCATCATCGTCCTCCTCCTCAGGGACTGCGCTGTCCTTCCTGTCCATCTTACTAACTGAGGTGGTACGTTTCCTAGGAACCTCGCCACCGTAGTCTTCATCAAACAGCACCTGATCCACCAGGTCGGGCTGCACCAGGTTGGGCTCCGCCGGAGGCTTCGGGGTCCCATAGTAGTTACCTTAAGAAGAGAGAGAGAAAGAGAGTGAATGAGAGACTTTTAATATAACACAACCACAGTCAGAGAAATCATCCACCCTGTCTAATATCACTCCAATTCACCTGATTTAAATCAAAAGTTAATTCCCTGACTGTCACACCCCAGCCACCACTCATGGTCGACTATGTACAAGTTTCAGAAGTCTGCTTCCTCTGCATGACGTTCACTGAATCCCCACGTCTCTGAATCCCCTGCTTTGTTTTCCCTCAGTAACTGCACCGCAGGGCTGTCATGACTCATGTAACATTAAAATGACTTCACTTGGAATTTGCCAGCAACTAATTACACTGATCATTGAATACAGCAATTATCTATCTCTCAGCTTGCTTTTTTTTTCCAAATGAAGAAAAACCTTGTGTTACGGATTATAATTATTCAGTGGGATAACAGTACTCTGTAAACAGGAGAAGGGGGTGGTGGGGGGGGGGTTAGAAAAACTTTGCTAAATCATCTGCTCATTTAGCTCGTGGGGTGATCCATCTATGTATGGCTGGTGAGCAGTATGTGAAACTCAATTTATTTGTAGTAATTATTCAACCTCTATTAGGATTATAAATAATGTGCATACTAATTTCTATCTCTACCATTTATTATGATTATTTGTGTGGTAAATGCCTCTCTGTGAGATGTGTTTATGCAATAATATCAAATTAATGTTCTGACAATCCGTTTGTGAGGGCAAATATTTACTCGGTTCTCACAATAAGCAATCATCAGATTGAGTCTACTCAGCTAAATCATGATTTATAATTAGATTAATTAAAGAATAGGGAGAGGCACCACTGGGAAATAGGGATTTTCAGCAATTTAATTAGCCTCCATAAACTTGATCTTATTTTTTAATTTGGACCCAGCTGCACATGGGACTGTGCTATTATGAACCTTTGATGTACTTAAGCATGAACATGCAGACATGACAAATGCTGCACTATAAGAGCAGCATTTATCAGCTCCAGATCATTTATAGCTCGGTACAAAGAGGGAGAGACGACAGCAACATGCATGCCAGGAAGAACAGAGGGCTCCGAGGAAACATCATAGTCATTCCAGCAGCTTCACAGCACGATACAGTAACACCACAACAGCTTTTTTGAGAAGTGAGCCCATCTCGAGTCTGGCCTCATCTCCTCAGGCGTGCCAACTACAATACACAGCAAACTGGGTTAATGCAGCTATGCTCAGATTCCTCAAAGCAGCAGAAAGGTTGAGGAGGAGAAGGAGGCTGGATGAAAGCCCGCCCCCCTCCCCCCCTTGTCACTCGACTCTCTGTTTACTAAGTGACACTCATCCGCATTTGTCAAGGATGGCTTCATTAACAGGAGAGATAGCAAGGAGAGATTGGGTCTGCTGGCTAATCTCCGCCTGTCTCCTGCCACACGTTGACATTCATCAGACAGACGCTACCCCTGTGATTAATTACTTACAAACATCGTCTCTTGGCCCGTGATAAATATGTGTTGCATATATAGAGGTGTGTGAAAGCGGCGCATCAGTGAAGATTTGTGGCACCGTTTGCCAATATAAATGGCGGGAAGCCTCATAAGCTGATGAGCAGGGGAGCTCGTCTGACATTACTTGTGATCCTCGTGTCACAGGGTTGATGAGGCGGGAAGAGTGAGCCTCCTCTTTCAAAGTGCGTGCAAGCAATTTCATGGTGGTGAAATCAGCTCCTCCAAATGAAAAGACTCCAGTAGTCAAGGGCACTATGCATAAGATACACAAGGTCATGAGCGCTCTTTCATCTCGCCGAGATGGGAAGCAGATAGTGTTAACACAGCCACACCACCACAAACCAATCCACCCAGTATCCCACACATCGCAGCTAATGTATGAATTCTGTACTCCCTTTCACACCAAATTTAATCTCCTGTCCGTTTTCCTTCGTTGTTTAAATCTGACTCAGTATCACAATGGGGATTCTTAAACAACAGGTTTGAAGTGGATCACAATTTGGCAGAATTTCCTGTTCCCTGGTAGAAGATTAGCGATGTCATTTGTCAGGGAAAAACACCCTCTCTATGAGGAGAATTTTATTTTCCTGGCAGTCCCTCCAGTCTCGCACTTCACTGCACTGGACTGTTCAGCTCTTGTCCTGCTGCTCTGTGTTGCTCTGAAAGATTGTCCCAACCTGACCCTCAAAGGCACCCAGACTAAGGAGGGACCACAAGCCCAGAGAGACTTGCTCTCAGCGCCTGGCACAGATGGCTGATGTGTCTGCTTGGCAGGAAACCTGGGACCCTCCAGACCAACATGGAGTAGCCAGCGTGTTCCCTACCAATCACAGAGCAGCCTGGACCCACAGAAACAGTCTGACCCTGGCTAGGCATGCATGTGTTGTGTCCTAACCTCTGATCAGCATTTGTTGAGAGAAGGCGAGAGATTAACAGGGTCATACAGGATGACAGGATGATTTATTAAAAAGAGGAGAAGAGTGAATGTTTAAATTGAAATTATATGTTCAATGACTCCCATAAAATATCTTCTAAGTAGAGAAGAAGCGTTTTACATGAACCATTAGCATAATGAGCATTCAGGCAAGTCATTTGGGACTATTAGTGAGACCATTATGATTAGCTAAGAATCCCATTAGCTTAGTACCTTGAGCACAGCTCACTTACTGTGCACTTTTAAACTGAAGGTAATTCATGAACTCTTCACAGAAAGAATGCCACCCATGTGACCTATCCAAGAGGGCATTGTTTATTTTCCTCTTTTCTCAAGAAAAAAAAAAAAAATAGGCTGCCTCTGAAGCACAACCAAATGGAGAAAATCCCATTCTACGATCCAATTACCTCCAGCTCCTCTTCGAGTTGACTGTGCTGCTGAGAGATCAACACTCTCTGCCACAGTAGCCATAGAGGGCTTGTGCTGAGTTGGTTTAAGAGAAAGAGAAGAGGAGTGGGGTGGGGGGGGGCACAGCTCCTATCAGTGCTCAGTTCTCTCTCGGGATACTATACTGAAACATCCCAACTTTTGAGGAGCTAATCCACACATCTGTGTGCAGCCAAGGCAGTGCTGCTTCCACAGGAAAGGCGGTTTCCATTGGGAGCGGAGGAGCTCAGCACACCTCTTTATCAACACCCGCTCTCTCTCGTATGCTCTTCCTCAGTTTGCTCTCCATTTCTCCCTCTCTATGCACAGTGAACCTTTCTATAAAGGTGTAAATCCCGCCTGGCTTCGGCTCAGAGATGAAGGACGGCTTGTGGGCGACTTGGCATCTCTTGAAACCTGATCTTCAAGTTCTTAGATGATCTGTCCCAACACAAGGAAGGACGGGATTTATGGCGAGTGTGCGCTCACATGTGTGTGTACCTGTGTGTGTCTAATGTCATTGCTGCCACCGTGCTACAAAGATGAGGGAAGGGGGACTGGCACCTTATCACAGGGATCAGGGACTGTTGGAGGAACCTGCCTCAACGGGCCCATCACACTTCATGTTAAAATATGCACTTCATCATCTGTAAATGCAGACACACACACACACACACACACACACAGATACACAGAAGCAGAAACACACTTGTGCACACCCGGAGGAAGTCGCTGTCAGCCTTAAGGCTCTTTCTCTCTGGATGAGGATTTGACTTTATCTTTTAATTCTCCATCATATAGGAAGCACAAGATGCGGCTGAATGGGAGTGGGAGAATGGTGCAGAGCAGGTCCATTCATGTGACCAGAGCTTGCCCCTCAAACATTTAGAAAAATCCTCTCCCATTTTCCAGCAGCCCGGATTTGCAGTGAGAAAGAATGAGCTTAAAGAGAGCGGGAAGATTATCATGTTATTGCCATAATCATTGCGCAATGTGAGAGAAATCCTCCGTTCCAATCCCCTCGTGACACAAATACACTGCGACCGTCTGACTTTCTAAGACCTCTGAATGCAGGGCAAGTGCTTATGCTTCATTGTAGTGTAAGGTGTTAGAAATGGTAAATATTTGGCCATTCAGCTGCAACATCCCTCATTATGTAAACTTCTTACTGGAAAGAACATAAGAACATGACTGCACTTGTCGCCCTGTTGTTGAATAGGAGTTGCCACTGACTCACATGTTAACTGCAGCTACTTGCTGTCAAATGAACATTTATGAAATAAGTTTTTTTAAGACAGCAGAGAGAGGTGGCAGTTTGTGTGTGTGTATGTGTGTGTTACTCCCTTTATTCAGAGATCCTTTCTGATAAGAAGGGCCTCCATTATGCCGCCTATGCTTGTTTACACTGAACCAAACAAAGCTGGCATAAAACCGCCCCCATGTGATTTTCAGATAGCATGGCGGCGTGACATGTAACACGACAGCATTGATCCCTGTCCCACCTTTTCCACAGACCCCATCCCGTGTTGGTGCCTTTCATACAGAACAGCGAGGCGGAATAAAGGCATAAAATTCCTGCCTTGAACTGGCTGAGTAAAAGAAGCTTGTGAGAGGAGAGAGGGAGGGGAAGGAGAAGGCTGGTTTATCCCATGAATAAAGCATGACTTGAGAGTAAGAACACAAGTGGGACCTCCTGATGTGTGACTGTGCAGCCAGCCGGTGGGATCAGCAGGTTGAATGGTTTACATAAGGTCACCATCAGGTGCTACAGCTGCTTGCATGCTCACATATTATTGTGTGAATATGTACTGTATACTGTACTGGCAAGAGTGGACAAAGAGGTGCTGACTCAAAACACACAGAGGGAAGCAAAGTATACAAGCATTAGCATACAAGTATTAGCATACAAGTAAGTGTAAAGACTAACACAAACCACAAGTGTGCATGGGAGTTGAACTGTTGCTGATGATTTAATGAAATGAAAAATGAAAGAAGAAAATGTGCAAGTGCTTCCCTTATAATTCAGTGGACTTTCTACTTTCAGCTGGTAGCACCCTAAAGGACTTGTGTGTGATGCAGTTGGTAGCATTTACACATTGCATATTTGCATTTCAATGAACCTCCTGCCACATTTAAATGCTCAACTAATATTCCCACTTTTATTACATTTTGCCTTTACAAGATGCCACAGGTAGCAGTCACAATTGGCTGAATGATTGACGTGTGTCAAAGCTTCTTCTCAGCCAGATTCAAACTCAGATCACTGTCTCAGGAAACCTGTTTAAACACCTGTTTCAGGAAAGCAACATTATAAACACCGGGGCTGTCGCCAGCATGCTAAGTACATGAGACTAAACACCTTTATTTATAGGAAAAATGGTGATGAGAGAGAGAGAAGGGGAATGACATGCAGGAAAGAGTCTGGCTGGCTGGGAGTCAAACCAGGGACCTGTCTGCTCAGAGTGTTTGCAGCCACATGGTGTGCGCCATAACCATTCAGCTATCGGGTCCCCCCTTGATATGTTTTTTGAATTTATCATAACGCGCAGTTGCATTTTCTGTAAGGTACATCTTCCTAAGCAATAGCTTGAATTTGACTTTATTGCTTATAAGTCAAATTTTAATACATTTACTCAGGAAATCTACACCTGCATCACACCTGTCATTGCTGGTTCTCTCTGGTTGTAAAAGGTTGGCTGGTAAAACATTTACTCTTTGACAAATGTAAGGTTTATGTTAATCCTTGCTGACAAAAAAAAAAAAAAAAAAAAAGTTAAACCCTTGTGTGAATTTTTGCAGTATTCCCATTTATATTTAAATCTCAGGTCTGCAGGCTTCATCCCTCAGTGGCCTGCTCCTCACACAGAGTGGAGAAACTGAATAGTGGAGCTCATCTCATGGGCTGCAAGTATCGCTGCTAATCTGCCTGTCACTTCCAACAAGTCTTTAATCATGTTTCACTGATCAATACATTTCATCCTGCTTGTCACTGTTTCACATAGGCAGGCTGTAAGTCATAATAACTGTGAATATCGAGCTTGTCCTCACTCCATTATAGAGAGCTGTCAGTGTGAATCTTGTAGGTAAATGTAAGCAGCCACACACACACACACAGGTCTCCAATACTCCTAACACTGTGGTGACACCTACCATCATACGTCCCACTCTCCAGTAGAAGTCCACTCTCCTCCAGGATCCTGAAGTCTCCAACACTGATGAAGTTGTAGTCCACGCCAGGCACCTCCCCCTCTCGAGGAAGCCGCGTGGTGCCTGGGAAAACAAAAAGAAAAGAATAGACATGCATCAACATACATGTCCCAACATGTTCTAGATGAGAGACATAAGTCCAGACAAGTGAAGATAAGACAAGAGTGCAGGAAATGTTGCTTTTCAGACAAACCAAGTAAAGAGGATGTTTTTAGGTAAGTGAAATACAAAGAGGTTCAAGGTTCCTACAGAACTAAAGCTAAATTACAAACGCTGCAGTTCCATGTTCATTGTGTTCCTCCTGTCTGTAAGTGTTGCAACAAGATGTGTCACAATCATGGGTTTGGCTGCTGAACTTTTATTTCATCACAGATGCACAGTTTGAGAACGATCTTTAATTGACATCATTCGTGATTCACAAGTCACAGAGGATCCACTTTGGGACAGTGGTTTTATGATCTATCTCTGCACAAGACTGTAGCACATTTAAGGAAGAAGGGATATTGCATTTTGGAACAAAAAGCCACAAAGACCTTGGTGCCATTCTGTGAGAGATAACTGATGAAGGCCTTTGGAGCAGTGAGGGACGTAATTCATTTAATCCTTTTTGAGTAACTGCAGCTTCTGCTAACAAGTTATTATTGGGAGGTTTTTGATATATGTGCTGAATAGAGCAGACATGAAAAAAAAAACAGCAGAGAAAATTAGGGATATGAAATATAATGGAAGCAGTGGGGTGTGTAACCTCCTGGTGCGGTTCAGTTTCTCTCAGCCCCATGGATTGCAGCGTCGATGCAAATGACACGAGGCCATTCTGAGTTCAGATTTCGCTCCTGCTATGAAGCCACAGTCTATTTCAATACTGGCGGGAGTTCTCTTCTTCCCAGGATGAATATCCACGAGGCTCAAATGGACAGCGAATGATTGCATTAGCATGAAGATTATGTAAACCATATTCCATAAATAAATAAGTAGGACTGTGTCACTATTGCACTCAAGGCTAATTAGGTGGTGCGCCACCAAACTTGTAAACTCCACAGAAATAACCACAGCTGAACATGAGGAGAGACAGCCAGTTATTTGTTTGCATATGAGGCTGAACAGAGCACACAGCATTAACCAATCATCTGTGCCACATTCCATGGCAATCTCTGTCACCTAAATTTACTGTCACCCATAGTTATGGAACAAATACATTTATTCACAAAGCATGCTGAATCCTTTTCAGGGTCGCAGGGAGGACAGAGGGGTGAGGGGGAGGGGCTTTGAAACAAGCCAGGCAGACCACCAGTGGATCGCAGATGCTAACATAAATACAGTCATTTATATTCAGAAAAGCTGGCAATCTAAAACCTCAGATCAACCTGATTTCAATGTCAGAGGAAATCAGAGCACACTGAAATGATATTCAACTGAGGCCAGGAATGTCTTGCTGTGAGATGAGTCAGAAGCAGAGTGTGTACTACATCAGGATCAGAGTTTAATGACTGAATTTCCTTTCACACATTCAGGCAATCTGACCCTCAGTGCGCCTCCTTACAACAGCAAGAACATACAGTAGTGCTTTGTATAAACTATACTTTAAGGACATTTGCTGATCTGTTTGATAACAGCATGTTGCTTTGAAATAACCTTAAATAGCATATTCTTGTGCGACTGTGTACTCTCACTGATATATAGTTGCATATCCTAAGTGCAGCCACGGTCAAAGATGTGCGCAGCCTTGAATTAAAAGTGCATAATTCAGAATATCTCCAGGAATAAATGCAAATGAACCAGAATATTTTAACAAAATGTCTGAGGTAACTGAACAAAAGAAAACTTGCATAATAGTGAAATAACACAAGCACATAATGTACCCTGGACACAAATATTGTTGCCCTTTTAATGAAGTTATTTAAACAAACCAAGAAACAAATAAAAACTTGCTTGTTCTTAAAAATAATGATATTATTGTAATTTTCAGTGTTCACGTGACTTCAGTTAGCCAGTGTTTGAATCTTGAATTGCTTTCATCAGTTCGTAATGTTATCAAGAAGTTTCACAGTCATAAAACTATTGTGACGCTTCCAGGACGTGGCGAGAAGAAGAAGAAGAAGAAGAAGAAGAAGAAGAAGAAGAAGAAGAAGAAGAAGAAGAAGAAGAAGAAGAAGAGAAGAAACTCAATGACAGAAGTTTGTGAAGGTTGGGGAGGATTGTGGAAGACACATCTAAACAGCTTCAGGCCGACCCAGAGCAATCTGTTGTGATGGCGTCAGCCTGTAACACGTTTATATCCAGATACATAACACATTAAATCAGCAACTCAAAATGTTCACTATACTGGCATTACTTTGTGTACATCAGATGATTGGTAGCATTAACTGGAAAATAATCAGTGTATCAGTGTGTTATATACAGCAGCCTGTACAGGATACTACAACAGCATACTAGTATTCAATTCAGTTATGGCTCTTGGTTTTGGTGTGCTTCCTCAACATTTTCAGTGGCCCCATCTGGTTAGCCCTATGAACATATTCCGGAGGCGCGACAGCTGAAATCCACCATTGCAAAAAATGACTCCTGTAAACTCAAAAGAGCTTGAGGGCATAGCAATGGAAGAGTGGCAGAAACTACCAGCTGACAGCTTCTAGATGGCTTCAGGAAGCGATAAGAGGTTTCTCACCGTCAGCGCACAAATATTAGTACATTTAGTGTTTCTATTATTTTTTCTTTTCTTCAATACCCCTGGATTTTTTTTTATAGTCTGGTTTTACAAAAATAGGTTTATTTACAATTATTGTTGAAGATAGTTCTTCAACAATAATTGTTGAATCCACTCTGCAGATTGTGGTCACTCAATGGCCTATTAATGAACCTTACGTTGCCATTCCCTTTTGTTTTTACACTCTTATATTTTCTCGCTAATTGGACTGTGACAGCTTCCCTGCACCCAAGCAGAGGAGTAAAATCAAGGCCGGAAAAAAAAAACCATTAGAGAGACTTCCTTCCACAATGTGCCTTGATACAACAGTTTGTGCTACCAAAAGCTGTTGACATTGTATTGTTTGTGAGAATGCCAGCCTATGCAGCTTCTCATTACCCACTTGTCTGCCTGCCGGCACTGGCTTTGGTCCCTCAAAGATGTCCCCTGTAGCCCAATTACTTGAGCCACAGTTATGTACCTGCCAAGTATCTCCCTGAGCTATCATCCTGGATGTCACACCGATATATACCATAAGTCTCCTATTGTGGATCAGCCACTGACAATATAATGAGGTCTTGCTGAGCTTTGAGGGTAGAGCCGAGTGAAAACATCAAATCTTTTAAAGCAGAACTTGTAAAATTTTGTCGTACTTTCCTTAGCAATACAGTCGTTGACACTTTGGATAAGCCTTCAAATAAACTGTTGAAGGCTGATTGTTCCAACAAAATATAACACTGCATTGATATAATATCAATACAAGGCTGTTAATTAGACAAGATGAGAGGCGCTTGTGTGTAGAGAGGCTTTATCAAAGAAAACAAAGATTTTCTGTCAGCATATAAAGTTATGCACACTGCTGGTTAATACAGCGGGAGATGAATTTGAGTTGTGTTAGGTGTAGGCTACAGTATAAGGAGTACTTCCACACTTTAGGATCAATGCCACTGTCATGGCTGAACAGTAATTATGAAGCTACAGCCAGCAGCCAGTTAGCTTAGCTTAGCATACACTGGAAAGAGGAAGGAACAGTTCCTCTTTGGCTCTGTCCAAATAAGAAACTAAATCTGCCCACCAGCACCAGAACCTTTTCTGTACCACAATCTTTCCCTAACCTGTGAGTGCTTAAACATAAACGCGCAGAGGTTAAAGCCGTGCATTTACATGTGTCTGTGAGAGTCTGTCTGTCCTGGACTGAAACGAATTGTCACTTTAGTCTCGCAAGGTCTCAGGCCTGTGCACTGCTGAGACCTATTTTTCGAACAGTCTGGACTGGGAGGATGTCACAACGGGAGCATCAGAGGTAGTCGGTAAGAAATGGCAGGCCATAAATTTAACATGGTGATTTTATGCACAGTTTTATGTTGGTACTTCAAAAAAAAAAAAAAAAAAGATGGCTTAGAGCTTTGCTGTTGGAACAGCAAGAAAGGTCGGGACAAGTACTCACTTTGGGAAGGCACAGAAAGGAGAATCCTGTTCAGTTTTTTCTGCATGGTTATGACTCTGCACAGAGGTTAGATTATGATGGTGATTCCTGATCATAAAGTGTATATCTAAAATAAGACCCTGACAGTCTGTGGATGTGGAGGCAGTAAGACTGAAACAGTGCCATTTTAGTTATTTTCTTTTCTTCCACTTAAAACGATTATTAGCAGCTTTCACTACTTTTGTAGCTTGTAACAGAATCTCTGCCTTACAGAGTTTGGTTCCTTTGTTCCTGTTCTTTGTTTCATTTAATAAATTCTAGCTTCACTGTTTTACAGGCTGTGAAACAAAAAAGAAAAAAAAGGACTTAAAGCAAAGAAGACAGAAGTGAACCATCCATGCAAAGCTGCTGTACCATGTATAAAACCTAATTATGATTGACAGCTACCAAGCACCACAGTGACATCACCATAGCATTACACACAACCTGATTATCTATCATGCTTTAATCACATAGCCTGTCAAACATTATACAACAACAAACCAATAAACATGAACACACAGTCAGACTGGGTTGTCTTTCCCTAAACCAGATCATTTTTACTCCCCTTCCTCATAAAAACGCCATCATTTAACAGTGAAATTGTGATGAGCGTTATCAAAGGGATTATTTGTACGTTTTCTCTGCGACCAGATGTGGTTTCTTGTCAGGAGCGGGTGGTGGTGATTGCAGCTTGACAAGAGCTTTGGCCATTGTTGTCTTTTAAATACAAGAGGTTATAATACGCCCAGCTGAGCAGCACTGCGTCTTCAGGGCGTATTAGAGGTTAGAGTGAGTCGCTACTGGAGAGTGACAAGATGGGCTAGCTGGTTAGCGTGCTCTCTTCAGTAGAAGAAAAGATATGCTAGAGACAAGAATTAACATTAGCGTTGCTTTCCACCGCCGGAGACAGGTCTTGGCAGGTCTTGATGCTGAACCTCACAAAATTTCATCTAGACTGGGGTGTAAACAGCTGTTAATGCCAAAGTTGGCTAGGGAGAAATAGCAAAACTTACAAATAACTCCTTTAAATCTGAAAAAAAAAACCCAAATACGGTCCAATATATGGTGTTACGTGGGGTGGCCCCCTTGTGGCTCGCCATTGTGAGAGAGGAAAGAGGATCATCACAAAGCCAAAGTCTTTTGTTTGAGTATTCACTTTTAACAAATGACATTGAGGCAAGAAATACAAAACAACTTATTTACAACCTTCTACTCTTCTATCCTACAATACAATAACAATCAACTGGGGAAAAGAGGGAGGAGGAGGATATGAAAAGGAATAAGTGACAGCATCTCACTAAACAGAAAGGTCACGGAGTACAGATGTATGTGCCCAAGACGTGTACCGATTCCTTCCTGAATTACTCTGCATGTGTGCCTGCACCAGCAGTGTGTGTGTGTGTGTGTGTGTGTGTGTGTGTGTGTGTGTGTGCAATGGAGAGTTAGCGAGAGATCAAACTCTTTCTGCCCATCTCTAATCTCTGTGGGGAGTCGAGGGACTGCGTGTGACCCTGAGCTCTCTATCGTCTTAAAAAAAGATCCTCCTCCTTTTGTCCTCTCCAGAGCTCTTGAGAGCCTCCTCTTGTGTTTTTGCAAGAATCCAAATGAGATGGAGCCCATCCCAAAACCCAGTGAAGGAGACACAAGGATTTACCACACAGACAGTAAAGTCCCTGCTCTCTTTGTCTCTCTTCTCCTCACTTTCTTGTCTATTCCTCCGTTACAGACGACTCTCTTATTGCCTGTCTTTCATATTTCTTTCCTTTCAACATGAATTATACTAAACTAAACTGGCCTGAAAGTAGAAACTAATACTTTCATCATAGCCCCAGAGAGCTTGACCTCAGCAGAGATGACCCTGTGGTGTGGGTAGAACACACAAACACAGATCAGCTGCAGTTGCATGGGAGTACAGCAGTGTGGCTGTTAACTAAAGTGAACCACTGGCACAGTGACACAAACCATCTCTGCTAATCCTCTTGCTGTTTGTGTGAACATCACACACATTCTGGGTATAAAACCACCCTCAGATTTTCTTTCTTATCATCAATTCATAATGTTTAATACATTCTTGTGTTGCAATTTGTAATTTGGTGGCGTACCAGTACTCCTTCAGCCTGCCTTGTATACCTCTACCCCAAGTATTGATTTCCGACTGAATGAGTAAATGACTTCTCCTTGTTTTGGTGCACAACAACAAAAAGATGAGGAGTCGAGCCTGTGCTGCATGTTTCGAGGGTGGAGCTGCTGGAGCCAAATAACTGCAACGAGATCAAGAGGGAGAGTGAATTTTGGGAGCAACAGACAAGCTCATTACTCAGCGAGCGCCTTGTATTGTATCTGCACTGTGGTCCACTGTGGTTAAAGTCAGTTTTTTGCAGAGGTAAGTGTCATACAAAAGGGACCTGGAAATGCATGTAGCTGTTAGATCTGTATTTGCACTTCTTGAGAAAGGCGCCCACACACTGAATTGATAATCCTAAAGAGAGCTGATGTTTTAACGTCAAACTTTGATTGTTGTAAATATTGTACACACATTGAGAAGAAATGTGGGACAATCTAGGACCTGCTCTGTAGCAGTTGAATACATGGACTTTCTTAATGAATGTGTTGAAATACAAGAACTGCAGATGTATGTGATTATAAACCCTGTTATTAACATTTCCTCATTGACAGTGAGAAACATCACTAAAGCCTCAGTGCATTGGGAGACCTTGGTGTAAGGACTAAGTACATCTATTCAATAAGTGCAAGGAGATGTGCACCAAGAGTGCATAGTAAGTGCTAGTTAGGCATGTTAGGGTGTTGGGAGAGGAGGTGCCCTCGGAAGAGATGAGTTTCCAAGAGATTCTTGAAGATAGAGAGGGACGCCCCTGCTCTGGTAGGATTCAGTAGCTTGTTCCACAATTGGGGAGCCAGAAATCTTATTAATGTGGGCAATTCAATTAATCAAAAATGCTTTTGCTTTTATAATTTTTAATATTTTGATATTAGATGATTTCCACAAAATCGACATCATGAATATGATGAAAGTTGAATAGAGAAAGGAATAAGCCGAAGGGAGCAAACCAAGTTTCGGAAGAGGCAGGCGAAGGTAATTGAAACAGAGAAAGAGTTAAAGTGAAATGGAGAGGGTGAAGGATGGGAGACTGAAAGCGAGCGAGTGAATGATGGAGGTGCCGTCACTGTGCGAGTCCTGGTCTCTTGCTCATTAAGACAGTAATTCAAGCAGGGGATTAGAGAGTCAGACTTGTGCGGCAAGCCACTGCCTGCTGATGATGAATGGTGGTTAAAGGCTGTAAAACCTCAACAACCGCCACTATTGTACATAAAAAAAAAAGAAAGAAAAAAAAGATGGCCATGTTCACAGTGGTAGTTAATATCAGGTTTTGTGTAGACGTGAATGTTGGTGACTGAGAGCAGAGCAGGGAGGCATATGAGTGTGGAGGAAAAGAGCAGGTGAGAATGACAGGTTCCTGGAAGAGAAACCACTGTGGCCATGAGTTTTGTAAAACTCTATAATCACCTTCTGTCCGTCCACTGTAACTAAGCAGAGATACCTCCAGCGCTGCTGAGCTTTGAAAAGGAAAAATTCAATAACATTTCAAGTTGACCTCAACTGCCCATGAAGAAGCAAAGCTGTATGAAGGGACGAAAGAGAGAGTGAGTGAGTGAGTGAGTGAGTGAAGGAGAGAAGTCATGGCAAGCAGAGAGGGGAAGAAAAAGGAAAATAAGAAGTTCTGGAGGTTGTAGTATCCCTCCCCCTCCAGAAAAAAGAGAGGAAATTAAATATACATGAAAGGTAAGCAGCTTATTTCCTGAAAACTTTCACACTTGTGCATTCAAGTCCCCTGTGAACAAGACAGAACAACTTCCAGCCCATGGGGGGTGGAGAGCAGAGATGCTGCTTGTTTGTGACAGTGCTGTGCCTACGAGTCTGTCATCGCCTCAGGAGCAGTCGCTCTCCATATGACTAAAGCCTTGACTACACTCAATTATGGCGTTCGTCTGAGCAGAGTCAGGCTTCAGCACGACGTGGTAAATATCTGGGCCAGTGTATCTGTGAGAACATCACCGCGGTTTTCAGAATTGCAGATGCTGCGTCACAGTCACGTCTCCTGTTGTTGCCATTTCACCCCCACACGTCACATGATGTCTTTTTTTTTTAAATTCAGACCCTCATAATAAATGAATCATAAATGACCTTTCCTTTTTTCATTCGATAAACATCTCTAAGTATAAATAGAAAGTTATAGAGAGCACATTACAGTGGCAGCAGAGAGAAGCAGTGTACCTGAAAAAAGAAAAATAAAGCTGCTTTTCTAAATTTAGAGACGTTTGCACCAGTGTGGCAAATAATCTGCATTTCTGCAACCCACACAAACCTTAATAGGGATATTAATTTGCACCTTTACTGTACTAACAGCCTTGTCACTCTAATTTTGGTAATTTTCATGCTTTCGTTTAAAAAAATTACAACATTCAAGCTCATAAAAAAAAACAAAACAGAAAATGCAGAGGCGTCAGCCTAAGAATGTGTTGTTTTTTTTTCTTCTCAGCTCCTAGAAAGTGACATTTTACAGATACAAGGTTTTTTGTGTGCGTGGCAAAGGCCCATTGTACCCTGCTCATCCACTCCAAATACATCATGAACATGATCATCCCTTTCAATAACAAATGGTTCCATTTTATGCAGCAATCCTACAGACTATTACATCAGCAGCTCTTTTGCAATGTTAATATTTGATTTAAAAGACAAATATTGAAATCAATGACCGATAATAACATACACAGCTCACTGCAGCTGTTCTTGGCAGTCCACAGTACCAACCTTTTTATTTACCCCCTCCATTACTGATCTATGCAGAGAACAATAGTTTGTGATGGGCCCACTGAGCGTCAGCGAGGGAAAGCAGAGCAGTGGAGGGAAAACACAGGGTTATTTATGGGAAGAATATGACTTTGATCACTGTGCTGATAGGGCACACAAGTAAATAAGTTACACGGGGGTTAGAGCGATGTCCTTGGTCGGATTGCTATGGTGACAGTGTGTGTGTGTGTGTGTGTGTGTGTGTGTGTGTGTGGCAGACAACTGTGAGACAACGACAATGCATGAGTACATTAAGTATGTGTGGGTTTGTGTTTGCAGGTGCGGTGTGTGCACACAGTCCCGCATAGCTTAATGGAACAGGGAACACACCAATGCTGCTTTTTGTAGGATGGATTTCCAGCTGTGCACTGCATACAGAACATCCTCATTCTTCCCATACAGTGCTTCAGATAAGAAAAAAAACATATATGCACTGAAAGTAGGTTATGATGTACGTTCCTGGTTTGCTGTGTGCTTGTAGGAGCTGTTGAGTGCAGTGAATGAGGATTTATGCATGCACTCCTGTAGCATGTACTTACAGGGGATGGTGCGTAGGTAGAGGTTGTCCCGTATGATCTGCTGGAGCTTGTGGTCCAGCGAGCCCTTCTGAAACTGCAGGCTGAGGTAGTGGCGCAGGTCCGTGTTCAATACTTTACCTGCAACAACAGAAGCAGAGAGGGTCAATAAAAACGTGGCGGTGCTCTCTCTGAAGGGTTTATGTCTAAAAGGAAACCTATCCAAGTGACATGTACCCCCACAAAGTGATCAATACCGCAGGACTGGATCAAAGTGATTTTCCGCTTGACACAACTGTTACCCTGTTATAGCACAGATGTTATAATTTTTTGTATTTTCACAGATATTGAGTGCTCAATGTCACAGAATAGACTCCTTACTCAGTTTCTACATAGTTCCAAAATCAATATATTCAGTTAAATATATTTCTATACAATCATATGTTTCATTCCTTTTGAAAGCAGGAACAAATAATATTAATTCAAGTCATACAGGAGAATACATGGCACATATCACATACAAATAGGGACATTATCAAACTACTACTTCTCTGGGAATAGAAGATTTTTACGCATAGTTGCAATATTATAAACAGAATTGCACATGTATGTACAGTATGTAGGACCACCTGTTCTTTCCAGCTTGGAGCTTAACCCTTGTTGATTCCAGTTTGATCACTGAGGGGATTGAGGGATAGGATGAAGGTTAAACAGATTTTTAGACTCTTATCTCTTCAGTGAAATCCACTTCAATCATTAAGGGTAAATGGAGATTTAGGTTCCAAGAGAGGTTACTGAGGGACATTTGGACCTAAAAACACTAAAAATGTGTTGGGGACAAGCCAGCACAGTGCTGTACTAGAACGCCTTTCTGACTCTTTTACATACTGACTGAAGTTTGCTTGTTAAAAAAAAAGCCAAGAACAAACTGGACTGAGCTGAGTTCCTTGTCATCACTGCATCCATTCATTTGAAGCAACAAATCTGAAATCCAAACTGCTAAGTGACAGATGATGGATGCCGTGTTCGTGCTCGACTGTCTTTACAGTCTCAACAAATTCACACAAGCCTCAGAAACTTTTCACCAAAGATGTGCAATGCCACAACCTCAAAAGTGAGGCGCCAGACACTCTCATAAGAGAATCTGAAAAGATTTCGCCTTTGCTCTCAACTCCCAGAAGCCTTTATAAAAACAAAGGAAGTTCATGCAAAGTTTTATGACAGAGGAAGACTTCAGAGTCGTCAGACACAAGCAGGGAAAAAAGTTTTTCTCAGAGAGAACATGATGAGGAGTTTGGAAAACAGGAAGAGATCTTCGGTGTCTGCCTGCCCTCAGCTTCAGCGTGAGCCTCATCTCTTGACAGAAGGGGGAGAGGAGGCTTTGAAACAGTTTGACTACAGAGGAGTAATCACTTTTTCCCCCCACTTCTCTCCCCTGTTCTCTCTCTGTCTCTCTTTCCTTCTATGTTGCGCACACAGACCAAACTCTGCTCAGCACGACTCCTCTCTGCATTGCTATGAATACCAATCAGCAGGACTAAAGATGAGATCTTGCTACTGTAGATGTACTGTATGTGCTAATAGAGAGGGGAGATGTACTTGACTATGGAGGGGTGATAGAATAATGATGAGCTCTGGGAATATTTCAGCTTGCTTTCTCAACCCTCAAAGATTCTTTTCCTCCTCACCTCGCGACAGAATACAACACAGGCCATTAATGTGAAGCCGCAGCGACACTATTATCTCCTGTTCTAAACTCTCTCTCTCTCTCTCTCTCTCTCTCTCTGAGTTTTGGGGGCCGTTGTTGACTCACATCAAAATGCCCCTCATGTCCACAGGCCTTGTTGCCATCTGACGCTGTATCAGGAGCCGTCATCCCGGCGGGCCTGGCTTTTCAGAATAAAGGTTGCATGTTCTCCGTCTGCCTCTCCAAAGAGGGTTGCATCACAGCTGGTCGAGCAGGCAAACAGACTGAAACCAGGGAAACCAAGGTCTAATCTGGCAACTTCATGTCAGAACTGTCCCAGAATGTCCTTTTTGTTCAAATTCAGCCCACACACACTGAAATTAATAGGGAAGTTTGGAGGTGCTCCATATGCTTCTGAGGGCTAGTGATGTGCTGTAGCATCCAAAGGAGGATTCGATGACGTTAGCTTCGGGGGGGGGGGGGGGGGGGGGGGGGTTGATCTTTTTCTTGTTCTCAAAATCTCCCTGAGTGCGAGCCAATCACATCAAATACTACTCTAGATACTGGAGCCGTAATTGTGGGCTAAAACTTTACATTTGAGATGATGAAACTCTCTCTTTGATGATGAAAGAATGCTAACATCTTCTCACAGTAGTCAGGAGCTCTGTGTAGCTCACACACACATGCTCAACACATGTCTCAACAATCAGTAGGCAACAGTCATCGGCAGCAGATGTCTGCAGCTGTACAGTGAAGCAGGCAGGTGTGAATATGTCTGACTGTGAGACAGCAGAGCAAGCACAGTGACCCGGCTCTGGGTAAATAAAAGAAAAAAAAGCACGCACACGCACACGCACACGCACACGCGCACACGCACACACACACACGCACACACACAGTGCTCTGATCTGCTCATTGCAGTACAAGTACAGTGCTACAGTGAGGTCTTTGTGGCATCCTGGGTCCTGTCAGAGACTGTTAGTGAGGCTGTCGCATCAGAGAAGCCCCTCATTCCTCCTCCCTGCAGATAACACTGCTATTGTGGCAGGCCTCATTTTTTCTGTAACGGGGGCTCAATGGGCTTATTGTGTCCCATCAGCCAGCCACTCACTTGTAGGTTATTTCTCTACAGCCAGCCAGGAAGATGAACATACTGTACAGCAACTGTTTTTTAACAATAGACATTCAATGACACATCTCTTTCATTTAAAATTCTCTTTTTTCTCGACATTTACAATTTCAAAATTATATATATTTTTATTTTTTTATTGTTCATGTTATTTCATTATACTGCAGTGAATTTAATGACAGAAAATTGGGCCTGAATGATTTTCTGCCAGTTATATCATGAGCTGCATTCTCAAGCTTCCTCCAAACGGACGGATCCCTTTAAATTAAACTGTTGCTTTACACTCAACTCATATGAAGATCCTCTGCTCTCCTCTGCTACCTTGTCTTTTTTTGCATGAAGTGACAGCAGGGGATGTGCCAGAAAAGAGCAAGGTCACCTACGGGAATACTTACAGCACCATGTTGCCATTTCACCTAGCATCAGCAGTACTCATCCTCTCAAACACTGGCGGCTCACAGAAAATATCTGCAGTGATGGAAGCGGTGCCTGGCACCCCCAGTGAAGCGACAGACAGTTAACATCCACACTTAGACCAACACCTCGTTCAGAAGCCACAAAATTAGATTAACACTCCAAGCTGAAGACATAACTCACTCTCACACACAAGCACATGTCATGCATCTGCTTGAAGAGATTCTTTCTGCGAATTGCACAAGCCGACATGTTAATGCTATGAAAACACAGACTCACTGGGAAAAAGATTATGTGAGGCTGAAACACATCATGTCAGTTTTACTACTGAGGTCACTGCAAGCAATAAAGGAGGGGAAACAAATCTACTATCAGTTATTTTAGTGATTTTAATTTCATTCCAGAGTGTTAATAGAGATAAAGTGATGCAATTTTATTTTTGCTGGTGCTCTAACTTTCCCTAAATCTGCCTCATCTATCTAAATTCCCCAGAACTCGTGGAGAGAGTTTGAATTGGTACTTTATTTAGTCATTAAAAAAATGCACATTCAAACCAATTATTTAATTCTAATGTGATCACTAGAGCTTTTCTGATGAGACAAGACTGAACAAAACTAAGAGATGCTAAGCTACGCTGGCTGTAGCTTCTTTATATTTACCATAGAGACAAGATAATAGTATCAACCTTACTCTCAGTAAGGGAGCAAATTTCCCAAAATGTGAAACTAGTCCTTTACAATGCATGGCTGTGCATAGAAAATTCTTCTTCATGAGTCTTTTTCCACACACATTAAAATGTGAGCAGATTCCTGGTGCCTGTTGCGGGATTTCATTCTGAGGCGTTCTCCCTGAGGCATGTGGGACGTCTACTGGGAGGTCATTATCTCTGTTGTCTGACTGTCAGTTCATTAACAGTCCTCTGAACAGGGAATATGTCATCAGGTGTGGAACTGTTCCCTGATACCTGTCTCAGTGCACTGGGTCATCTCATAGAGAGACCAAACACAGAAATTCTACACGCTTTGCACAGAGACAGTCATAAAGACTTGGGGTGCACATGCATGAATGCTAGGAGGGTTTAAATCTCACATGTAACACATTTATTAGACTGAACACAAACCTTTCTTTTTTGTATCTCTCTAATAGATACACATGGGACTTCCACAGACCTGCTGTGAAGTAACATACAATATGCTTTGATCCAAAGATCGTTAATGGGTAACAAGTGGATCTTTTTCAAGCAGGAGAGGAACAGATCAGCAGGATTTTACTCTATAGAAGGAATCTAATCTGATGCCCTGGACAACATCATATGTCAGTGCTTTCAAAATCATTACAAATCACTGTTACAAAAAATAAAACAGTTTTGTTTGGACACAAAAACAACTTGGTAAGGGTTAGGGAAACTTCATGGTAGGGGTTACATTACTACGATCGCCTGAAAAGCTCTAATCAAAACAACAGATTAGCTACAATTTTAGTGTTTTTGGCCTCTTCTGCTTCTCTATATGTTTCTGGTTTCCTGCATTCTGACATTTTACCCCAAGGTGTTTCTTACACCGCATGCTTTAAAACCCCTCTCCCTAATGCTCTACTTCACCCATATTCCCAGTCAGAGAGAAGCTACTGTAGCCCCATCTCGATCCTGGCCTCCCTCCCCATCCATCATATGATGTATGACTGGTCGCCAACATCCTCTTCATCAGCTTCTCCTCTCCCCCTGTAGCACTCAGTCAAACACTAGGGCCCGCTAAGGCACCAACACCTGCAAAACCTCTGGTTTGGCTCCTCTCATCACTCTCCTGTCACTTAATCCCCCCACCCCCACCACCACCACCACCACCACCACCACCCCACCCTCCCACAATCTCCTCCATCCTGCTCTAACGTTGCAGCTTCCTTTGACCATTTTAGGGGACAAAACTGCTCTGGGCACCTTTTAGTGGCAAGCTTACAGCAGAGTCTCCACTCAATTTTTCAGACAGCTGTAGGTGAGACCGGGATCAAGGGGCATCTCACTGACTCCGCTGAGAGAAGCAAAGAATGTGAGTGGTGTGCCATAATCCTGGCTTCTAATCTCACACCTCACACAGCACTGTCAAATGAATTCTCTTCACTTATATAACTGGCATGTGGAGTGTTACTACGGCTGGAGGAGGCTGCATTAGAGGAGTGGAGCGGCTCGCCTGATGGGCCACGGTGTAGCCGTGTTTCCAGTCTGTCTGCTTGGCTGGCTGGCTACACAGATATGCAAAGTTAAACAGGCAGTGGTCTCACATGCCCAGACCTCTCTCTACACACTTCATTTCACCTCATTTTAGCAGTGTGCCCACACAAGGACAGAGGTCTGGAATAAGCAGCTTAAAAGGATGGAGTAAAAGAGGGAGACAAAAAAAAAAACAAGAAAAAATAAAAAATCCAGCAAGGTGATTGGATTTGGGTTTTAGATGTTGGCTTGACTTCAGCAAATTAAATTATTCCAAAGCTATGTTCAGTCATTTGTGAGTGTGTGTCTTTATGAGAGACACACACACACACACACAAAGGCAGTATGTAGTTAGCGTGTAGCTACAAAGTGTGGATTACTGTTGTAGCTTAAATTACAATATTATTCCAGACTCCAAATAATATCCACAGACCTTTGGAGTGATAATAATCAATCTAATGAATTGAATCATATTACTATTTTAGTATGGTCAAATATTTTAAAAAGGAAATAAATATTTATTCTTCTTCATTATAATAAAGACAACAGTGGAAAAGCTTAAATCCCCTTCGCACTTGAGGCCACATGTGCATAGGTCAGAGGCACAGCCCCTCAACAGTAAGTATGATCTTAGCATGACGCATTTTCAGCCCAGTGATCTCACAAGTACAGAGAGAGACATCTGCCTCTGCATTAAAGTTAACTAACCATATGCTCTCCTCTCCTCTGCCCTCCACCCTCCTCCCTTCTGTCCATCACAGGAGATGGAGGGATGACCTTCCCCCTGAAAAGTAAAGGCAAGATCAGCCCCACTCAGCAGAAGTGGGGGGGTGGGGGTGAGCTTGGGGTGTGCGAATTAACAGCAGCATCTACAGCAGGAGTGCCAGAGCTGCTGTGATAATGTCACAGCGGGAAGGAGAGAGGTCCTGGTTCCAAAGAGACAGAGAGACAGGGGGGAGGGGGAAAGAGAGAGGAAGGAGGAAGAAAGAGCGAGAAAAGGTGGTGAGAGGAAGGAGAAGTGTTGCCCTGCAGGTGCTGACTCATGTTGTTGCTCTATATTGTGCTGTTTTTGCGTACCTTTGCTTTTTTTTTGTTTCTCCAGTTCTAGATCTTTCTCTTTTTGCTGTCTCATAGTGCTCTAAAGTCCGACCCCTCTCCATTTTTACATTTCTTCCTCTGCTCTGTCTTTAATGAGCAGTCTATGGCTCATGCCTCTGTTCTATCATTAATGTGGCCTGTGCAGAATGAGACAGCTGGAGAATGAACTCACAGTCACAGACACACAAACACACACTTAACATCCCATGTGGGTCCTAACTTAGCATCTGGTTCTGACAACATGTCTGCAAATCCCCATAAAAGAGAGCATTTATCCATCTAATCAGTTTGAATAACATTGACAGAAGAAATCTAAACTCCGCTCTCACTCAGTGTGTGTGAATGTAACAGTTACACACACACGTCCCTCCCCTCCCCGTCAAGTGATGTCAATTTAATTTTTAGCAACTTACGATAACACTGGGAAAAGCAATGCTAGCAGCTCTGTGAGGCTGATGTTGTCATTTAGCCCAAAGCACAGCTTTGCTTTGAGCTAAATGCTAACATCGACATGCTACAGTACCATTCTCACAGTGGCAATACTGACATGCTGATGTTTAGCAGGTATAATGTTTACTACATTCACCGTCTTAAATTAGTGTGATAGCATGCTAACATGCTAATTAGCAGTAAACAAAGTGCAGGTGAGAAGCCAAAGTATTGGACAAAGTGAAAGTAATGACCCATTAGTGGTGGACAGAAAGTCAGTTATCAGAATAACCAGCCTACAGTTCATCCCGAGGGGAGCATAAATGCTTTTACTAAATTTTTTGGCAAATCCATCCAAGATCTATTTCACTCAGATCAACAAATGCGAACTAATTAAAGTCGTTGGGGTTTATCCTCTGGGCACCATGAATGTCTGCGAAAAATTTCGTGGATTATTATTATTATTATTATGATTATTAGCCAAGTTGTTGAGATATTTCTGCCACTACAGTGCTCTAAAAATTCAAGTTCAATTTTGGCACTGTCAGCGTTTTTAGACAAGAAAACATACACTTTCCTCCCTCTTTATTGACAGTGAGCAAATAAGCTTTTTTTTAATATTTCAATTTGACGTACTTATCGATAAGCAAAAATCTGCCCATCTTGTACTTTATATGGTGTTTTTATTTCTGAATAAATCTAGCTAAACTGAATCTAGTCAGCCAGACAATGGAATCTGGAAATCTTGTCAAACTGAAACGAGACAGCCTTGCTAGAATCAGAGCACTTTTGTTGTAGCGGGTTTTTCCCTTTGGTCATGTGCAGTTTGGAAGCCACTGGTGTAACTGAAGTGCATTTCTTATTCACTCCCTTTTTCTACGCTCTTATCTGTTTCACATGCAAAACTACACCTGGAACAAATGCATGAAAACACGGTTTCTGCTAGAGAGAAATGAGTTTTCAAGATATATCTAAAAAAACAAGTGTGGCTCAAGTGAGCTGTGTCGTTCTCCACTTGTGGGAGGGTCCATCTAATCCAAAGCTTGTTGTCAAATCATGTCTCCATAAAAGTGAAGTCATGTTTTTTTGTGGAGCAAGAACTCAGCCAGATGTATTCAATTATTGAGAGCGGGAGAAAACAGTAAGAGCGGGAATGTTTTAGCCACTGAAATGAGGTGGAAGCCTACCAACATGCTCACGCAGCCAGGAACATGAGACAAAAGCCTGGTTCCTAATCTCCCACTACCACTTACATCTGCCTCAGACCTAATGGCAGGGTCTGTTTTTCTCTTTAACATGTCACACCAAGGCACCATGAACACAACTACCTCACAGTGTTTTGCACTGGCAAACACGCTTGCAGACACTCTGCAGCAGGAAGACCTGAAACGGGCTCCGCTAAGGACCATTTTAAATACTGTTTACTAACAAATTCTGTGCATTATAGCAACTACTGCGCTCATCAGGCATTCCTTTTGATGTTTAATGAGTCTACAATGAGCGAAAAGGGCTGAGTCATCCTTAACCCAAGATGGCTGTCGAGTGCCGTAGTCTGCAGTTTTGCCATTAATCCTGCAAGCCATCGGGGAATGATGAGAGAAATATGAGCTATCACAATCATCTTCCTCAATAGCGGCAGATAGGAGTCAAACTACAAAGTGCTCGTTAATGCGGGCCATCGCAGAGCAGAGGATGGGAGTCAGGGAAATCTCTGGCTCACTGTTTCTGTTTCTCTCTCTGTGAGGCGTTTAAGTGACTGACAGATTGTCAGAGGAGGATCATGTTATTAATTCAACCACACGCACACCCAGGCGAAGATAAGCTTGAAATAGAACCGTAATTGTTGCTGTGGTGATGAGATGTGCTAACCTCGTTGTTTTCAGACAGCAGCCGCCTCGCCAGATTTTGCAGAGGAAAAAAAGCGACAGGGAGCAAGACGGTGTATGCGTGTGCCAGAGCAGAGAGAGACAGAGAGAGAGAATCTGTGTGTCACTCAGAACTCTCCACTCCTCTGCTCTGTACATCATTACAGTGTGCTATCGTTAAAAGTAACTTGACAAGGTCTGAAGGACTGAAGGACAAGTCAATCTGGATGTAATTGCCTTCAAACAAAGACTCACTCTGAACAAAAGGTGCAGCTCACTGCCTAATTCTAATCTCCAGGCTAAGACTCCTCTTCCACCATTGCTTTTATCATCACGGCTTCTTGTGGAAGGTGAAGGTCGTCATTTCCGTGCTGCCTGAAATGCCAGTCCATCGCCTCCAATACCATGCATTTTATTGTTGAGTGAGCAAAGAGCATCCTGGGGGCAACAGGGCATCTTATGAAAGAGCATTGTGCTAAGAGAGCACGATGCACACATACGTTTCATCCCTTACTGACACATACACACAGCCCCATCCAACTACAGCACGCAGTTACTCTACAGTCCTCAATATGTTCAGTTGTAAACAATGTTAAAGTTAAAGGGAAAATCCATGATTGTGCCCTTAATCACTTAGATTAAGGAAGTAATGTTTAGTGCATTTGAGGAGTTAAGTATTTTATTATACTATATCATGCATTTATTATTTTAGTAAATGCACTACCCTTAAAAAACATATTTTACCATTCAGATGTAGAGATATATAGCCAAAGTTGAAAATAATCAAAACAGTTACGGCTGTTTTTACAAAGCTAACTCTTTCGATTATTTTGAGTAACCAGGACCTTTCTGGAAAAACTCACTGTACCTTCAGACTGAAAGCAGCTAGAGTGAAAGAACTGGCTCTGGCTGCTCTGCCAAGGACGCTGTTAAAGCTTGTGGGTGCTCTGACGAGCTAGCGGGTCTGTGTGAAATGCTTGGTCCTTCAGACTGTATTTAAAGCAAGCAGACATGTCAGCCGGTATCTTTGTGCCAACTGACCACAAGTAGGGTGCAAGTTAACTGCATGACAACTTTTAAATTAACGTTTACATTACAGACTGATTCACATCAAGTTGTCAAGCAACAATGATTTGCATGCTATAGTGCTAGTTAGCACACAATCCCCTCCCTCCTGTTCTCTAGAGCGGAGCACTTCTACATAACAATTAATTTCCCACCAATTACTCATTACCATGAAGTTGCCTTTACTTCAGCTTTTTTCTGATGCCCACACCGCTCAAGATGCGCTGCCACTGGCTCACATAGAAACTGAACGACTTCCGGTCACTTTGATGTTCTTGTCACTTTCGGTCTGAACATACAGTCAGATGTAATTGTTTAATGCTTTGGGCAGCTCAAAAAAAAAAAAAAAATCCATTCACCTTGATCACATTCCAGTTAGGGTTAGGTAGGGTTAACTTTAACCCTTCCATAGCAGATATTTCAATACCCTGGCAAATAAAACTAAAACTATGTAAACTGCTAGATACCACTGACGTCGGCCTTACACCAAACAACTTTTCAAGCTATTTCACTGTCACAGACAAATTTCCAATGTCGGAACAGCTTCTTTAGTTCGCAGTCGCCAATGTCAACTTCCAACTCGTCACCACAGACCTCATAAGTTTTAAGCACTTTTAATCAGTAATTTCTGTTTTCTAGACTGTTTCATTTGGCAAGTACAACTATACACTATACACATATACAGTACATTTAGATTATGGAAAAGTCAGAAAAACAATCCCTTAGAGTCACTTTGCCATCTCCCGGGTTGAGAACCACTGTTTCAGAGGAGAAAAGCAGCTCTCCCACAGTGCAGAGTATACTATGGGCAATGCACTGTATATGCAGTGTCTAGCTATACTGAAATAATCATGTGTAATCATTCCACTTCATTCAACAGACCATCATCATCCTGTGTAAAAGTTTGCAGGATAAAGTCAAACTAACATTTTTCTTAGGAAAAGGTTTTCGTTGATATGCAGAGCAGTGCTGGAGTCGTTCAGCTAACACTCATTAAAAAGTGGAACTTATTGAACATCTGTACATTTAATGTTCCGCAGGTGTATGCATTCGGTAAGTGCAGCGTACAGTGTAGCTGGAGGGGCACTGAGGTGAGAAGTTCATGATGAGATATCCAGAGGATAATGATGGCAATTCCAATAACCCGCCTCGCTCACTGCACACCCACTCGCTCACTGTGCAGAATCTTAATCCTGGGCTCTAATCCTGCTGACTGAGAGGACCCAGAAAGCCATTTATAACAATGCAAGTAATGAAGAAGACGGTACAAAATACATCCTCGCAGTGTTTATGACGGGACACACAGATTACATCAGCTTTGACTCGGGGAAAATAACTGACATGGAACACAACTATATGCCGGGCCTTGTTGCTTTATGTTGTAAGGTGTCTCTACATCAAGCCTGCTTCATGTACATTTATGTTTTTATTAATGTACGAAGCGATACAAGTATTTTTCACTCTGATTCCATTCTCAGCCCTCAACACAAAACATGATGATACATTTGTCCTTTGTACCTTGACCTCCTGCACTGTGAAGGGGCGAATGATGTGTCAGCATCAGGCCAGGATATTACACAGACAGAGAGACAAAGAAATTTTGTCACAGGTAAGAACAGCCCATGCTGAATAAACTGTGGAGGTGTTTTTTGTGCATCTGCAGTCGGGGATTAACTGCTCACCCCCATCATGAGGCCATATTGGTTGTAACTACCGTTTACAGCTGTGGAGTGTGCAGCGAAACAGTGGGAAGCAGAATGTGCTGCGCTCCTAATTGGCGAAAGGCTGAGGGAGTTTGAGGGATGGCAGGATTTGGGTGTTGAGGGACAGAAGCTCTGTTGGTGGCTCTGAAAAAAAGTTTCAGTTAACTAAGAGGCAGCCACACAGCTGGGACTGCCAGCCCACCCCCAGTCTTCCAGTCTTCTTCTTGTGTATAATGTATGAATTTATGTATGTATGCCGGTAGGGGCACTGCCTGCATGCATACATTCCCCAGTGACTGTGCAGAAATTGTGAGTTAAACTTTAGTTGAAGAGGCATCTGAGATAGGTCAGGGTAATGCTGTGTACCATCCTTTGTTGGTATTGACTTAAATGTGTCTGTAAAATTGTGTACTGAGAACTGTTATGTGCTTGAAACTGCTTCACATACTTAGAGTTAAGACTTCTTTACTTTATTCTTTGAAGAATCAGTTTATGATTTAAATCAATTCTTAGCATTTAAGTGTGTTTGGTTTAGGCAAAAGTGTTTTGGCTGCTTGTGTTATAACCTTTGAGAAGAAAGGGGTTTGTAGAAAAAATAACATCTTTATATTTCTCAAGGTAAGATACTAAGAAATGCCCTGTTTTGGTATCCGTACTGAAACTCACATTATCGTGGTCCAATGTATGCACCTCCAAAACATTAACTTTTCATGAAATAACCTCGCTTTAAGCTTTTTGACAGTGCAATCCATTTAGTTTTTAGATACTTTATAGCAGCTTCAGACATGAATGAAAAGTCTGAACCCAGAAAAGCGTTTTTAATCTTTCTGTTTATCTAAACAGAAATCACACAGTTTTTCTCACCCAATAAAACAAAAACTACATATTTTCTCATTTAACCTCTGGTGTTCTGTAACAGGTTTTGGTTTTATTTGGTTGCATCTCTGAGATTTCTGCCTCCAGCTCAACACAGTGGAGGTGAATCTAATTTTGTTTGTGGTGCGCACAGAATTACGAGATGATATTTTACAATGCACATACAGTGTTGCAGTTACTTTTGATTATCAACAACTCTTGCTGAGGGCAGTTTTATTTTCTACAATAGAGACAAAGGTGACGTTTTCAAATCTCTTATTTTGTCAGATCAACTCTTCCAAAAATACTTATTTTTATATGAGACATTTTATTTAAGAAGAGAAGTTGAAACCTGCAAATTTGTCATTTTTGCTTTCAAAAAGACTCAAATGATTAATTGGATATCTCCATACTGAAGCTGGATACCTCTAGAGGTAAATGAGCACATACATTTTCTTAGTAATTTGGGTGAAATAACCTTTGAGACCTGCTTTAATCAACCTTAGCGTTGGCAAAGTGTAATAAGCAAAACCAATGAAGAGAGAGGAGAAGAAGATGGGGTAAGGAGGATGAAGTTCTCAGAAATGCAGTTAACCTGCAGCGTACAAACACAGAGCTGTTCTCATCCCTGCACCATACTGTAGGTTCTTGGGGGGGGGGGGGGGGGAGTAGAAGGACAGAGGATATAGAGTCCAGAGGACAGAGGCCGAGAGATTTCTGCCAGTTGTGTGTTGACACTCACTGAGCAAGAAGTCAATGAAGACGGGCACGGAGGGTAAGGTTTGACACGTCTGTGGCTAAGGGGGCAGTTAGATCCGAGACACACATACACACATGCTGTCAGGACAGAAGAGGGAATGACTCAGCACAGCCTGCAGTTGAAGGGAAGACGAGGTAACACGTGAAGAGGACACGAGAGGAGAAGCTGTTATTTGTGGCTGGGGATGTTGGCAGTCCCCATGACGACCCCATGACAACCTGACTCAGGTGCATGCCGTGACCTGTTGTTAATTTCTCCATAGGTTGTTCACAACAAAGGGTAAGAGACTATGCACGAACATGGGAATCAAGTTTACATGTCCCAACAAGCTCAGAATGTGCAGTAACAGAGTTGCAACTAATAATCATTTCCATAAACTCTTAATGTGTTGTGCTGTTCAAATTAAAAATTAAAAATAAAATTTGAAAATGTATTTTTAACACATGCACAAAGTGCCAAACCCCCCCCCCCCAAAAAAACATGATTACACATCTTCAAATTGCTTGTTTTGTCTAAACAACAGATCCAAAATATTCAAAAAGTTTGTAACAGAGAAAAAGAAGCTGGGAAAAGCAAATGTTTGATGATTTGAATTATTAATAGAATATCAAAACTGTTCTAGATGAATTTTCTGTTCATTAGCTCAATTAATCAAATTTTTCTCATTAAAGTAATTTTTCACCACTGACAGCCAATAATAGCCTTGAGCAGGGATTCAAGTACATACATATCCACACGTACAAAATCTCTACACAAACCACAGAGGAGGCAGCTTGCAGCAGTGGTCTGTGATGTAGAAACAATGTGTTTTCATAACCTCTATAAACCAGTGGCTGTGCACAAGACACCGGAATCTATTTTTTCTCCCCCATTTGCACATGGCCCAGTTCAAAAAACATGCAAATCCATCGCAGTCTCAATCCCTTCTCCACAGTCCACAGTGAAATCTGCAACAGATACACTGATTCTGGGAGACAGACAACCTCAGGTATGTGTGCGGAATTGAAAGCAGCAGGGGAAAAAAAAAAAAAAAAAAGAGAGGCCACATCTTTCCTGCAGACAAATTATGTAACAGACAGACTATGGTATCCAGACCCGAGGAGTCAAACCTGAAAGGATCTTCAGGCAGGATGTCTGCTGAGCAAGTGGATCATGATGTAACGTGATGAATCTCTGGAGACGCGGAGTGAGGATGTTTGGGGCAGCCATTTTTCAGACAGCAGCCCGTACCTCAGCACGGATGCATGACAAATGTGGCACACACACAGTGAATGCACCTACAGTACGTGTACATGTAAAACCAAATGGACATGTTATGAATGCACCAATGACTGCACACCCATGTGCACTTTCAAGAGAATCTCAGCACAAGTGCAAATGCAAATCTGATTAAAATAGCTCTCTTCTACTGACTGTTTAGTGTTTCTTTGGATCCCATTTAGCTGTTACTGTGGCACTCTAACTGAGGTCCATATCAAAAAAATCTGCATATCTTTACACTTCTGCTATATGTACACTAGATGCTAAAGTTACAGCATCTTTACCTGTGAAGACTCTAAAACTTCAAACACAATTAAATTCCATCAAAATCATGTGATATTCAAAATAATTGGAAAAATATTGGTAAAAAAAAATACTTTATAGTTTATATTAACAGTGAATTCACAGCTGCATCCCTCGCACAGCGCAAACACATGTAAACATACACACAAACCTTCCTCGCGGCTCTGGTACACAGAGGGCAGACAGGAAATCCTCACTCCTGATTCACTCCAAACCTTGGACCTTTCCAATAATCACAGCCAGACAAGTGCTCGACACCCAGGATGATCACAGCTCTAATCCCCATACTCATGTGGGGTAAAGCTACCATTGTTGCTGTAGAGTAATTGCTCTGCATTGTAATTATCCTACATAAACACTGCTGCTACATGCCCCCCTGAAAAAAGCAAAAGCTGTAATTATTTCTTATGAAAGGGAATTTTTTATTGCATTCAATGAAACCACTTAGTGGATAGTAACTTTTAAGGTTTTGCAGTAGTGTAATGAGGGGATATTCTTGTTAAATGGAGCCTTGGCAGGCTTTCCTTTGAAAGGATGGTGTTGGTTAAAGTGCGAGCGAGAAGAAGAGAAAGAGGAAGAGAGGATACGAGGGTGGGAGGGATGGCTGTAGGCAAGGAAGTGGAAAGTTTATCGTCATCTCAAGGTTATGTTGTATCCTATCCACCTGAGAAGCTTCATTGACCACACTGCTCTTCATGGGCTATAAACAACAAACTAACAATTGCCTGCTGGCCACACACACACCCACACACACACACACACACACACACACACCAACACACACACCAACACACACACACCTGTATTTACACACTAATTCTTCCCTCTAATGTGTTCTGCAGCAAATCTCCACGGTGGCAGCATGATGCATGCTGACACCTCTGTATAAATTATGAAAGCATAGACCAAATCAGGCATTAGTCTCTGTCTAGCTCTAACAAAAGCACACTGGGGCCACCTTCAAGCAATCCAATGTTGAATTAAAAAGCGAGGATAAATCAAGCTGTCAAAGATTTTGCATCGACCTGCAAACTGCCAGATTAAAATAGTCTGTGCCTGCAAAAGCTTTGCCAATAGTCTCTAGACAGCTCTGCTGCCCACTCTCTGTGGTTAAACAGCACCGCACTAACGCCACGACCCACCCCTGCACCTATAGAGAGAGCATGGCACCCCAAATCAATTAGAGCTGAATTATGCTGTTTGAGGACGGTTATTTATCTCAACCAATATCCACAAGGAAAGACCATAAGGGGTTTTGGAGGACAATGATTAATTTAATCAAGTGTGAGTGAACTTTCTCCAAAAATCATGCTGCTCCGACAGATAATCCGCTTTCCCTGAAACGTTTCCAATAGGATTAGCCCCCGAGGGAAGCCTGGATGCGTTTTACAGGAGAGAAAGAGACACAGAGAGAGAGAGAGAGAGAGAGAGAGAGAAAGAGAGAGAGAGAGGGAGAGAAAGGGAGAGAGAGAGGAGAATAGAGATAGATAAAGTCAGAAAGATGGATGATGGAGAGGAATGGAGGGAGGCAGCATAGTGGGAAAGGTTGGATAATAAGATACAGGGGGCAAGGAAAGACCTGGTTAGAGAAAAAATTGTGTAGACTTATACTTGGATAGAGTTAGAAAGGGTTGGAGCAGAGATAGACTGAAAGAGATGGGAAAGGGGGAGGGGATGGATGGATGGAGGTCGAGAGAAAACAGGAACGTATTACTTGCATTAAAAGTTTTGGTGTGAGTCAAAGGTGTGAGGTCATATCTGGACGGAAAATGAATGAGTAATATGATTTACACGTCAACTTAACTCCAATCCTAACCTCACCAGTGGCACTGCTCACTTTCCCACTGCAAAAGACCTTTATTGTGGTGGTCAGCTGTGAGCTCTGCATGCTCCTCCGAAACAAATAGCAAATTATTACCGTTTCAGAATCTTATGAAATGTCACAATTGGACGACTTTGCAGAGGCGCAGTCCTGCTGCGGACCGAGCTCAAAGGCGGCCAGACAACCTGCTTGGTTCAGTCGGGTTTCAATACTATCCCACTGCCAGTGAAAACTGCTGAGTGACAGGGAAGCATAGTGTACTTTTTTTATTCAAATAAATTCAATAATTGTTCTCCTCCTATCCCTCCTAAAAATACCTTATTTGATCAATTTTCTTTGCGCCCCTTAAGTGCCCTATGCACTTCATTGAAAAACTTGAGTGTAAAAAAAGTGAGTGTACAGCCCTGGAAAGATTTAACTAGTTAAACTTATGCTCTTGAATATAATCCTAGAGGAAACACTGAAAGCAGTGGGGGGGGGCTCAGATTGCGTCATGTGACAGACACTACGGACTTAAACCTGCTGCTGCTTTGGAAAGTGCAACTTAAATGCAGTTTTGTGCTTTGGTGCATTTGACTTGAATGTTTTCCATCTAGGTAGGGAAATGTTAATATCCCAACATCTTGTACAAATATTTGTGTTAGCCCATGTTGAACTAAAAAATGCTTCACAGTCTGAAAACTGTTCACATTGTGAAAATCCAAGCTCTTCCTCTCATAGCAACATTATTTTCCACTTCCTGTAAGAAAAGATATGAAATGAAGCCATATTACTGAATAATATTCCAAAATATTCCACAATAGTGGGCAAATATTCCCACAGAGTGCTTGGAAGCAAATGATCTTCAATAAAAAATTTTAAATGCATCATAAATTGTGAATTTAAAGCTGAAATAAAAAGAATGCTTTCACAGCAGCTTCAGATGCCCATGTGCAGTACAAGGTGTCCTGACTGCCAACAATAAACGCCAGGGAGGGTTGCTGAGTTCTGAATTGCATTACAATCTCAAGAGTCTCTCAGAGCTCACCGGCTCTCCAAAGTCCCCCTCTGGCCTGATAATTCAACTTCCTATTTAAAATCTATGTTGTGCCAAGCTCGAGGTTACAACTGCCAACGGGGCGGCGCTGAGCCGCACTGAAAGCTGTAGCCTTTGATTAAGCTCCTCTATTCCAAGCCTAATGCCGTGGCCTTGAATTATTCACCGAGTTGGTGGAGAGGGGTTGTGCATGCTACAAGCTTGCTAAGTGTGTTAGCCTAAAAAACATAATGCAATAAAGCTCATCCATGCATAATGGATGGGAGACTGGGGCTGGGCGCTCTCTGTCATGGGAAGACAGAATTAGAGAGAGGGGATCAGAGGCAGGCAGCTCAACGCCGATGTTGCCAAATCACCGTCCTCCGATGCCAGGGCACTCTCCGGCCATAACCCCCCCTCTTCTATCTGCCGCTTTCTCTTTCTATCCATCCAGCAGAGCTTTAGCGCAGCTTCTTTCAATTTTAAGGGAAATGACAAGTGGAGGACATCACTACACAAAGAATTAGAAAGTCAACAAGGGTCACAGTGGAATTAATTCAGCACAAGAAAGGATTTTTCTGAAAAATTATTTGAGTTATTCAAGCACCTTAAGCAGGATCATAATGAATTTTTCCTGGGTATAATTAATTCTAATACTTTAAGATAATGATCTCTGTGTCACATGATAGCATGTGCTGTATTGTGTAATCAACACCACTCTAGTTTTAGCATGCCAGCACAGCTCTCCCTCTCTGCAATTAAAGAACTGATTGTCCCTGGGGTGCTGCATGTCATACAGGCTCATTTATCACTTCTTCGTGCAGCATCGCTTTAAAAGTCCAATTCACACCTTCAGAATCTATCATACTCACTGTGAAGGCTTCACAGGCCTAAAATATTCAAGGTTACACAGTCAGGAAGAGGAGATCTGACGTGTGCCTCCAATTCAGCCTCCATACTGGTATTTCTGGTGTGTGGGATTCAAAAACACGACATAATCACGACTGATATGACTAATCATGCTGAACTTTAAATCTCTGTTAATTTCAGCTTGTAATTTTATAATTTGCAATGTTCAGTGTGTGGACCAGAGATGGAAATGATAACACAAGACTGAAAAGCTCGACCGCATCCAGGCAAAACGGCAAGCAGGCAAGGCGCTCGCTCCAAAACCTAAGCCATGCAAGGGGTTCGCGATTACTGAAGAGCAGGATGAAGATGAAGAGTGACGCAGAGTTTGCTTGTTTTCCTTTGGTTCTGTTAAGCTTAGGGAGCAGTGTGCAGTGATCTAGCAAAAAAGGCTGGAGGAATGTGTGATTTGCATCTTGTTGAGCTTGTAAGGAGGAAGAGAGTTGCGTTAATAAGCCATATTACTTAGTTTGCTGTTCACATACTTTATTTTACTAATAGATCTTTGACACTTCTTACAGCTTTGGTGCAGTTGCAGCTGCTGCTCAACGGAGTTCTGCAGAGACACAACCTTGGTTTCCGCTGCGGACAATGTTTTTGACACAAATGATGCTTAGACTCAAAAGGTATACACTTAAAATGTGAATACCGCTTTTCAACATTATTCCTATAACAAGAACGATCAGAGAACAGTATAAGGTGGTTATGAGAACCATTTTGTCTCTGTGAAAATATTCTCCCTTCCAGTCAGAAGGTTGGCTAGAAAAAGAGAGTTTTATGTGTGCAGATACAGTGTGTAAATAAACTGCTAAAACCAAGCAGCATGCTGTTAAGCATGCATAAGCCCTTTGAATTAGTCCTCCTGATCTGCCTTGGATGACAGCCGTTCGCACAGGCAGAATACGATATGAGAGCATATCACCACAACACAGACTGCTCCCTTATGTCAACTCTTCCTCTCCACACAAAAACCCAACTTTGGCGTGATTCACTCATCAGTCCACACCGCCACGAACAGGCAAACGCCAACATGGAACAAGATGGTTTGCTGGGCTGTCCTGTACGGCTGAACAATTGTCGAGCATTGTTCAGGGTGCGCTGACGATCAGCTGTTATCAAGACATCCAGGCCCTTCAGTATTTGTCTTCCACGTCAAAATAGTACATTTCCTCTGAGACACTTCTAAGCTCTTCCACTCTGGCCGCTCTGTTCACCAGCCGACAGCATGTAAATGGCTTTAGGATTCATTAGACTCTGCGTCTCATAAACCAGGTCTCTGTCTTTTTACAGTTGACTTAGCAATGATGGTGCAGCATTAAAAACATCCAGTAAAGCCCCTTATAAATATAAAACAAAAGGGGAAAGTGGTAGTAGATACTGAGCACAATGGCAATACTGTTAAAGTCAAATAGACTTTAACAGACCTTCTTCCTGTGTTTTTGCCTGGGTTATAAATAAAACAGACAACTGGCACTTGAACCTATGTTACCCTGTAGTGGGTCCAACAACAAACACAAACTAGCTCACAATAAAGCCAAATGAGTCAGTGTTCCTGAGTGGAGACAGCACACTTTGTTGGACACAAGCGTCTCTCGACACACTTGCAGCAGGGACAAGAGAGGAGAAGAAGGAGGAACAGAGTTCAGAGTAAAGACAACTGTGGTGCTGATGCTGGCAGACAGATAGGGTTGCCACGGGGCCCGATGTGTGTCACCCACACTTGTGGGGGTGCAGTATTGGAAGCTGGTACATCCGTGATGCTGGTCTAGAGCTTGGAAGATTTGGGTCTGACTTTGAGTGTATTTGTGTGTTTGTGCATTTTCCCCATCCCCATGCTTCTATGCATGTGTGTGTGTATTTCCTGTACATGTCTGTGTCCTGATGAGCGTGTATGTGTAAATCATGTCCTGCTACAGGGCCACAACACAGCCTGTCATCTTGTCACAGCAAGAGTCCAGCCACCCTGAGAAAACAGCTGTGAGAGAAGAAACAATACGTCCTGGTTTAACAAATATCTATTCCCTGCGATATCGGTCAGATGCAGATTCAGAGATTTCTTTCTTTTCAACTTCCTGCTTGTCTTGTAGTTTAACCATTTAAAAAGCCTGACATTCTGTGCAGCATGTCAGGAGTGAGGCATAATTAAAGTGTATCTTGAGTGGCGATCCATTAAAATGATAGCGGGCAATCCTGCAGCTAGCAGGTGCTGTGGTCAAAGCAATTGACCTGAGATTATTGAGGTGTGATACAGGAATGGTCTGACAGCCTGCTGGAAAAAGAAAGGTCCCCAGCAGAGACAGACTGTCATCCTGTTAGTGTTTACTGTGTTCATTAAAAAAAAAGGCCTCTCTTCACGGTCTATTGGTGATAAAGCAACATGGGAGACAAAATGTGTGCATGTGTGTGGGGGGGCATGACTGGGCAAAGACAAAGAGTGAAAACAAATGCGAGAAGAAGACTTGTTTATTCTCACACTGTGTCATCATCTACGAGAGTGTGTGTATGTGAGAAAGATGCAGACATGGAAACAGACAGACAGATAAAGACACTGAGCATGAGCACAGTGGAAGGGGTTGATCAGAACATATTGATCATATGTATGTTTTATATATGAAATATAAGGAAATGACTTCAGGTTTGTTAAATATTTTGCTTTTATTGATTTGCTAAATTTTGCTTCAGTTGTGACGATATGATTGCGAAGATCTCAAAGGTAGAGTCTCACATTTTTACACAAAACTGAATCCATTCCTTTCCTTGTGGATAAAATGATTTTTGTCAATATCTTGCAACAGGAACGACAGGAATGTGTACTGAATCAAATTAATGTGCTCGTGCAGCATGAGATACAAACAAATTGGGAAGCTGCTCATCAATACATTGCTCAGTAGCTCCACTGGGGGTAAAAACTCCACAGGGTACCTTTAAATGTGTGTAAATATGCCTATCCTCTTTTAATCAAAGTGTTTGTTATCTTCAGAAAGTTTTTCTCCTGGTGTTGAGAAAGAAATGATTTTGTCTTGCTCAGGCCAGGTTGCCTTATTCTTTCTTTTTAATACTGTTTGAAGGGCAGGTCAGCTGTGATTAGAGGTTAATGTGTGTATGTCAGGAGGTCTTAAGGAAGGATCTACACTCAGGGACCCCCTCCGCACCTGTGCAGCATTAGTGAATTAATCTTTGAGAAATAACATTATAATCTAACCTACACCTCATTTACAAAACTCCTCACCAAAACACTCCAGTTAGGTTCAGCAATAATTAGATATATTCACTATATTTTATTTTTACACACAGGAAATAGTGGAAGTTGCCATGTTGTGATATTCAGTTCAATGCAACTTTATTTATCCCAGCAAGGGCAACTGTACGCAGCACCTCTCCACAGAGATCAACAGATACACACAGATAGGAAATAAATAAAGATTTGGTGAATCACAAAGCTAAAAACATTCAAAGGCAATAAGTTTAAAAAGCTTTACATCGACCTGGAAATAAATACATTAATAAATAACAATAATATATAACTAGAAATGACTATAACATAAATATCTTTAAACAACAATATACACAGGATAATGAGGTTGTGCATGGTGGTATAAAAAAAACTGTGAGGAAGTGAGGAAGCAGACAACAGAGGGGATGAAGGACAGCAGTGAGAACTCAGCTGCTAAGAATTGTTCAGGTTGGTTCAGTTTATTCACTGATATCCACATTGGAAACATGTACTCATTGATATCATGATATTGTCTTCAGCCATATCTTTCACAACACCCATCACCCTCAAACACATAACAACAAAACTCCTGGTTTTGACGTTAACAGTAGTGAAGGCTTTTTTCACACTAGTGCAACGATTCAAATGTTCGGACAGAGGTGCTGCGTTCGTGCCGAGCTGGACCGTGAGGTTGACCAAGCCGGGGGCTGACTTTGGTGACGAAGCTGAAGGTGTGAGCGACAGGCTACTTTACTCTTGGAGACATGAGCTCCGTGCCTCGGCTGCTGCCGCCTGGTGCCCTGCCTCCTCTGGGCACTGTGGCACGCCCATGTCCGTTCTTAGGACACAGCATACACACAAACACACACACTAAAACACACACACACACACACACACACACACACACACACGAGCAGTGAAGCCTCAAGCAATCGCCAAAAAAACATGGCGGTGGGGAAAAGAAGAAGGAGATGACAGCAAAAGAAAGGAGTTAAAGGACGATGAGACAACTCATCGGTTGTCTGCCCAACTGACTGTTTACTCTCGCTACAAGTGAAAACTGCCCGCCTCCCCAGCTCTCATCCAGTCTCTGCTCTTCCTCTCCACTGTGACCTTCGAGGCAGATGTGTAGTTTTTCACAGCGGTTGGTGGAGCGTCTGTGTGTGACAGCGCAGCATCTGGAAAGCGGGGATTGGCTTCCTCGCTCTCACCAAAGCACTTTAATGGGCTTCACTAAGACTAGCTACACTGGCTGGATTTCCAGTGTAATGCATGGCCATAAATCACATTCAATGTCCATGTAGTTGTGCAATGAATGATGGGAAAGTCGAAGGAAAGGAGTGGTCAGCCTTGTCATGGCCCAGAGGAAATGATTGGGTTCAAACTGTGCACTTGCTTGAGCGAGAAAAGCACACGTCCAGAGGCTGTTCTCTGAAATGATCTTCATAAACTGGCTTACCGGCTTCCCTGTGAAATATGTAGCACTTTTAAGTAGTCATGCAGCAATTTGCAGCGAGAGAATAAACAATTTTTCTGTGGTTTGTTCATCTCTGCAAGCCCTGACACTGCCAATGTAAAACTGAGGTCACCACAGGTCCGCTAGCAAACCCCTATGGTGTTCTACTGTCATTCATTTGGTGTCCTGCTGCTGACCCATCTCCTCATATTAAACGATGTCTGCTGTAGCATGCTGCTCTCACAGCCACCAGCTGGCAGTTAAACCAAAACCCACAGCGGCCCAGTGTTTATCATAGTTTGTAGCATAAATGTGGCCAAATCCCCTCGACCCTTCCTTGAAAGTCAAAAACCAATTCTGCATTCGAGAGTAGCACTCATCCTCGGAGACAGACGATAAATCACGGCAGTGAAGCATGCAGTGCAACAAAGGACTGCAGTGCTGCACTCTAACCCAACCCCAGTCACAAAGGGGCTGGCACTGCTGCAGCTGGCCTCCTCCCTTCCCCTCTCGCTCCTTCACGTTGATTACAGGCAGAGAAACTTATGGGCTCGAGCTCGATCATCAACTTCTGCAGTGGCCAAACAGCCCTCCTCCCCCTCTTCTCCTCCTCCTCCTTCACTCTCTCCTCCATCCTTTCCACCTCTGAAGCCCTTTACTCCCCTCCATTACACTAATAAGGCTAATCACCCCTCCGGCTGGTGCAGCCAGGAGCCTGGGGGAACATGTCAGCAAGGGGAGATCAATGGACTACATCAAAGAGCTGGAGCAGCACACAAACCACCCCAGCACAGGGCCCAAGAGATAAGGCTGCTGCTCCTCTACATTTTTCATGAGATTATCCACCACTGTTCTGTTCTTGCCTGTGGTTTGAGTGCAGGCTGCTTTTAATGAGCTGGGCAGCACCAGATACTAACGCTGGCGGTGATATCCAACAGCTTGGACCCACATGCGTGCAGACATAATAGTGCACATGTGCATTAGATGTGGGCGTGCACATGTAGTCGCGTAACCACCAGTGCATGCACGGTTGATGCTGCATGACTGAGTATCTGCACACAAACCCACAAACCCACGTAGTGATGGCCGTGTAGTTATTTCTACAGATCCATTAGAGGCTCATCCATAATAGATTAGTTGCTAATTAGGGGATAGTTTGCTGGTGCTAAAGTAATGTTGAGGGCAAAGAGAGGAGTAGATTGCTTTGCCAGCTATAGCTCAGCAGCCCACTTTTCAGCTCCGTCTTTCTCAGCCCATTCCTCCTGAAGACCAAACAGGCGTTTTACGGGTGCTAACTCAGCCTCCTTGGAGGAGTTGGCTGACTGAGGAGCTGAGATGAGCGCAGAGGGACCCACAGAAGGAGGATGTGAACTAGAGGTTGGTTTCCTCCAGTTAAGGGGCGGGAATGAGGGGATAAAAGAAACGCTTTAGCTCTCGCTCAGCACAGTCTTGAAGAGGAGCAGGGATGAATATGTATGAGGAGATTTGTAAGGGAAGTGACCTTTAAGTCCGACTAAGGTGTTAACTGGCTGATACTGGCTGAAATGGGCTGGGATCCAATGCTTGCCCGTTCCGCATGACATTTTCTTTACTTGTGGACAAAATAACAGATATTCAACAGAAGATAAAAGGAGTCGTCAGTGGCTTATGGCAAACTGCAAAAACAACAAGTATTTTATTCAGGTTTTATGTCACACACGACGCTCAGAATATAACTGAACAATGGTCCATAGCTCAGTGTAGATACTCTATCACTTCACCGTGAAGTGACTAAAATTTTGAAGGTAGTTTTTAGAGTACTGTACAGGCAGTTTCTGCCTAGCACGCTGAGCTCTCAGTCAATTACACCTGTCTGCCAAAGAATACAGAGGACAATAGAGATAAAAGCTGAGAGAAAATCTTTCTCCCCCCAGAAACATCTCTACTAGAACACTCTGATCTGGCTCACCGCAGAGGTATTGACTGACTCAAAACAACATTTATCATAACTCAGCGAGAATCTAACTTGAACAAAGGGAAGCAATAACACTGTGTGATTTTCTTTCCAATTAAATAGCCTCTGGGAGACATAAAGAGCAGTGTGTGATGTATTATCAATAACTCACCAGATTTGCCTAAAAGCATCTCTTTCCAGAACCAATAATAACATACAGAAAGGAGTTTATAAAAACAATTATTCAAAAAAAAGAAATATGGTAATTTCAAACATCCTTGCTTAACTACATATCAACTTGTGTTTTTCTGAGATAGAAAATGGCCACAAAAGAGCAGCATTACGTTAAGTACATTTATGAATATATTATATGAGAAAACTGTTTCAATTTTTGATCACTCTCTGCCATGAAGGACGGTTCAGCAGATACCGGCAGATTTAAAGTTACACAAGTGCATAAAAAATTCCAAACATGTCTCAGATGAAAATAAAAATATAAATAACAACATTTATGAAACACAAACCAGCAGTTGCAGCAGCAGTGGGAGAACATATTCCACTGCTCAACTTTCCTTCTCTGCGGTGTTTTATTTTTATTTTTTAACAATCCTGGAGCATCGCTGAGGGAGCGAAGCTTTTATACTCAACCGCAGGTTTTTTTTTGGTTTTTTTTTTGGTAACGTTCTCCCACACAAGTTTTTTTTCAAGATGATTTTCCACTACTGCTATGCAGGCAATTATTAGGTGTATTTTAATTGAAATCCTCGCCTACGCTATGAAACAAAACATGAATCGTTATTTGTCACAGCCCTCTGCATTTTAATGAAAGGTGAGCTCATATTGTTACAGATTCAACACACACTGGTTCTTGTTAAGGTAGAATAGCTGGTGGGTGAACTTGACAAAAGAGCTGTATAAAATTACACACAATATATTCAGCAGTGCCTAAAGGCATTTTCTAGCAATACTATAAACTGTTTTGACAGAGAAAAGTCATTTAACAGTGTGTTGTCACTAAGTGAAAAATGACAATTTTTCAAGCTGTCTTTTTCTCTTCCACCACTTCCCATAATGAGAGAAACTCCGTTCTCCATTTAAAAAATGTCTTCCTACTCGGACCAAGACATCCTCCTCAGCATCTGTGGATATGAAAACTGAACTGAGGAGTAGTGCTCCTCTTTAACACTGGTCTCTGTGTCACTTTCAGAATATTTCAGGGTTCATACCCAGCTGGGAGGCTCATGCTGCTGATCACAGAATATCAGGTGTGTCAGGCCCCTTTGTTTCTCTCGGCAAGACTTGAACTGAGGTGTGGAGCCTAGAGACACAGCCCTTTAAAGAGCAACTCCACACTAAATGTATGGTGAGAGTAGGTAAGACAGACAGGTTGATGAAGCAGCATTGCAAGGTTGCAACAGTTGCAACTTCTGACCGCACCCTAGTATGATGTTAAGCTGCTTTTAAAGGAGCATATTTACATGTACACCACTAATTGCCGCTGTCTTCCTGTTCCCTTGACCAGGCCTTTCAGACTAATTGAAACTTTTACATAGTTAACTAAAGGAAAAAATACATGTTTTTTATGCATTAGTTTAACATGTTAGCAAAGCTAGCATTACAACACTGAAATGTAGCTTATGTCTAAAATGTAGAGGTAAAAATGTGAAGGGAGCATTGCAGTTTTACAGTATGACAGACAACAGAGACGAAACTGCTGAAGTGCAAAGTGTCCCCGATGTTTACACTCACAGCAACTTTAATGCGTTTCATTATTCAAATGTCAAAACAGCGATAAAATGGCAATGAGCTGAAATGCCAGAAAGCAGAAGAGTTCAGAGTTCAAATGAGAATGTTTTCTGCTACAATATCACAAGAGAACATACAACAAGAGGCCTCAGTGTATCAATAACACATTACAAGAGACCATATCATAATATGCTGCACTATTGATTATTTGCCTGACCCAGATCCATTAGTAGAAGCAGCTCTAAAAAAAACGAGCTGATATTAACACACTGTGTGGTATAAGTCGGACTTCCTTTCATACACTCTTCCTCTCTCCATATTTCTAACACACACACACACACACACACACACACACACACACACACACACACACACACACACACACACACACACACACACAGGCTCCTACAGTGTATGCTTTGGTCCTCATTATCATCACACACCACAAAGGTAATGCCTACCCTGTGATGTCTCCTCTACTCAGCCCTGTATATCTCTGATTCCCAGCGACTCATTTTATGTGAAAATGGAGCCTGTCAAATCAGAGCTTCATACCCTCTCCTTCCTCAACCTCCGGAGGATCTGACACTGTGCCTGGAAACCAAAAAAAAAAAAAAAGCTCCAGCCACTGGTCAGCATAGCCGACTCATTTACCAAGCACAGGAGACGACAACATTGCCACATGCATATATACACAGATGCGCACAAAAGCAAACAAATGCACAACCACAAAGCCGTCACAGTCGTTCAGCTCGTAGTGAGGAATAGAACAGAATCCCAACTCATTTTCTCTGACTTAAGTTGAATGTGAATCTATTATTTTCTCACTCTGGATGCATGACCTACTTACTCACACACAAACACACACAGCAACCCCTACACTTTTAACTGCCATAACAGTAAGGCGCGGCATTGCTGTGTGTGTGTGCGTCACCTGTAGAGTGATGTTTTCCCACCAGTGAAAAGAGAGAACAAGTACATGCATGCCGTCCCTGTTTCTCTGTGCTCCTTGGGAGGTGTGTGTAGCTGCTGCAAGGCCTCTCTTGGGACCAATACACATCCACACATACATATCCATACACCCACACAACACATGCACATATAAGAGTGCAAAAGGAGCACCGAGTATTTTCATCAAAGCTTTCTTGCTTGCCTGTCACGCACATTTTTCCTCACTCACTAACAATTGTTATGATGAGTTCAGGGCTTCCTCACAAGTGGCAAAAAATAGAATTTAAAAACAAGTGAATAAGAAGAGGAGACAAATTCAAAATGGAAATTTCTCTCTGACTTCAGAATCCAAGATGAACACCAGTTCACTACAGAGCTATATCCATGTAGTATGTAGACTAAAACAGCATTAAACAGAATGAGGGCTTGAAATGAGGGTAGATGAAAAAATGCTTCAATCCACAGGTAAAATCCTCCTGTCGCTGATCTCAAATTTCAAATTTCAAGAGTGTGATTATTGCACAATAAGGTTCACAGGCAGGTTCTATGCATGTGACAGGAAGTGGGACTGACAGCTCTGCTTCATTTAATGCTTGCCGCCCGAACGCTGCAGGGTGTTTGACAAATAAAGGCAAGAGTTTGTGTGAACGTACAGTACTTATGTGTGTGGCACTGATGCTCCTCAGTCTCCCCCCAGCACTCCCACACTCCTGCACCCTCTCATTTCCTCCCATCTCTATCTCCTCTTCAACCCACCCCCACTAATACCCCCACTCGCTCTCTCTAAGCAGTAGTCCGTGACATTATCCACCCAGCACAACTCTCCCCACAGGAGAGCCATATCGGCTGCCTGTCTCCACAGGGACTCCATTACTTTTTTGCTGAATGTCTCCAAATGTCTACAAATGGAGAAATGACATGAACAAAATGTGTGGTGTCTATTTGCACTAAGTAAAAAAAGAAAAAAAAAAGAATTGTACTGCCATGGCTGACTAAACTGAAACAGCACCTCACACACTCATCCCATAACTAACAAGCAATGAACCATGAAACCTGCAAATTCGCAAATTTGCTACCAAACACTTACAGGTCTCTTTGCACTTTTATTGTTTTGGCAGCGGCACCACAGGGACTGACAATGCCTGCATGAAGAGGTTGAGGTCAAGTGATGTCTGGCCTGAGGTCACTCCCACTGACTAGGCCCAGAAAAACCTCCAAACTCAAACCTTGACATCAGTGGACTAATGTTGTTTCCTGACTGTGGGGCTGACAGAACCAGAGATGAGGTGTGGTGGGCTGAAGCAGACTAGAAAGGGGCACTGGTAAAGTGTGGGTTGCCTGTGCACACAGCAGCAGCCTGAGTGGATGATGTCAGGGTGGACTATGGATCACCGGTTTTCTGACAGAATCTTCCTAACCCTATCTAAGCCAGGGAAATATAAACTTGTAAATGATCTGGCAGACTTTCGGTGGAAGGAGAAAGGGCAAATACCAGTTGACAGCAAGAGACTGAGATACAGTCAAGCACACATGCTCCAAAATCTACTTTTTCACCTCCTTGTTAAACCCAATCATGGGCTGATGACAACAGATACAAAAAAGTAATATATCACTTTTTATTCAAATCTGTTGATGGACTGTCAGTGGAGCCACAAAGACTGCAGCATTTTATGTTTGAATGTAAACATCATATCGTCTCAATGACGTGCAGAACAAGCAGAATTGAGATAGAGTAGGGATTTTTTTTAAGTGCTTTTGGATCAGGGATCATCAGCCAAAGGATTTAAAAATGTAAAAGCCACAATGACTTTCTAGTATATTTCACTGGCATTATTAAACTGTGATACAGGCTGCACTGCATCCATATAAACCAGAGAGTGTACCCAGTCTTTCAGTATCTCCACAAATTCAGTTCAACTATTGCGCATAAAGAACGTGTTTAGTTGCATATTTATGGTCTGTATAGTCACACCTTATCACTCTGCACCTCCCAGAGACTGTTATTATTTTCCTACCAGGATAAGCCCTTCACACCTTTCCTCTCAACCTGTAGTGAGACATTGTGTCCACGTATGCTTCTGTAATTAGTACAGTTGTTTAAAAGGTATAAAATGAGATGAAGATTATTATTAATCCTCGGTTGCCCTGAGGCTTGTGCACTTAGCTCACTGCTGTCCTCATGCGCATTTACAGTACTGGTGATTGTTCTGGTCGTTGCGATGAAGTCGTTACAATTGATTTTGTATTGATTTTGCAGCTGCTGAGTTGTCTTGGAACATGACAATGGTACTTGCTGCAGTTAATTGTTACCTGTGCTTGACAGGAATGTGTTCAGATAAAGTGTAGGATTTTTTTCCTAGATTAAAGCTACTTAAAGATGAAATGGCAAATAAAGGTTCAAGAAGTTAACCCTTACTGAATCACACTTTCGGAATCTCCATAAACGCAGAGACGACTGACATTAACCCTAACTCGCAGCAACGGTCGTTAGAGGACCTGCAGCTTAAGGCTCTTCCTCAGTGTTCAGCCATGCTGGTTGCAACATATAATGTAGATGGATGGCTCACTGTCCCTGGGGTGGTTGTGAAGCAGGGCAGGGTTAAAACCTGTTGTCTCTGAGTTGACCGACGCATTCTTCACTGTCTGATTCATCACAGCCAGAGGATGTGCACTGGATTTCACACAGTTGCTCCCTATGGCAGATGTCTGTGGAGATAGTGAGACTTGCTCCATCTGCCATAATAAATGAGATACAGAGTAGTGATGAATGTGTGTGTTTGAGTGTGTGCGTGTGTGTGTGTATCTGTGTGTGTATGCACATAGGCGTATATTTGGAAGATTCTAGTCTAGTTTACACTACATGATTGATTAAATGTGTGTGTGTGTGTGTGTGTGTGTGTGTGTGAGTGAGAGAGAGAGTGTGTTTGTAACCTTACATCTTCATGTCTCCATGCAAGTTGGACATTCAGCATCACACTGGAGCCCTGCATCTAAAGGCTGCATGTCAGACTGTGAGAGTTCACTTTTTTGGGAGAAAAAAACCTCCTCTATTATGACACGATCTTGCTCCCGAATGACAAGTGCTGTCTCGTGTCTTGGCAGTCGAGGCGGATTGGAGCCCTAACGGGCGCTCCTGTCACCTGCCTGCTGCTGTTTCTACTCTGCGGCTGCCCATCTGGTGCATGTGATGAAACAATGATGGCACAGATCAAAATCAGTCGGCTCCAGTTAACCACAAAAAGAATCGCACTCACTATCGTCTCTCGTTCTGTGAGAGAAACAAGTTCTCCTGGCTCTTTTTCAAAGTGAGTGTGATCAAAGATGAACATTGTGTGAAGAAAATAAGCTATTTTTTGTCTAAGGGTACGCAGGTGCAGTATGAAGGTAAAAAAAAAGTACCAGCCGGTTTAACCATGACTCATTTCATTTGGAGGCATGCGCATATCACTGAGTGTGCACATTTAAAAAAAATTGTGTCAGGTACAAGTTTGAGACTGCATACAAAAAAAACCCCACAAATGCATGGGAGATTAGCTCTGCAGTTGCCAACCCCCAGATTCCCCTTCTTCCTCACAGACAGAGACACAGAATACAGAGTCAACTTTAAGTAGGTCAGTTTTTTTCTGGAGAATATGAAGTGATGAACTTACAAGAGCCATGTTTGTGAAATAGTTGGGAGGGGGACAACACAGACATATTGATCATCCCTCTGTGTCACTTTGAATGTAATCCTCTGTGATTTACATGGAAAGCCAGGCTTAAGTGTTTTCATGTGACTCAGGACTCCAGAGGCAGAGGGAAGATGATAGCGTTTTCAATAACACAGGTTTTGGAGTCCTCACCATGAAAAGCCCTGCGGCTGAGAAAGAGCATTCCTCGGAGCACCCGGGGGACCGAATTCTTATTGGCTGGCGTATGAAAGAAGCCCAGAATCTGCTTTATGACTGTTCCCTCTAACCCGGTTAATACCGCCTTGAGTGATGCCAGCAATTAAAGCCATATCTAACATTTATCATTACACAGAGGCCACCTCTCCCCGGACCCCTCCACGGCGCCTCTGTGATGCAGTATTGGTGCAACAGATGTAACTGATGTAGAATGACTGTTATCTGTCTGGACATCTAGCACATTAAGGGCAGAAAAGTCACTGGCATCTACAGAGGCATCATCTGCAAACTGTAGCCTGAAGGAAGGGGCTGCAACGGAGCTTGGTTTGAATCCTGATCAGCTTGTTCTGAGGCTTATTTCAATTCATTTGATAGGGGTTAAAAGACAGAAAGATGAGATGATCATTTAAAACTAACCATACCTGCGTTTATAAAAGATTTCCTGCAGCTCTTAAGCCACGCATTATGTATAGTTTACACTTTTGCTCAGCATTTTCAAATGTATCTGGTGCAGTTTCAGAGACTGCACATGAGCCACAGAGACCAACAGTAAAAACCAGAGAAACTTAATTTGCAGTGATAAAAACCAGAGAAAAGCAGAATATCCTCACATTTCAGAACATTCACCCACATTTCAGGCTCAAACCAGCAAATGCTTCACGTTTTTCTTTAATCAAGTGCTTAAATGTTTTATGCATTATCGAAACTGTTGTCACTAAACTCTCTGTCAATAAACTAATCCAGTAGTTCCCAACGTTTTTTTTTTCTCCATACTGTTGTTTAGTCCATGACCTGGAGTAACGAGGAGTAACGAAAAAATTAAACATGGACTGCATCAAATTCATGGTAATTACTGCAAAATAACCGAGGGGAAGCTTTTCTTTGCTGTTTTTCATATGGTTTGAGGTCTAGTACTGCTGCACCACACACAAGCTGATACGCTCTGAACTAACTGATTAATGGACTTCATTTCTGAATTTGATATTTGGATTTATTTCTGACCTTTCCAGGCATCCACTGATTTCTACCAATTTCCATGCAGTATGAAAATCAATTAGCAGACTCTTGAAACTTGCTTGAGTTGTGGAACACTGTGTATCCCAATGGAGTATCAAGGTACTACAGTAATATCTCAGGGAATGCAGTACAGACTGTATCACATTTATAGCACAACACCACAATAAATCAACTTTTAATACAAAAATACTACAGATTCTCACTGTGATGGACACAACTCAGTCTAAAATACAGCAGCATGGTTTTCAAAATGATCAGTTGCAACGTAGTTTTGTTGTACAATAATAATTTCATGCTTTGCATTTAAGACCAGCGTTTCCATTGTGTTCATGTAACAGATCTTCTGCACAGCCAAACACCACCATAATCCTTGTGTCATAATACCAAAGAGGAATTCAGTATTGATTGTCATTGATGCTGTTGGTGAGTGAGTGAGAGTTGGAGTGAGTGAATGAATGACAAGTGTGAGCATCAGCATTAGATAAAAGAACAAGAGGAATGACAAGAGGAGGCAGTGAGAAGTGAGGAGACAGCCAGAGGCGAGCAGCAGCACATACGCCTGCTGCTCAGAGCTCTGTCCGTAGACATAAAGATATATATATTTCTTTCAGAGGGAAGCTGCAGGATGCCAGCCTTGTTAGCCAGACAGGCAGCAGGCTGCATCTCAGCAGCCCCCGTTGCATATTTATTCTGTCTGATTAATGGCACCTAAATCTGTGGGTGTTGTGTCTCTTGATATGTTCAGAGGCTTTCTTACCGCTCCACCAAGATCCAAGGTTTTGCATCCAGTTCATTTGGGGAGGCTAAATTCTTCCGCTAAATCCTTCTGCACTCGCAGCTGATCATGAAATCAATGTGGTTTTCCTGAGCACACACGCTTGAAGAATTTTATGTAATTCCAATTGAGATTATTTATTATTCTAATATCATTACAGCCTGCAGTGTTTTCACCTCAAAGAAAAACTTCTTAGGCTCATTACATTAAGTTTTACAAAGCTCCCAGCGATCACACAACACCAGAGTCTTTGCTCAAGTTTGCTGCCTCAAACACAATATTTCTTTTTGAGTAGTTTGGATTATTGCTCATCTTTTTTTTTTTTTTTTTGTAAAAAACATTTTGACATTTTAATTAAGATGTGGGGTTGGAAAAGCTTTTAAAATGATCAAAGGAAGTTCATTATCTTCAACACTGTAAACTGGTGTTACTTCACGAAAACTATCCCAAACATATCTGTGAGAAAACTGGTTAATTAAATGGTGTCATTTGTTTCATTACTCCATCAAACCAGTCTGCAACATGTCAGTGAGTTGTTCTGAATATTTTAAGCACTCCTGCAGCAATCACATTGACTCAGTTCATCCCCATGCTGCTACACTTGCACTGTCTTTCTCAATAACGAAATGAGAACATTTAGTCACAGATGAGTGAGCCAGAATAACAAAACCATTTCCAAAACAAAACTGTGTGCAGTGTCTTTGCATCTGGGGCCCATAACAGCCTCAGTGACACAAAACACCAAGTTTTTAAAAACACCAGCACTTCCAAACAGCAAAAAAAAAACCCCCAAAAAACAGCTCGTACTCTCTGCCCAAGCTTTAAAGCCAATTAGTAAAATGGAAATTCTCTGCTGGGGTAGGACGTAGGCCAAGCAGACTCCCACAGATGTGTTTAGGGTATTTTTTATGAACTATGAGAGAGACAAACTCTTCTAAGTTCACCTCTTAGCTGCACCAGCAGCAGCCAACTTGCCCACACAAGAATATGCTCCTTCAAGTCTTGTCCCAGCTGTGTTATCATCAGTACATCTAATTAGTGTCAAAAAGTAGTTAAATCACAGATGGGCTCAAAGTATGCACACCAACACTTGTAGCTTGTCACACTCTACCCTCTCCCTCTGAGTCCCTCTGTTTTTGTGTGCAGGAATGTGTTGCACAAGTGACCCTGTGACACGAACAAACAATCTTCTGGGCATGGACCCAACTCTCTCCTTACTGCTCGTCTTTCTCTGGTGCATCCACAGGTTTGCTCCTGCTCCATGAAGCGAAGCCAAGGTTGTGCTTGAACGCAGCATGAGCGTGTCGCTGTTGAATCAGATGCAGCTACGCATTTTAAAGCCAGCAGTTGTTCTTTTGTACCTGTGCCCAGCATCGTGTGGCACATCATCCACCTGCTAGGAGCCCGCTGCCTGCCAGGCTTCAGAGCAGGAACCTGGGCACGGCAGACGTGTCGGAAAACACAGCTGATGGATGCGCTGTTGTTCCAGGCGTGTGGCGTCTGGCAGACCTCATCCTGCGACTCTGTCACTCTTTTGGGCTTTGCATCAGCACCTTCCAAAGCACACAAAAATGCTAAGCAGTCAGGCTCTCTTTAAGATTCCCCGAGGTGGCAGGGTGGTGGAGGGGTAGGTTTGTTTATTAAAGCGGGCACCGTTTTTCCATCTGAAAAGGTAAACAATTTCTGTGCTTCACTAGGGAGTGGCAGAGAGTGTATAAAAAGAAGAGGATATAAAGAGAAAGGGGAATGAGAGAGATTGAGGAACACAAAGAGAAGGAGAGAGTGCAGGAGGAAAGGGGAGGAGAGGATGTCACTAAAGGACACGCAGAGTGAGTGACAAAACCTTATTGGATTTATTTGTCTTGCTCAGCTTCTCAGATGAATCTCATTTATTGCGGCTGACAGCTAGGGAAGTGCACATCAAAGAGAAGCCCAGCACAGACAAATGTCTTTTTCTTTATAATGAACGAGAAGCAGGTCCTCTTGTGGAAATACTGAAGCCAAACAGATAAAGGGCAAAGACGACGCTTTCACAAAAACATACAATTCAATCCTATCACAAGAGCTGGAGAAAGAAACACGATGAACTGTTGCATAGAAACTGAACCTCTAACACCTTGACTGTGGATGTTATTGTTTGAGAGACTTTCTGTCAGTCAAAATGGCATCTTATCTTGTCGTTGCATTGCAGTCATATTTCTCAGACGCTGACACCACTGAGTGTACCGTGTGAAAGATAAGCTGGGGCCAAGATCAGGCTGGGGTTCCTGTCTGAGAAGTTTTTGGCCCCCAGGTTTATGAGAAAAGTCTTTGTTGGGTCATCCAGCCATGAAATGCAAACACTTAAACCGAGATACATAAATTGTCTTTGCATGCTACCTACTCGACTCTGAAACTTGAGAAGAATACGTAAATACTATGAGGAACTGGCTGACAGAAGTGTCTGACTAGAATTACCGCCTCACAGCTGCGTGCCTCCACCAACCAGTCCAGCTGCAGTTTACATCCATGTCTGCCCAGACTCATAATATACATGTGTAGTAACAGACTTCTCAACATGGCAGCAGAGAACATCTGTACAATCCCCACAGTTTCAAGGTTAATGTCACCAATTCAGTATCCGACCAAATGTGAGATATGGAGTACTATGATGTCACAGTGAAAATGACCTTTGACCCTTTGGATATAAAATGCCATCACTTCATCATTTTATCCTATTGGACAAATTGTGTCATAATTAGCCTAAAAATTCTTGAGTTGTGGCCAAAAATGTTCATCGAGACCTTGACCTTTGACCATCAAAATCTCATCAGTTAACCCTGAGGTCCAAGTGACTGTTTGTGCCAAATTTGACTTGAAAACACAATGAAATAAAAAATAAGATCAAATGTTTGTAACTTCAGCTTCTTTAATAAACTCTCTTAAAAGAGGGCAAAAGAGAGAACAAGACGAGATAAAAATGGAATATTGCGACAGTATTTGGGAGATAAGATCCCCAAACAGCTGGCAATGAACTAGCGTTTGTTTTCTGATCTGCTCTGTGGCATAGGAAGCAGATTGTCCTTGAGGACTCAACATAAATCAACAATCGGCAGCAGAAGCAAGCAGCCAGCCCCTGGGTCTGCCAGGGAAAGCATAAACTTAATTAAGTCCCATCTTACAAGGTGTGCGTGCACTGGGAAGCCTGTAATGAAAGCCTAATGCCGGCCACAAATTGGTCCAACAAGCAGCTAAAACAGATGCCTGACAAGGCACTCACACAGCCCCAGAGGGCGACCAGAGGATCTGGAGGCTCATATAAAGAGATATGACATTACGGAACATGCTCCACGACGTCCTCTCACGCCTAATGCTGAGTTATGGGATGAAGCTACAACAAAAACTGATGCCATGAATATAATGAGCAGGGCTTGGCAGTTTCATTTAAAGCAAAATTATACTGTGAAGGCCTTATGATAGTAAGAGTGACATTTTTCCATTGATATCACAATATAGAAAAATTTTAAAGTGATATATAGAATAATAACATTTACCTTATAAACTTAATAACATTTAACTTTTACAATTAGTTTGAAAGATTATTAATTTAGACAAGTAAACTCTGCAAAAAAACAAACAACCACACAGAAAGAAAGTAATGAAATGAACATGAGGATCTGCAAATAGCACTACTTAATCCTACTTTATTGCAAATAGCAAACTGACAGAATAAGTTTAGGATAAAGACAAAAAGCTGAATTATTTGATGGATCTTCACCAAAAGGATCAACATGAGATGAATTCATTCTCTGCATGTGCTCACTACTGGTGACATTGCTTTACACATTGACTGCTGACGGCAAAAAGAGATCGTTACTGCCCATCTTCTCCACCTATCAGCCAGAAATTAATCATTGTGAGCTTATCAGCCTACTGTAACCTGGTAAAACACCCCACTCATCCTTTGCTTTCACAAGCACAGAAGTCATCTGGTGCCAATCTTCAAACATTAGTTGAATTATGTTTCCTTGGAATTGAAACACTGAATGAGAGCTGATGTGGAACATCCCACAAACAAGAATTAGCAATGCAGGCATAAACAAGTCAGTGCCAGACCCAGGAATGCAGCCTTGTAACAATTAGACAAGGAAAAACAGCATCCAGACTGAGTGCACAACAAAGACTATGCCCCAGTGACATACAGACACAAGCAACAAACTACTTTCGGTAAAACAGCTGAGACAAACATGTGGTTTGACCACGAATGCACACATACACACAACCTGAGCTTTATTATTCTTTTTATTATTATTCTAGATTTATTATTCTTGGCTTGAGTCCAAGTGTTGTGTTATTCTGCTCATCCGGCCCTCGACATGTCCAGCCTGAGATCCAGAATGTACAATTCAGAGACAGTAGAGGAGGTGACTCAGTCCTGAGAACATTTCGAGGCAGTCAAGATCAACTCAGTCCAAAAACCCCTGAGAAAAAAAAATTACCAGTGTACTCAAGCAGAATCACTAGCTGTACTGCAAACTCCGCAGGCTGCAAGCCAACCTCGTCACAAACCTTCTTATAACTTTATGAAATTTGAGCTTTCACTAACTTGTAACCTAAATTGGCTGCTATTGATCCTTGTGTTCTTGTGCTGTTGATTAGACTCCCTGCTGGTCGGGTCAAAATCATTCCACCTGTCCATAATAACTCCAAATCCAAAACCCCCGCTGCTTATTGATTCACCAGGTGTAGTTAAGGTTTCCTTTTCCCTTGTGTATATAGTCGTCATAGGAAATGTGTGTGCAGCAAAATTGAGCAGTTTTTTTGTGCTTGGAAATTAAATCATTAAACTGGAAGAGACCGGCTTTTGCTTGTAATAATTAGGATTATTAATTCTAACAATAACAGGAAATAATAACCATCAGCTTCTCTTGTCTTGCCAGAGAAAAGGTCCATCTTCTTATTATTATATGAGCTCTCAGAGGAATTATCCCGTTGGATGAATAATTTCATATTTGAGTTAAGCATTATAATTATTCATAATTCCCCTTCAAATAATGTTACTGTTTGAATTACAGTAAATTCTTAAGCAGGCTCCACTAAAGACTGCTGAGACATCACCATCACTGCAGCAAAAAAGTTGCTTTTAAGGATTTATTTGCTCAACAGAGCTAATCTGGGCAGAGAAACAGTGATAATCATTTTAGCGTAATTGTTCACATCTTGGCCTCTCTGCTCACTGAGAGTCTTGCAATAATGCTGGCAAGCAATGACATAATTTTGAATCAATATCTGTTTGTGTGCCTAAAGACACTTGCCTGTGTGCCTACCACACAAATAAAAAGAGGAGACACAGCTAAGGAGATGGAGCGTAGGAGTAGGGAAGACCTTAGTTGGGTGTTGCATAGAGAACTATGGAGCTTCAGTGAGCTGGGAGAGCTGCTGCTGCATTTGTGACAGTGCAGAAAACCACTGACACCTGACACTGAGCAGGGCGAGGAGGTGGAGATGTTGCTGATCCACAAACACCTGAGATTCACAACACAGAAGCACTCAAATATTCTTCTTAAGGTGGCTCCGGTCTTGTAACATACATGTGATAAATTTGTCGCTCCTGCTGTGGGGAGCTGGAGAAGCAGCAGGCGGGATGCCTCGGCACCCTCAGGGGGGAGTAACAAAGAAGATGGCAGGGACTTAACTTCATCCTGAACAACTCAGTCCTCCAGCTCTACAGTTTGCTGAAGCAGCTCTCTCGGTCTCAATCCTCCAAGGTATAATACTTCAGTTTTTTGGTTTTTTTTGTACCATTAGATTGCACAATATATCCTGACCAAACAGCTCCAGCTTCAGCAAACAGGGCTGTGATCATCTGTACCACTATCCACCATTTGACTGAATATATGGCATAACATGTCTGAACATTCATTATTAATAGTTTTACTATCAGTCAATACTTAACAATTAGCTTATCACAGTGATAATTACCCAATTTCAAATATGCTTTATTTATGGTCCTGTTCAGACCATCATATTCTTCTCATATAGTGCATACTGAAATTCTCATAATTATATAACATAAAAATTATTTCATAAGGATACTTAATAAATTATACATAACTCCTATCTTAGACATCTGAAACGGCATAATGCATAATCCCATTTAATTCATTCTTGTTTATGTTGTTTCAGCTGTTGTCTTGGACATAATTATGCAGAGAATAATTAACAGTAAAGAAATGTACAAAATGCCTCAACAAGTTACCACTGACTTCGATTTGCACTTTTAAACTCTACATTTGTCTAATAAACCTTGGCAGCTTAATTTATGCTCATGTAAGTGTGATAAGGCTGTGGTTACCATGGTAACAACACACTTCCTCAGATGTGGAACGGAAGGAAGAGGCACGTCCCAGTGTATGATAGTAACCTCCTATGATAATATAGAGGCTTAATAATGCTGACATATTGATTAATGTGTGTGTGGATAATATATGACACAAAGACCATAACTGTGACTGAAAAGGTTCATTTAAATGATGATTTTAGTAATGGTACAGAATCAGCTTGGTGGGTCTCATGTATTAAATCAATAGCAATCTTCAATGCAAAATGTGTTAATTTGGTTGAAACAGGGATATTATCAAATGTTATGCACTTTATAATGAAGCCTTAGAAGTGCAACTGTACAGTGTATATCAAACAGATTTTTTTTTTTTAAACCTCATCTTTAAGTCCTCTGTCTTATTAAAGTCTTATTCAAAAAATAGCAACACAAAGCAGCGAAATTCAAATGTGCAAAGTAGTAAAAGCTCTTGTGTATTACTGTCATCACTGGAATCTTGTAAAAAGCATTACTGGCATTTTAGTGTATTCCTCTCTAACAGGCTGAGTGGTCCTTGCCAATTACCACTGGCAACATGCAGTCCTGCACTCTGCTCTGTTTCATGAATATTGTCCAAAAGTGTTTAGTTTCTTTTTCTTATCAAAACTGAATTCATCCATGGTATTCTGCCCACTTCTGTTGCCAGATTTAGTCAATAAATTATTACATTTCTGTTGCCTCCTAGTTACTGGTGTGTGGGCAGGATTATAACAAAACAAAACTAAAATAACATCGAAAAATGTAATTACATGAGTTTGAGTGGAATTCCACAGGCTTCATCAAGTTTTTACAATTTATTTTTTACTGGAACCAGTATTGTTGGTTTAAAATATTGTGATGCCATGATTTTGGAGGGATTGAGAGGAAGCCAAGGAGACAGACCCAGAGAGTCAAAGCGGTAACATCAGTGAAGATGAACCTGACTGTGAACCTGACTGTCGTTTGCCTGATAAGATGCCATCCCTTTGGCAGGAGCTCTGAAGGAAGGCAAAGAGAAAAGGACTGCAGGAAATCCTGCTTGTAATCTGATGCTAGTCTCCTTTTCTGAAATAGAGCAGAGCTACCTGTCCATCCTTATTGTCAGATGGATAGAAGTCTAATGAGGTAGATAACTCACAGGCAGAGTCCTTTGCTTGCTATAATGAAGCCGAAAAGATCTTCAGAGCTCTTTAGAGCCTAGTAGCAGGTTATAAACACCTCCTTCTATAAGAGCCCAATTAATTACTAACAAAATGAAAAAGAAAAGTGGATTAATGCATAATTGTGCAGGCAGGTGATGATAAACAGACATTTAATGTCATCATATGATGAGCTGGATGTGAAGGGGAGATATCCTGCGTGGTGTCAACAGGGCTGATTAGATAGAAAGCCAAAGGCAGCACACTCTGGAAAAGTGCTGTTGACAAGTGACTTAATAGCTTCAACTGGGTACTCGGTCAGACCTGCTGGCTGAGAGAATGATTAGCGATGATGATGGTTAGCTCTTCCTGATGCTGCAATAAGTTTAGACGTAAGGGTAGAGGACACATGGAAGCTTTATTAGCAATAAGAATGGGAGATATAACTCTCTCTATGTGATTAGTGGTGACAGACCTTGAGGCTGAAAACTGTGTACTGTGCAAGAGTATACTCTTTGCAAAACACATTTATAAATAATTGATTGGAAAGCCGAGAGAGTGTTTATAGAGATAGAACCAACAGTAAATACACACTCACATTTGAGAGGAAATAAAGTATTTGGAAAGTGATTTGTACAAAGCAGTTCCTGTGCTCTGTGAAACAGCTTCCCAATAACTTCACACTGTAAGGAGAAGAACTGTCTGGATTCGGTTTGTCAGAGTGGTTTTCTCTCAGCGATGTCTCAATGGTGAAGGTATTTGCCACTCAAGTCTATTTCTGCTTTAACTCCTGCACGTATGTGTAGAAGAAACAGCAAAGATGTACATGACAGCACAAGCATCTCGCTATAATTTGTATGGACATAATTCATGTCGGGAATGAGTTTAAAATGCATGAGAAGTGACTGTTGTCAACTTTAGTTGTCACTCTGTGTGCTGCTAGTGTCAGCACAGACTGTGATACTTCTGTATTCATATTGTGGCTTTTTTTCCCCCACTGCCTTATACCTGAATCAGAAGTTTGCAGTAAGTCCCAATATAAATCTTTCCATTTCATTTTTTTCTTAACGAAAATATAAACTTTAATACCCCCCTGAAACAACTACTGGATTTAATTAAAGTTGCTCACCAGAATAGGCTGTCACATCTAAATTATAATGCAATGTTCCAGCTAAGATGTTGCCAAGCACATGAGCCTTTTAGCAGGTTGTTTTTCAAGTACAATTATGGTGAGGAGGAATTTGGCTAAGCTATGAGGCTAACCTTTGGATGACCTGTTCAAATAATTTCTCAGGCAGGTTGTGCATTACTCAGCCTTCTGGCACCTGTGGTTCTAGTGAAGTGGGAAATACTTCTTGTTGATGGCAAAGCTAGTCACTGCGGTAACAGCAGACATCAGTTGCACCTGTGTTATTCATAAAGAGATGATTTTGCCCAGGGAGAATAACAACATCCATTTCAGGTTCTTACAGTCGCATCAGTGCAAACACGCACATGTACACACACACAAGGAGCTGTCAGCCTGAAAATTCCTAGCTGACACAGTTTCCATATGCCCAGCGGTCTCCTTAGGAGGATTTTTGCCTCTGGCCAGCTCAACACGAACGAAGGGACCTCCTTTTTCTCCCAACACAGCCCGGCGGCTGCTGCTCGCCTCTGCGTAATGAGATTATGCCCAGCTCCTGGAACATCTACTCAGGAGGAGATGGGACCAATTAGCTTGCTGTCTGCCCCAAAGAGAGACAATCACCATAGCTCTGATGTTATTACCTCCAAAGTATCAGCCTCCAAAGTAATAACAAACATGCCTAAAAAAGGAGAGAGCTTGTTTATGCTGTGATTGGTCAGTGTGGTCAAGGTTAGCTGAGAGAGAGCTCAGTCCTGTGTCTGTTGATGCAATGAAAGGTCGTATAAAGAGACTCCGCTCTTGAACAGAGTCAAGAGGAATAAACAGTGGCAGACCCCATTTGGTCTGAAGGTTGGGGGGGGGGGGGGGGGGGGGGGGGGGGGGGGGGGGTTACTCAACCTTGCCTGACAAATGAGCCAAATACAGAAAAATCGCTGCTGGCTCAGCCCTGTGGAGCACTTACATTTAAAGTAAAAAGTGTTACAACCAATGTGTGAAAGAGGGCCCAGCTTTTCCAATTCTATCTTAACAAGACAGTAACAAGGGATCTTTTCCAATGCTGGTATTTCTTCAGTAATAACACCACTGCCCAGATTTAAGGTTAAATTTCAGAAACATGCAAGTCAGTTTTCCCTGGACTCCATGATCCTGGTGACAGTGTAGTACCAGTGGGCTAATGCTAATCAAACAACAGTTGTACCTGCAGCTCTGTCTGTCCTCCACACTGCTCGCTTCAGCAGAAAGTATGACGTGTCACTATGGAAAAGGGAAGCCAAATTCCACTAGCAGGGGTTTAAAATGTAAATATAACGTGTTATCATGAAATGTTTATGAGCCTATACTGTATATGTAGAATAGAGAGCTCTATTTAAAGTGACAGTTCATTGGTTATATGCATCTTATTAAACAGAACTACCTTAATAAAATATTTTAATATGATGAGAAATGCTTATTCATTTTCTATCCAAGAATTATAAGAGAAGAATGATACCATTCACATGTTTGTGTGTTCTGTATGGAGTTTGAGTCAGGAAGTGTTCAGCTTTGCTTGGTTTTCTTCAAAGTTCAAAGATACACCTACCAATCTATCTAAAGCTGACTCAGGTAACAAGTTATATCTTGTTCTTTTTTTTTGTTTTGTTTTTAAATTTGCACACATAAAGCAATGACTGTGTCTTGGTGAACAGTTTGGAGCAGTGACTTCCCAGAGTCACAGTGAGGTTGCCAGGCAGCTTGCTGCACAGCTAAGCATGAGACCCTCCACAGGAAATGTAGCCTAATAAGGAAACAGAATTTCATCTAAATTGCTACCCAGGACAAATCATTTAGAAAATGAGGGACTGAGTATCATTTGCACAAAGAAATGAGCCAAATGCCAAATCCCAAGCCATTTTGTCTAAGACCCATGCTGTGAGCTCTTTTTAACCATGAGCACAATCTTTCCCTGATCTTAAAGGGGCTAGTTGTAAGTTTTGCTATTGCTACAGAGCCAGCATTAGCATTAAAAGCCGTTTACTTACCTTTGTTGGTAAGTAAATTCAGCCATTGTTATGTTAACAGGACACAAAGTCATAATACGCCCTCTGAGCAGCGCTACTCCTTCAGGGAAGTCTGGGCTCCACAGTGACTCGGTATTGGAAAAAGACAAGTCAGTCCAACCAGCCCGAGGGTAGTTGGTTGGTATGCTAACGTTAGTACAAGGAAAAAAGCCTTAGAAATAGAAGCAGGGTTGTTTTCCACAACTGGAGACAGCTGAACAATAAAGGAATGAAGTTTGATGTTGAACTCACAACGTTTCTTCTAGACTGGTAAGTAAACAGCTGCTAATGCTAATGTCAGATATGTAGCAATGGAAAAACCTAATGTTACTGTTGTTGCCAGGGTATTGCAAATATTGTATGGATATAATGATTGATTTTAATGTGATACCAACCAGGTATACACATTTAAAAAGATGACTGGTATCTCTCAGTTTAAGTACTGAACTCAGTACGAGGGAAGAAAAGGTACAATAGGTGCCTCAGCTCTTTGTGAGCATTTTGCTTCTCCTGTGTGAGGTTTCATGTTTAATGTATGAGCAAGAACTCATGTAACGGTCACTCGTGCATGACCATTGAACAAATGCTGTACAATTAAACATGTTTTCATTTGTTTGCAGTGGCTTTTTCAATGCACTTCGCAACCCTGCAAATACCACTTCCTCACATCTCTCCCTTGCATAATTTGACTTTTGTCCAGAACAGAGCCTCATACATAATGATTGAACAAACAAAGCCGCATCACTTTCAAGGCAATTAGCGAATCGTTGAGCATTTTGATTCAAATCGGTAGCTTCAGTCAATTCTGTAATTGAAAAATTCCCCTCCTAACCCTCCACAACCAGTTTTGGGCGGCTGATTCACAGAGATCTGCTCTATTTAAGGCATTCAAATCTTTTAGGAGAAACACTGCAAAACTTTTCAGTGCCAACTATGTTGAGTAACCAAAATTCTAACAAGCAATCACTACAAACAGGAACAGATGTGGCAGATAAGGAAGAAAAACAAAAAACTAAGACAGCAAAAACCATCAGGATGTGTGGAGGAGCCAAGAGGAGAATGAAGAGACTTCAGATCTGAGAGAAAGGCTGAAGTAGAAGATGGGTTGAGTGACTCCTCCATTCACTGGCAGCTCCATCATAACTCAGCTCCATGTTAATAACTCTGTCAGACAGAATTACCGCCCAGTGATCAATATCCTCAGATCTTACACATTATTTTGGATAATGCACTGGCTCTTAGAAGATTTGTCGACCACAAGGTTGTGGCTCTACAAATAATCAGCCAATAATCCGCTCTGAGTATTGGTAGCATGTGGAGAATCAATCACAGAAAGGACCAGCTGGGACAGAGTTTGTAGAGGATTATCTATTCCCCTAATTGATCGATCAGCCTTTCTGGTTTGTACGACACCTGCGGCCCTGTGCACTGGTGCAGCGAGCATGTCCAGACTCCAGCGGAGATCCAAACTCAGAGAATACTCAGCATGGACACCGAATCTAAGACACACAGCAGGTGTAGAACGAGGGCGTGCAGGTGCATGTTTAGATATATTTTTGATAAGTTTAAGTTTGTGGTGATGGTGTGCTTTTTTTGTGTGTGTGTGTTTCTCTTAGGTCTTCTTGTTTATGTGATTGTACCACAGACTGAGAACAGCAAAACTACCAGGATGTTTCCAGAGAGCCGTCAGTTATGGTCTTAGACCAGTTTGTCTATCTGGTGGCTGTCTCTATCTGTGTCTTATTACTCCAGTGCCTCTCCACTGCTCACAGCCCGGGCTTTGCTGAATAGCTGATACAGGCTCTCCGCAGGGCCGTGTCTGGCTTCAGCTTAACAGGGCATATCTCTGCCTGCTCTTCTTTGACCACAGACAGCACTCAGTGCCCCAGTCTAAGAGCCAGCCCAGCTGCTCTATTCTGAGCTGCATGCATGGCTAGTCTGTCTGGAAGAGACAGATAGCCTGACACAACACCACCACTGCTACTGCTGCTGCTGCTGCTGCTGCTGCTGCCTGTGTGATGTACATGAGGAGAGAGCTGATGGAATTATGAATTAAGTCAGAGTCCACTGAATTCATCCACGATTCTGTCAGAAAGTGTGACTGAAAAGAATCATGACACATAAAAATTCTGTTTATAGCATTCGCACATTTTGTAAAAATTAAACATTTTGTTTTGTCCTAATATTCCAGAGGGCATATGACTGATTTTATATTTATTTGGATTTGCATAGTTGCATAATTTAAGAAAAAAAAAAAAAAAGCAGGATCAGAAAGCAGGGACGGAGAAATTTATATTTAGCATTTTTTTGGTTTTAATGGCATGCTGTCTTTCTGTGCATGAATGAGTCAGACGACCATTGATCTCTGCGTAGATCATCATATATTGTTTCAACTTAAACTAAATTGGCATAAAGCAGCAACATCACCACTCTGTTACGACAGCCAGACAGCAGCCATCAATATAACACATGGTGAGCCTTCCAGCTGGTGTCACCTTCTTATCTACAAACATGGACACGTCTTGTCCTGCACTTTGGCTCACTGACTGAGCTACCATACAAATACTAACACCAGAGAAAAGTGTTTTCTGGCAGGCTAATAAGCATATAGCTTGTCAGGGGTAGCATTTTAGACAGCTCCTCATATTTACCATACAACCACAACACCACTGCTAACAAAGTACTGACAAGTGCTGGTTTCAATCCAATATCAAATAATATAAGGGTAAAATAAATCAATATCAATATAAATATCAATACCAATACTGATACATTTTTCATTCACAAATTGAAAATGTAATAATAAATATCAATGCAAACAACATTTTTATGAAACATGATTGTGACCAGATTACAGATGTTTTCTGTTAAAGTAATGAGGACGTGTTGTTCATTTCCATTTTAGGAGAGTTGCAAATACGTTGATACTGAACGTATCAGTGAAATGTTCACAGACAGTTTACCTGTTTTCCACCATTTTACAGTCTAAAGTAGTCACTACAGCACTATTAAACTTTTCCATCTTTATTTTTAGGCACTCGCAGCACTTGGTTAGGGTTAGAGAACAATCCTGGCCTGTTTAATACGGAAAAAGTTCACAGTGACTTCTGAAGCAACATGTTTATTTCAATTAAGCCAAAACCATGATCTTCCCCCAAACTTAACCAAGGTACTTTTGTTGCCTAAACATAAAACCACAGATGGGAGTCCTGTTAATAATAAAAGTATGCCTTCAGTCATTCAAAAAAATAACACCAGTGATTATGCTGCCACAAAATAATTGGGAAAACAGATTAGTATGAAGGTGATCTCTAGGAGACGGAGTTACAGTATAACTGACAACAGATATCAGCAGAGGTTTGTGTAGACTGGGTCTCAGTGTTTCTGCCAGCTCAGATGCCAAACACATACTCCAGCCTGCCCACTAAGAAGTTTGCAGGTTAAGGAAAAGATTTTGTTGCCTCTCTAAATAACTTTTTTTCTGCCTTTCAATCACAAAAATGTTAACAATACATCTGGCAATTACTGACAGAATGTCGTCTGTAGGAGGCGATGCCTTTTCTTATTTCAGAGCAAAAGTTTCGATCTGGATTTTGTCTGTATCCATAGTAAAGATGAGTAGAAGGGATTTGCTCCACTTGTGGCATCAAATGAAGCCTACTCCTGCATATAGTTTGCCTGTAACCCCAGTTTTTAAGGCTTGTTTTTTAGCTGCTCTAGATGACAAACTATGATGTAAGAAATGTTTGGGAGCCTCTCAGTTGTTCAGTTGCTCTCTGTTCTCGCTGTGCTTCTCTGGTCCTTTGCCTTTTACAGCTGTTTGCTGTTTGTTTGATGGAGATGTTATTCTGCTCTTATGAAACCAGTCTAAACAATTCTGCGAGTGATGACTCTGTCCTGTAGGCCACAGTGGGTATCTATGGCAACTGCAGCAGGGACAAGAACATAGCATTTTTAGCTGGATTTCAAGGCACCATTAAAGGAGATGTAGCCCTAAAAACAAAGAGGTAATTACACTTCTCTGTACTCCACTTGCTCTGTGTGATGACATATGTTACGGTATCATGAGGAGATTATGGGATTTTTTTTCCAGTCCTGAGTATATTATGATGTTTGTTTCTGTTCTCTTTGTTGAATGTAAACAAGCCCTTGCTCTTGGATATTAATAATTTGGTCTCACATGATTTTACATTCCCTGCTTCTGTCCTTTCGAATTTACCCATCGTGCAATATTTTGGCTTCAAGCTCTGGGTTTTCTGCTGCACTAAGTCAAATACTAGGGAGACATGCAGTAATATTTAGCACAAACAAAAGTGTTTCCCCCTCTCACACTTGAGATACTGCAGCCAGAGTAAAGAGGTTTTCAAGCTAAAAGCTGGTCACTGTAACCAAGCCGGGCAAATCTCCTCTTATGGTATTAAGACGTTAACTTGGTAGCCAGCTACTCTGGGATGTTATCATGGGATAAGCAGATTATAGCCCTAAATATCCTTACGTGCATTAAAGCAGGCACCATACAAGGTGCTTATTTTCATGATGCAATTTCTTGCAGCTGAAGCTGTCATCAGACCAATCACTGCAGCACAGCTGTAGAGCTCTCAGCTCTGATGATGAGAATTTGTTTCTGCTCATTTAAAGCTAATTTCTTAAAGACTATTAGTAAAGAGGGATGTTTCTTGATTAACCCACTAAACAAATAATAAAACAATTTAAGACATCCTAACTGAGCAGATCCTGGAGTGAGCTTCACCGTGTGTTCTTGTGTAGAGGAAAAAGGAAGAGGAAAAACCTTGGCCGTTTCATACACTTTGACACTAAACAGGTGGGACAAGGCTCATCAAAATCCCCTGTGCCGCTGGTGACAAGGGGATGGAAGTCGAGTGTCGAAGTGACAGGTGTTTAGCTTTGACTAGTGAGGCTGGTAAGTTGGACAGAGCCCAAAGGACACGCACAGGCCTCCTCAACAACATCAAAAAAACTGCTGACACGGAGATAATAAGGGGAAAGGCTGACCTCAGAGATATGGCTCCAAAAAACAAAGATCAAAGGAGGCATATTGATAAAAGAGCAACAAGACAACAGCGGCTGATGATTCTGTTTGCTGTTAGGAGAGGAACCATGACAGTGGCTGCTCCTATCGACTCACAGTAAAGATGGGACGTTGCCTGAAGGTTTTCTGAACAACATGTGCTTCATCTGCCATCTCCCAGTCTGAGCCTCCTCTGCTGAGTGAGATTCTATTTTCACAGCTCCTGTTGGCCTCAGTTTTGTTTTAAGCACAACTGTGTTCTTTTGTCCATTTTTTACTCCCAGTGGTTATCTATTGATACATTATTATTATTATTATTATTATTATCATTATTATTATTATTATTATTATTATTACAGTACCGTATTTCTCAAATACAAAGTGCTGGCACTTATTTGTTAGACATCATTGCCAATCAGCAGGTCTGATTGGTGAAGAATGAATCTAACTTCTGGTGTTTGTGAACTGTAGATTGACTGTAATTAGAAGCAGACAGACTTAATAGAGCCTATTATATCAAATATTTGAATATAACATTGTGGGAGTTGTGTGAAAAGTCCTGCTAAAATGTAAATACTTATTTTTATACTAATACAACATTTGTTTCCCTTTATTCTTCAGATAAATACACTCACTTTGACTTCAGGGTAAATAACAGGAAGTCTCTGTCAGGTGGTACATATTCAAAACAACACCACTGTAAACTGTATTTTTTTCCAAAGACAAACAATGTAGTCGAGACACTAATGAGAAGCTGGAGGATTGAGCAAAATGTTGAAAGATGTTGTGGCAGGAAAAAAACCATCATTCATGTGTCTGCAGCAGTGCCCTCATTTCTTGTGTAATTGATTTGTAATTTTCATGACCGTTAACCACATAGCTCATTTTGAAATAAGTTTTAAAAACAAAGTCATTCACAGTCAAGAGAGACAAGAAAAGGAATCACGAAGGACAGATCAAACTAGCAAATAGCAACTAGAGCATGACATCATCATCCACATTAAATAATAAACAGACTCAGTAGACAAAGCAAGAGGTTTAAGGTTGAAGATTGCAAGATGTTAGTGGTTGACAGAAATTGAAGACAATATAAACAAGGCTACAACTAAAAACTATTTTTATTATTGACTAATCTGTTGATTATTTTCTCAATAATTCTCAATTTTCTCATGTTTTGGTCTGTTAAATGTCAGAAAATCCTTTTTTTTTTTTTCTACGTTTTTTGAGTCCAAACCTCAAATATATTCTGTTAAGTGTCACATTAGAGTAGCTTGAATCACTGTAGGGAATGTTTGGCAATAGGCTTGGAAAAATAACTGAGGTGATTAATAGTTTTTTTGATTGGCTTATCAAATTGATTGACTAATGTTTCTACAAATACAAACTCTGCCTTTGTATTGAAACACAATTAAAAGTTAGCGACACAATCCTTTTAATATTCATGTATGAAAAATGATTTTCTTATGCACAGCAAACACCACAGTTACAGTATGAAGGTGTGGAGAGACTCGATCTGCCTGAATGACCTCATCTGGTCACATGGTGCCATGGCAACGATGACACATCCATCAAACTGCTACAGCGGCTTTCCAGAGGAAAATCTAAATCTTAGCACCAAAGTACCATTACAAGGTAAGTTATTGTGACTTACAGCGAAGCAGTCCACACACACAGACAAACACACAGAGACACACACACACACACACACACACACACACACACACCGCCGAGGCTCCCACAGAGCCAGTGCAACCATCTCTGATCTTTCTTCTCCCACATTGACTAATGAGCTCATACTGAAAGATTCACCAAATCTCCACTTATCTTTGAAACAGAGAAATCAGGGTGGGCTTTTTACATCCTTACAAAAAAAAGATGAGAAAAATATATCATCAACGTATAATATTTTTTACAAGCCAGCAGATTCACAAGTTCTATATTTAACAAAAAAAATGGTGGTGATATGGCAGTGGGAATATAGATGGTGACACTGCTATTGTTATCCATGGTATGTTTTAATGAGTGCCCCGCTGCTTGTGTAATCATCCCTTTAATTTGCCCCACAGCATTTATGAAGAGGAATTTAAGACATTTAGTTTGTGAAGAGGCTCCGCCGGGTTCCTCCCTTAAGAGCCTGGTTTTGCCACTTGCCATCTGAGGAGTACAGACACATATTACACACACACACACAAACACACACACACACACTCTGCACTGTATCTCCCATTCTTCCATCCATTCTTCCTTAATCATCTCTTTTCATGGATCTTCCCTCACTATGCCCGCAGGCCTATGGCATTTTTATAATCTGATCCTCCATCACTCTGTGGCTGGTCTGTGTGCGAGGGGAGGTGCAGCTTGATTGATACGAATAACTTGATAATTTTGTATTTAAAAATAGTTCTTCTGACACAGACAAACAAGTCACATCCTTGCAGGGAGGTAGGGATGGAGGTGGGAGGAGGGTGGGGGTGGGGGAGGCGCACATCACAGTTACTCAGTAAATAACAGTTTATACCTTCCAGGAGTGTTTGAAAGAGAAGTGTGAGCGGGGGGGCTGGGGGGTGGAGGAAGGAGGAACAGATCGGCTCTGGTATGAACGCCACAATAACACAACACATAAGTGGAAACAGTTGACTGCATCAGTTTGATAAGTAGAAGCACGACTGCATCTAATGATTATTTTCATTATTGAGTGACCCGTTAAGTATTTATTTTGCACAATTGATTAATCATTTAGTGGTGAGGAAATCCTCACATTAAAGAAGATGGGATCAGCTAATGTTTGACATTTTGGTGATTAATTAATCAACTAATCATCTGATAATTTCAAGTAATCATATTTCATATTTTCTGTACAGATAGGTCTGCTCATCTTAATATGTTGTTTTTATTTTGCGTTTCAAATATTTAAAAAAAATGACATTGCTTCACTTATTACCAATCACATGAACTTACATTAAAAAAAATTGTTGAATAAAGTGAGTTAAACCAAATGGACAAAGTGCCTAATTTAAAAAAAACATGCCCGAGGATTGTTAAAGAACAAGAGCTGAAGCTGCACTGAAAACAGGTGACATACAGTCATATCACCTGGTTCTCACATGTCCCCCCAGCTTTAAGGGCAGTAATAGCCTCAAACTGAATCCAGATGAGACATGTCAGTGATCTTTTTCCATTTCCAGTGACAGCCGGTGACAGAGGCAGCAGGTTGCTTTGGTGAGGGTGGAGACGCCCTCCCCCTTATACTGCTTCTCAAGGCTTGTACAAGAACAGGTGAGCGGAGAGGGAAAGGGGAAGGTTTGGCAGCTGGGGTCCTAGCTGTCTTTTCAGGCATTCATTATTTAGCCCATCTAAAAATACATCAGAGGCTGCCTCCCTTCCAGCACATGGTGCATCTGAATTTCACAGCATCCTGCTCTCAGCCGCTCAATCTGATCTGAGGAGCTGCTTGATCTACTGTACATCAAGGTAACACATGGGCACACAGACAAACAAGCGTGCACACATATAATTTCACAGATGCACAAAGAGACATTGGGTACAATTGATCAAAACAACAAAAAGAGACGGCGAAGAAAACATTCGTGCACTGACATTTTTACAAGAAATTACAGGCGTGAATTAAAAAGAGTTACCTAACATTTACTCATCCTGAAAGTCAATTCACGTTCAACAGCACAATCTATTTTGCGAGCCTGCTAATTTACGCCAACAGCACAGCAACGTGACAGTCATTTGTACACAAGCAAGCAGAGCTCACAACACCTCAAGAAAATGAGCTTGGTGAACCAGATATGCCTCAGAGGCAGTTTCCTCTTAACGCCACAGATCCCCGATGAGTTTCACACGCTGCCTGCTGTTGGAGAGCGCTCTGCGTCGTGGGCTTGTAATGTAAGACACAGTCCATGAAATCAAACATCTAACAGGTCACAGATTGGACAGCGCTCATTGTTAATTGCATTGGGGAGAGAATGTCAACTTAATTATTTTCAGCCGGAGCTGGAAATGATTCCATGCAAATCTATTAGACACGTATGCTACGCGGGTCATGTACTGAGTCTCACAAGTCAATAAGCAGCGTCCACCAGGATGGACGAGGGCTCCTAACGGGCCAGCTGTGATTCAGACGTCCAGATTACAATGGTGAAACCTTAAATCTGGTCCGGTTAAGGACGGGTTTTTGTGTGGGACTGAACGGAGCTGACGTTCACTCACATATTTAGGGAATGAATTATACATACTGCTGCCCCAATCAGTCGACTGAATGTATGTTTATTCATCTTCTCATAAAACGTACTGAAGGGGCTGCAACTAAAGATTATTCTCATTATTGATTCATCCTTTTCTTATCTTTTGATTAATTCAAAAATAATTTGGAGAAAAAATGCGGAAGAAAACAGCAGCCAAAGGTAATGTCTTCAAAAAGCTTTTTTTGACTGACCGTCTTAAATCAAAAGGAATTTAAGAAATACTGATAGTGAACAGAGACAAGCAGCAAATTCTCACATTTCAAAGGCTAGAATGAAGAAATTCTGTGAATGATCTCAATGGAAATGACTTTACAAAAAAAAAAAAAAAAAAAGTTGACTGAAGTCATCCAATCATCCATGGCGAGGGAGCAGCGTAACTGGCTAGTGATTTTCAGTTTGGTCTAATTGACTCCAAGATCTCTCATCAGCTCAAGCTCCGATTGAACCAGCTCTGTGTTTGAGGGCGAAGTAAACGGATCAATTCTGCGTTTTAGCACTTCAGAGGAGAAGCCCCTCTCAAGAGCCAAACAAAAAATCTCCATCCCCATGTACACCACCGACACAGAAAGTCTGCAAAGCACAGCCCTGCTGCTCTGCAGATCAGCATCTCAGGTCTGTGTGTGCAGTAAGAGCAGTGAATGTTGTGTGTGTGTGAGTGTGTGTGTGCCTTTGTTTGTACCATTCTGTTTTGGCCTTCGTGCACACACATCATGGCGAGAATCAAAACTGCATACATAAGAGGAAAACCCTGATGTGTGCATTTATCACGGAACTCAGCACTATTCAGTAGAAAACGCTGCACAACAATTGCAGCCATGCCCCAGTTATAAGCAGGGACTGATGGGAACACAGCTTTGAGGGAGGTAAAGTATTGGCATGGGAGATGGGACCAGGGAAGGGAAAGGCAGACTACTTCAAAGACTGGATGTGAGCCGGTGGCTCAAAGCATGCTGATTGTACGTGACGGGAAATCTCCAGCAGGATGTTAGCAGCCTGACAGAGCAGATGGAGATGAGATTTTCATCACTGAAAGATATATCTGATAACTATCAAACTTTGTGAGAAATATCTTCACTGTAAGAAGCTCTACTGAGGCTGCCATTTGAGAGTGCATTTAATGATGTATGCATCAAAAATGGGTCATATTTTAAATGTTTCTTAGCAGTTTTGTTTGGAATAAAAGGCTGACGCAGTTTACAGCTGTAGAACAAATCAGACAGGTAGTAATAAACTCGAAGCCATCGACTCCATTTTATAAAAGGGCATCAAGCAGTGATCTCTACCTGCATCTATCTTGGGGACTTTTGCGAAGAATGACTGTTATCGTCTGAGAATAATTTCATCAGGTTCAAATGGTCAGTTTGGTTCTGGATCCAGTTCAAAGTTGGTAAAATGCCTGAATTAATTAAACTCTGCTTGCAACAAATCTGTTAACAAATCTTTTCTCTCCTCTGAGTTTTTAAAATTAAACTTGCTTAAAATTTCATTTTTAAAACTGAAAACATCTTATTTAATCTGAGCAGATCTGATGGGAGATTTGAAAACATTCAGATAATCCGATTCAGTCCGAGATTCAGGTTTGATGAAATGGCATTGAAACCCCCACCCCTTCACATCACACCCATGTCAACTGTGTATGTGTCTTTTTCTGCTGCAGCACAATAAAAATGCACTTATAACATAGTAGTCAGCTTAGATGTGCAGCGATTTTCTACATTTCCTGGAGTAAATTGTTTCCCTGACAGTAGGAACCTTCAATGCAGCAACAAAGAGGCTAAAAATAAAACACTATATATGTTCTCAAATACAATTTCACCCAGGTCATGAACAACTGAGCTGTATTTGATTATTTAATGTATAAGCTCAGAGAGCGCTGCAGTAATACCCTTGTCTATGTGTATGTGATAGAGTCATCCCCATCTCTGTCATCCATCAAGGGCACATATAAAGCTTCCAAATGGTAGATCTCTCTCTGCCAGCGGGAACACACATCTATATAAGCACACGTACTGTGTACACAGCCTTAAATAGCTCTTTACTCACTGAACATATTCACTGCACAACATAATTCTGACCTCAATGCTGAATGCAAATACTCTGAACTAGAAGAAATACAAACAGGAAAAACTGTCCTCACTTTTCCCAGAATCTCCTGACATCCCTGAGGACGCCTTGTCCCGGTAAGTACATTTAACCAACTCCTGCACCTCAGGACAACTTCAGGGTCCTGCTACTTTAAGAACTTCCATTTTCTGCTACTTTACACTTCCACTACATTTCAGAAGGAAATATTATACTTATATTATATTATATTATATAATTTTGATATATTATAATATACATCATATTAATAATACATTATATTTATAGACTGATTTTAAAGATACTCAAAGACACAAGCACGTTCCACCTCAACCAATGTTCATGCATCAGTAATAATTAAAGCTGAAATGATTAGCTGGCTGTAAGAAAATTAATTTGCAGCTACTCTGATAATCAATTCATGTTCCAGTAATTTTTTAAAACGCCTTTTAAAAATGGGAAAATTTCCAGGTTTTCTTCTTCCCTCTTTTATGATAGTGAATGAAATAACTTTGGACCGATAGTAAGAAAGAAACAGGGTATTTTATAACACCTTGGGTTTTGAGAATTACTGATGGGAATTTTTCCATCTTTTCTGACTTTTTATTGACCCAACTGAGTATGAAAATACTAAAACCAGCAATCCATAATAGTAATCTACAGTATAATAATATAAAGCTTTTATTATTTTTGATGTATTAAAACTGTTTTGTTACTTATGATTGGATCTGAATACTTCTTTCTTTCTTTCACCTCTGCTTCTGAAAAACAAGAGCACATGGGCTGGCGTGCTCTGGGACATGACACACCTTGGATCTGGAAATACAGGCTCTGAGAGGAGCAGAAACTAGCCAGAGGTGGATCATTGCCCTAGCTCTAAATCAACAGTAGGCCGGCACATCCTGTTATCCACCTCGGCTTTCTACTCCTTCAACAACAGCAATGCACTCTCATCCAGCTCTGCAGCAGACAATGGACTATTCATCTCAACCCTCTCTTTCTGTCAGCTCCCAGGACACATGTGGGCATGTTCATTCACTCACCTACACACACACAGACACACACACAGACACAGACACACGCACACACACACACACACAGACACACGCGCGCACGGCTCTTGATTCCAGCTATGTAAGCACAATGTAAGCATGCATTAAGAGCTTCGAGTGAAAAAAAAGAAATACAGCTTTCCTCTTTACAGGCAACGCTTGAGTGATCTATCCTTTGACCCCAGGGCAAGTGGATGGACACAGACACATACCTTAGCACAGTTCCCTATGGCAATGCAAAAGTGTGTGTTCCTGAGTGAGAGTACAAAACATGTAGAGCATGTGTGTCTGCGTACACTTGTCTGTGGAAGGGGCCAGATGGGCAAAAGATAAGAGCAGAGCCAAATAAAAAAGGATGATAGCAGAGAAAAGAGAAGAAGAAGAGGGGAAATGGGGAGAGAGGACACTTGGAGCGGAAATGCTTCAGTGCCTCTGCAGCCTGCCACCTCGTATCACGGAGCATCCAGACATGACAGATGAATGCAGGAGAGCCCAATAATAGAAATTCTCAAGCATAAACACCCGAATAAAGGGGAGGAGCTCCTGCATGCGAGCTGATGTGTAAGGATGGCAGGGGGTAGCCAGGAGGTAGCCAGGGGTCAGCCGTCTTGACGACAGCTACCCATCTCAGGAGCTGATGCAAACACAGAGGGCCGAGTAAAAACCTGCATGAAGTCTGATTTATCTCACTAAGACTGGTTAACTTTTTGGTTTCACAGAGCACACTTCAGTGCTGTTACCATGGAAACTTGTACCTTGAGCCTAGTCTTGTTTTCTGAGGTGACTAATTTTACCCAATTACTCTGTTCTTTTACTGTGCCTCTGCTTTGTTTCTAAATGCAGTGCTGATGCAACTGCCAAGGGTCAAAAATGAAAAATGTCTCGAAGATGAATAGATCTGATGTGAGAGCAGCCGACAAGGCCACATTACCAAAAAGTCTTTCAGAGGAGACCATGACCTTACTACATCTTCTATTAAATCTTTAAAACCAGAGCCCTTTCTTTTATTGATTAATGTCTTGCGCACAGGGAACAGGGAGCAATAGGGTCTTGAGTCCCCTAATTTACAGCCTCTCATTAAAATGACTATTTGACTATATTTTTGGAAGTCCTTTCATACAGAGTATCTGACAATACTACATTTTGTATTATGTAGTTATGTTATTTGCTGTGTCATGCACATACAAATGCAAACATATGGACCTACGGACCAAAACATACTGCAGCAGTGAAACATTTGTCAGTCATAAACATAAGTTCTTACATGACACTGCTAACAGAGAGCTGCCCCAGGCTCCACTTCCAGAAACACATTTCAATTTTTTCTATAATCATCGATTGAGAACAACTCATTCGCAGTGAAGGACATTTTAGTAAGAAGTGCAGTCCTGCATAATACAGCTGCACAGTGTATAATTAGGCAACAGAAAGCAATTTAAATCACAGCAGAACAGCTCTGCTTTAACGCTGCCTGGTGGAGTTTTGGTTGTAAACAAAAAGCTCTGTTTTCATTTTAGTGTTACACACCAAAACGCACTTTGCCCTAAAGATCTAACGAACATTTTGGGTTCATTTCTGTCCTCCTAAAACAATTACAAAGCCAAGTCTTTTTCACATTTTGAACCTACATTGTTTACATCAGTGTTTACTGGCTTGCCATCTTCTTCCCCACTGCCTATGTTTCCACACTGCTGCATATCTTGGTGCACGCTTGTAGATCAGTGGAATAATGTGTGTCCATTGGCCGGGATGGAAAGCACGCCACCCAAACAAATGTGTGTCCTTGTGAACAGGACAAACAAAAAGGGGACTGGACTCAGAACAGAATGCTGCATAGCGCTTCCAGCGATCACAAACTCCACACGACACCTACAAAGAAAGATTGTAACACAAAATTTCTCTCACGAATGAATCTTGAATTCATAAGTAACCGGCTTTGCAGCTACAGCCATACTTGCTCTGATCATAACCAGTATCTTATGGTGAATATGTTCACTAATATTAGCAAACCTGTTGTTGCATAACAGAGATCAATGAGCAAGACTGCTGAATGTATGACTCTTATCTCCAACATTTAGGTACTGTAATTATTAGAATATTGGATGTTTGTATTTTAAGAAATTTCATCAGCAGCATTTCTGTGTTTGATCACATCTATCATAGAACAGTCTAAAGATAAATTATATATGTGTGAATCTACACCCCTCTTTTTTCCCCACTTTTCCTCCTTTCATCCGATAAAACAGATTTCAAAAAAAAAAAATGATAAAAAAAAACTAGTGCAGTGTAGTGTGGGGCAGGGTGGGGTTAGGGTATGAGGCAGAGCTGATGTAAATTGAATGTAGGTAGGAGTAATAGGCTGCTGGGATTCTTCCCATGTCTGTGTAAAGCTATTATAAGACGCGTCACAGTAAAAGGAGAGATAAGAGGGCATTGGTTGACGCTGGAAAATGAAATCCAGCTCTATCGCAGCTACAATTGCTTTTCAGCCATCAACTGGAAACCTCACAGAGTCAAATCCACTGCTACAATATGACTGTTAAACTTGCTTTACAAATTCACACCCTGCTGCATGGCTCTCCAAATAAATCAGAATGATGTTGTTTTTGGAAGCTATTTTGTTTAGAGGCTTTTAACATGTTTATGTTTGAGAGGAAGGTGATTTGGAAGGTGATTTGAACTTGTTGTAGGTGCAGCTTAAATATGAAGCTGTGGAACATCATTGGTGTGGCTGGGTGGATCTGAATACCAATCCCTTTATTACCGGCTTCACAAAAGAGGATGATTCAACCAATTCTCTGCACAGAGGCGGGCAGGACCTTGTAGTGGCAGCTCGCTCCTGCTCGCACCTGTGGGCCCAACACGTTTTGGAATTCAACCATCAGGATAAACGCTGAACACAAAACCAGCGTCTTTATCCACACCTGCGTTTCCGTCTCACCAAATTAAAAAGGTGTTTCCTCAAGAATTACACTAATTAGTGGCATGGATTGAGACATAAAGCCAGTGAAAACACTGACAGTGCAGACATCAGTCGATGTTTCTCTCCGGGCTGCCACATACTTACAATGTGCATAGGATTCCTCACACACATCAACATTAGAATTGACAAATAACCCAAGGCTAACTCTGTCCTGAATGTTGCCAGTTATATGGAGTGTCAGGTTGGAGTTCATGTCCTGGAGGACAGATGAAAAGTAATGTGATCACTCATCCATGTTCTGGTCAACAACATACTTAAACCATCTGAATGTATTTTTAAAAAATGTTTGTCAAAGCCTCTGAGAGCTACATATTTCAAAAGAATGCATAGATCCCAGTGATACAACATACATTTCAACAACAGAAGTGGAGCAAAAATTTAAAAAGATTCCTTTTTATATATGAAGTCTCTGGCTTTGCGCTTTTAAACATTTCATTAGAATTGCAAGATACAGCCTGGGGTCTTCCTCCTATCAACTGTTACCAAGTATTACAACAATGAAAGAGAGGGATTCGTTGGAAAGTAGCTACCACTGGGACCAAACTGGGGAGAGGCTAATGGTCGGCTCCTTCCATCTCTAAGTCCAATACGTCTTGCAGGAATTCTGAATTAAAAATTTATTTTTTTTAAATTACATTTTTTTAAAAAAAGAATATATGGTGAAATCTAATTATTAATTAAGTGACAGCGGACACAATTCCTCCGTATTTTGTCCCATCCTCCTTAAAATCCTACATGAAAAGAAAAACAAACATATATTGTACAACAAAGAACTGAACGAACTGGATCAATTTACACTGCAGAATATTGGAAGCTAGATTTCTCTCTCTGTAAATTCAAAAGCACTTACTGCACCAGCCACTTTTGTTGCCATTTAAAGCAGATAAAGTTTTGTAGATAAATATACAACAGATACTTCATGTTCACGTGTTTTCACCTAGACCGCAAGACTGTGGAATGAATTAATTTAATAGCTTTTTTCTTTCCCTTTTGAAAAGGTCAGCAATGCAATTAAATCAACTCACATATACGTCTACCCTTCTGCGGGCGAGACAGATAAATAGATACAGTATCCAACAGCAACCGCGCATGTCCAAAGGTGCTACTGGTTCAACTGGTTTTCATCAAAAAAAGCTTTCTCTCTGTCGAGGTGCAGCCGCATGGATTCCATGCATGCCACAGAGGTGTGTGCAGCCCGTTGACAGAGCGTAAGCTTTACCCTCCACATCAGCCTGACAAGCGCTCATGTCGTCCTCCAGTCCCATAATCCCGAGCTTCTCTCGGGCCTGTCAATAAGTCTGTCACAGTAAGAAACATCCCTGTCAGGGAAACTGATGTCTGGCTGGACGGCTGAATGGACAGATGGATAGATGGATGTATTCATCGCTGCTCTCTCTGTTAGGCCCCTCCAGTGCAACAGTAATCCAGTCTATTTACACAGATCAATTTTTGGTTCTATGTGCCAGAGGAACAAAATTGCTTTGGTACGTGGCTGTGAGCCTGGGACATTGTGTGAGAGAGCTTGCCAAACGGACATTTTTCTTGGCTGCATTGTTCTTTCAATCTTGCATCCTTTTACTGTTAATACAATCTAAAAATTCAAACAGGGTCTTTCCAGGGCATCTGACTCACAAATGGGGAAGTATATATCTGCAATGCTGGACCATAGATGGGATTTTTATCCATATAAAAATTCAATTTTTTTTTTTATTTCTTCTCACAAATCTCTCCAACAGTGAAATTTTTACTGACGGAGTTATGGTGCTTCAGAGGTACACTATCAAAATAAAGTGTGCTTCAAATTTAGAACATAAAACACATATAATATATACAGTTTGTTTTCATTTGCAACTCCCAACACAGCAACTTGCATATTTCACACGAGTTGAAGATCTTTATAAGTGATTGCTTCTGTAGAGACACAGACAATAACGTTGTAATTTTAAGCACATTTATGAGAACAATACTGTCAAACAGCAGATGAAAGGACTCCTCGAGCAAGGCTGCAGCTGTGTTTCGAGGAGAGGGGAAACAATATAAGCTTTCCAACTCCTTTAACTGGATATCATTCGAAGTGTTAAGTATAATAGAGAGGAGAGTGTGTGATTCATGATTTACCACCATTTCCTTTAATTTAATTAAGTGCAAAAATGTATCCTCATAAGTGCTTCTACGCATTTTTAAATATGACAGCACCAAATAAGGAGCGGATGGGTATGAACGCTCATTTCACAGTATTGAAGGGAGCTAAAAATGAAATTTTTTTTTTTTTTTTTTTTTTTATCATACATATTTTAATTTAACTTTTACAAGCACTGCCTCAGCCGGCCTCTGCATTAATCTAGCCAGAGAGAGCCCTTTGTGTTTGATTAACTGTTTGAATGTCAGCCTGCAGACAGCCACAATCATAGACGCCACAATGAAATTAATATCGCTAATGTCAGACTTTGATGCTAATTTCAAAGTAAAATCACCTTTCCTCCTACACACATTACCTGGAAATAAACCGCAGCCTGAAGGATGGCTGGACCACCTTTTACCGAGATCTGCCCACACCTCATCCAACCGAACAGCTTTGTGTGTGTGTGTGCGTGTGCGTGCTCAAGTGAGTGTGTCTTTTTGGATTTATTTGTGGGTACGTTCATGTGTGGGTGAATGCCAATGGCAGAGCTGCTCAGCCAGGTATAAAAACAGCCATCCAGACAGACTGGGGCTCGGGGTCAGACTCAGCCATGTCAAAACACAAACTGGCTCAGTCTGTAATGAATCAGAGGAGAGATCATGATGCTGCATCATCTGGCCTGAAGCGCCAAAGCACACACCCAACCCCGACTATGGAAACTGACAAATCTGTTGAGATGGTAGAAAGCTGTGTTCAAGGTTTCACAAAGTTCGGCTTGAGCAACAGAAATTTAAGCAACAATTCTGATAATCGTTATTGTTAGACGTATATTTGCTCTAGCTTCTCTAATGTGAATATTTTCCAGCTTTTTTAGTTCTGTATGACACTAAGCTGAAGTCCTTTAGGTTTTGGATGGTGGGTTGGAAATTTGATGGGAATTGTTAATTGTTTTCTGACTGAATTATTAATAAACTAATTGAGAAAATAATCAAGAACATAATAAGCAAACTAACCGATCAAGAAAATGATAGTTCATTTCAACTCTAGGTATACCTGCAAACGTGTAACATTCAGGCGCTTTTGTATGTCAGTTTATGCAGTAAGATGCTTTGTTGGCTTTAAAAATTAAGTTCAGATCTCAAATGAAGAGAGTAGTTATGTGAGACAGCTTAGCTCCTCCCTAAATCCCTCTGCAGCACTGACAACAACAGGCCTCAACTTGTACAGACAACATGAGGGCAGACTCAGAGAGAAGAAAGAGACAGACAGACAGAACTGATCTGCGTCGAAATCTTAGAGGTAAAACCACATTTTGTGAAAACTGCAGACACACTCCAACTCTTGAACAAGCTGGCGGAGGAGAGTTTTTGACTGGGTGTCGTTCAACCTCATTGGCTGCTCAGACAGGATATGTATATGAATGCCTATAAGCAGCTGCTTGTTTGTAATTCAGATGAAACAAAGAAGCTGTATTCCAGTGTGAGAAGCACGATCTTCAAAGCTTTCACATATTGTAAGCACACAAACGGGAAGCGGCAGCAGCAGTGTGGTGTCAAACTGGATTTAATTGATGACTGTCTCTTTTTTAATCCACCGTATGAAAACTTTTTCAAAGGCTTATTGTAGGGTTTTTACCTCAGAAACAAACTTCTGTGCTGCCTGCTTTCATGCTCTTATGAGTCTAGGAACAAATCAATTCTGCCTTTTTTACTGGATAATGGGAATTTGTTGACATCAGCTCTGATCCTCTGGATGTCAGCCGTTGTTTATTTTGGTGCTCTGAGATTCAAATTTCAAAAAGTGTAAATACCTGACTCATCATTGTACCTTGCATGTTGAGGCCGGTCTGCTTCTCTGGACATGTGTAGGCTTAGTCACTGTTGTATCATTATTTATAATGGCCACTATTGAAGAGCTTCCTTTATATTCATGAGTCAAAATTAGTCAGAAACATGGAGTCGGACTCCCAGGATTTATTGCTACTAACAGTCTTTAAAGCTTAAACACTTAACTACAGAAACAGTCATGACTATCACATATAATGAAGATTAGAATTGGATATTGTTGTCCTTTAAGTGCAGTTGTAGCCCATCTCTAACTCAACACCTCATATTTCTTTTTTATATTTGTTGTGTTTGTTGTTCAGATACAATTTTCAGTCCTGCTGCCATGTTATTGTCAACAGCATTATCACGACATTACCTTAATCTAAACTTAACAGCTTCATAGAAGAACATTTTTGTTTAAGTCACTTAACTAAATTCCAATCAAAAACAGTTAATCATAATAATGGACTAATAAAGAATGAATGCTTTATACATAAGAAATGACTTTTTTATATTGCATTTTAACTAGACTGCAGGGAGTTGACCCCAGCCGTAAAAAAAGAGGACAGAAAAATCTGTTTCTGGGTCATTGACATGACGTGCATATTTTTGTGTCCAAGTGCATTACTTTCCTTTAAAATAATTTTAATTAATTCATGACATGCATCATTTTATTCTATAAAACTGCTGTAGTTTGACCATGTTTTCAGTACATTATAATAATGTATATATTTTATATTTTGGCATCTCAAACCACCAAAATGTCAGGTGGCGCAACCGTCCAAGTTAATGAACAGCCTGAGAAAAGTATTAAATATGATATTTTAATGATAATAAATTCAAAATAAATACTGTGGCATGATTTCATGTTTGAGACCTTTCAAATAAACTAAATTCACAAATATTAATAGTTTTAAAGGTGTTAAGATAATTCAAAAACTTTTGTCCGGGAATTTGTGTATTGTCAAATGTCAGGGTGGTGCAACTGTATACATGTATCTTTTATTCTGAAGTGAATAGTTACAACAGCAAACAGGATATTCCATCAGCCAGAGGACCCCAAGTGATCTTTATTGATGTGTGAAAAGGTTTGTAGAGCTCTCTCAAATATAGATAAAAATAGCTACTTTCAACTCATAGTTGGGCTGGTACACTTTTCATGTCACGTGGTACAACCAAGATTAAACTAGGAAAATGTTATTTTATCATAACATAACATATAGTTATTAAAAAACTATATGTATGAACTTGCTAGCAAAGGCTAAAGGTTAAACAGGTGTCTAAGTAGAAGCCTGTTGAATTTGAAATTAGCTGCAAAAGTCAGGTGACACAACTGAATCGTCAGGTAGTGCGACCAGGTAAAATATTTATTTAAACCAATAAATGATACGTTAAAGTGAACAAATGGTTGTAAACTATGAGGTATATAGCTATTGTATTAAATAGATTCATTTGTATATTTATATACAAGTTTTTCTGTATTTAAATGTAAAATTGGATATTAAAAATATGAAATACCTGGCCACTGAAATGCAAGAATCTTAAATTATAGTTAACAAAGAACTCAACCACAAAATAACAATGTGTTAGCCACTATAGACACACTCAGGTATAATTGCCAAGCATTTCACTCAGAATAAATAGAAGGAAAGTATATAAATTTGGTTGCACCACCTGACATTTTTCAGGTGGTGAAGTTAAAAATACAGTCAAAAAATGAATTTAAAACTTTGAAATGTTGTAACACAAATAAGGCTTGTTGAAACACATTATTCTAATTTCAAAAATATGCATAATATCCATTTTAAAAAGACTTTTTTTTAAAAACATTTTATTTGTCAATGACCCTTCGATCACAGGACTGTTGCATAAATTCACTTTTTTAGGAAGTAATTCTGGTGCTGCAGAGGCTGAACTGAGATAGAGTTTGCAGTAAAACAATAAGAAACCCCCAAAATACAGCAGCAACAACAACAACCTGTGGAGAAATATGCCTTAAAACCAACCCAGCCCTGAACACTCATAACGTTCATCATGCAGAGAGAGTATCTCTGTTTCATTACTGTCTGATAATTAACTGCAGGAAAGTATCATGTAATGCAATTGCCAAACAACAGGAAAAAAAAAAAATAAGCTAAGCCACAATAAGAAATTGTTTTGTAATTACTATCAGTGCAAATTAATTGCACATACCTCACAGCAGCATGAGATGAGAAATGAGAAGGCATTGCCTACAAGATCTGTGAGAGAGCAATAAAACAGCCAGCTACCACCCTTGTAGCATTAGCTAACTGATACTGCCAAGCACACAAACACTGAGTGAACAAAGCCAAGACACCGACTCACATTATGTATATTACTATGAGCAGCAAATGTTTTTAATTTGATGAAAAGGAGAGGCAGTTCCCGGCATCTCACTTCTCAAGGGATTGAATTCTTTGGGCAGAGACATTGCGGCTCCAAGCTGCCGGGAGCTTTAAGAGCGAGTTTAAAGCCAAAACACCTTCATTTCCTCAAAAAAGCTGATAACATGACTGAACTGTTGTCAGGTGAGCAGGCTCACAAACATGTACATGAGCAGCAGGTGTTAAAGCATTACAACAGAATCAGAAAGTCGTTATCCTTTAAATAGACTGCTTTATTGCAGTGGGTATGTATGTTAGGCATGTGAGGTATGTGAAGTATGTCAGGTGTCACAACACACGTTTTAAGAGACAACCATAAATTACCAATGTGAATTAAATTATGAGTTGTTCAAATGTCTTTGCTAATATGTTGTGGTAATCCACTAGTTAGCTCCTAAATATGCTTTTGCAGCTAAGATTTCATAGAAAATTCTGTGCATTTTCTGTATGTTGGTACCCTGCAGATCTGAGAGCTCCTCTGCCACCAGCTGCCACCACTCAGCTTCCAGTGAAGTCACAGTTTGGGTGGGGGTGGCTCGAGAGGCTGAAAAACATAATGAACGTAACGTTCATCAGCACGAGCCACTCTGCCTCTGAGATTTAGATTGTTAATCAGTGGTGAAATATGTGCTGTAGCAGATCTGATAAACAGACTCAATCTGGACACTGTGGGGGATGTTAACATCATGGATCATTTTGGCTTTCACCAGTTGGGTGAATTATGGGAAATGTGGCTCAATAACACCACTTTTAAGGCATCGTGGGGAAAGTGATGACAGACTACAACCACTGTAAGCTTCAGGACCGGACCACATATTTGGATGAACTGGTGCGAGTGTGATTTCTGTATCAGCACAGGATTAATTCTATGTCACAAATGCTTGTATACAGCCCTGCTGATTGTATAACCATTACAGTGGAACGCCATCACATGCCTTTCCTCTTCCGAGCACCACAACTGTATATTACACAACAGAGTTAACCACAGCTGTTAACAGCCACGGCTCTTCCATCTGTCCCTTCCCTGATGCCCTCCCTTCATCAGGCGGTGCGACTGTGTGAAGCCGTCTGTAATCAGATTAGCAAGAGACTGGGTGACTGGGGCTTCTGCACCCACCCCTCATTCCATCCCACTGTTAGCAACATCTGCGTCATGTGGAGAACCATGTGCACGCTGCGACAGAGAGAGATTAATGTGCTGATGTTGGTGTGTGTGTGTGCGTGTGTGTGTGTGTGTGTGTGTGCACAAAAGACCTAAAGTATTACAGCTCTCCATTAATAGTACGTGTAATAGTATATTAACAGGTCCTCTGCTGTCCATGCACACACACATACACACACACACACATACTTCATCAGTCATCCTTTGCCTTTACAGTTACACAGTGTGAGCTATGCTGCAATGGAAAACGCAGCAGCCAGTCCAGGTAATGAATGACATGAGGTATGAAAATGTTATTTTGCATTGCCCTATTCAGTGATGTATTATTTTTTTTAAATTCAGTCATCATAAAATTAAACAGAGACAATATTAAATAATTTGTGGTGATAACCAAATGAGGGGAGAATATATTTGAATAGATGGCGCAGTATAAACAGTGTTTTTACAAGGTCAATCACATTCATGCATTTTCAACAGAAAAAGGCAAATATCATGCGATATAAAATCAAGAGAAATATGTCATCATCCACCCTGACTCACAAGGGAGAGAGCAAATTACATAATCAAAGAGAAGGCAGCATCGCAAAGTCAAAGTTGAACAGAATGCTCTTAGATGATCTCCCTCTGGACAGAGGAGCACAAGAAAGGGCACATCCTGACGATTTGGTGCACCGAGATAACCCTGAGACACAGAGCGCCGCTCGCTGTGCAGCTTCTGGAAAGAAACATGTGTGAGCCTCACCTGGTAAAGGGCTCTACAGCCACCTGGCTGGCCTGGCCTGATCCATCCTGCCTCAACCCTAATGTCTCATTGGCATTCAGTCACACGCCTGCAGCAAGCGGCGAGAGGAAAGCTTGGCGCTAGCTCACCACTATTAAGATTCTACAAAGCCAGCCGTTCCCCTGCCGCTTCAAGCACACAGCCAATCACACAGCCAAGGAATAATAAAAGAGCTGGGGAAGGGGTGAGCGTAACAGCTGGGCCAGCCGGTCACGCAGCCAAGACACAGAGACACAAGACGGATTTTGGTATAAAATTCAAAAGCTGTGCTATTCATAAAGTTTATGAGGGCAGCAGCTTGGTTAGCTCTTCACACTGCAGTATCAGCTATGAATATTATACACTTCAAGTGGCTAAATCACCAGTGCAAACACATAATCGCACTGGCCCCAGTCACCCGCTCCATCCCACCCTCTGTCATCTGCGAAACCACACCGTGACCACTTCATGATGAGCCGTATTACTGGCAAGCCTCCCATCATGAACCACAGAGACAGCATCCCACCAGCCCGTCGCCCCTGCCTGTTTATGTCTGCCTATCAACATCCCCCCAGAATCCTAAGCTGCTTGCTAATCACCCTTTGAAAGAGCAGACTAATTCAGATGTCAAGGCCCATTACCTGTGAGCTGTCTAGAGGTGACCGGAGCCCCTATCTTCAGTGATAAACACCAGTTGGAGGATAATGCACATCTGGATAATAGGAAAGTGGGAAGTGACACGCTAGCCAAATGTGCAATCATTGAACACAGCTGAAGGAGTGGGTTAGGGTGGGGGAGGGGTGTTGGAGGGACTATGGTGTGTAGCAATCATTGTTGCATAAAGATAACGTCCTTCATGACAATGCTAGGTCAGTCAGCCACCGTATGTCTGCTGTGCCTCTGGTAAAATAAACAAGGCTCTCAGACTGAGGAGTGACTCCTCACCAGACGTCCCCTTCAATCTGCTCTCAGACACTGACGGAGACAATGCTCAAGCAGAAGACGACCCACGCCACACTCACATCCAGCCCTTTATGGGTTGTTTTTTTTTCTCCCCCAATCCACTTTCACATTTACAGGATGTGACTGATGCACTGAGGAGCAAGACAAGAGGAAAAAAGCTGGGGGAAAAAATCTGACTAAATATTTGTATTTTCACAATGTAGTTATATCACATTCTGAGCTCCAGTTCTGATCCTGTTTTGGCGATTACATATTTAGGAGCTTCTGTGGTTCCACAGGTTAAAATGATGATATGACTAAATCCCCTTTTATGATTCTACCAGGTAGAGAGACTGTAGTTCCTGCATTGATACACAATTACAGATATATAATACATTTAGAAAAGAGTGATGAATGGCGGATTTGTATTGCAGGTAGAGAATAAGGCAGATATCTAACAGTTGTGGTGATGGGCAGATAGGATCAGAGAAAAGCAGAATTGTTCACACAAAGCAGGAAGCACTGTTCAGTGGGTAATGAGGGCAAACAGGATGCAGGTCAAAGCAAAAATAACCACTTTCCATATCCATGAATCCTCATCAATTCAGTCAGAAGTGAAACCCACCAGAACTGCAACTGCTATACTCGTACACACAACTACAATGTAGCTAATGACTCCCTAATAAATACATATTTACAGGGCCAGGATAAGAATTAGTCATTATACTGCCGTATGAGCACTAACAGGCATTTAAGACAACAACATGGTCTTTAATTGGAACAGGGACTGAAGGCACAGAGGAGTTGAAATCCCCCAGAACCCCCATACCAATAAAAACATTTTTCTATTGCCCAATATCACAAATCACAAATTTGCCTCAAGGGGCTTACTAAAAAAATAAAATAAAATAAAAAAATGACATGAAGGATTTCCTCTCAGTTCAGCGTATAATAACCCAGATGTTGTGGATGATAAACCCATTTACACCCAATATTGTGAAAGCTTTGTCACCTTGTTTCCTGTTTGTTTGCAGAATGGAGCAGTGTCAAACTGACATGATTATAGAAGCAATCTGTATGACAAATGGATAATAATACTTATCTAAAAAAGCAAACACATCTTATGGCTTGTTGTATTGTGCTGATATTACTGAGAAATTAATCAAAATATAGTCGAAATCGCGATATGGCCAAGTGGGATATCCAAATCGCAGGAGCTGCAATTTTTTTTGATTAAGCTAAAATGTGTCACAACATTGTTGTGCATTGTTAGCACCATAAGCATTGTGATGCTACAAAGTTGTCCTGGCCTACAAATCATATTCTCCAGACATAAGGGAAATGCTTGTTTGGTACAAGACCCAACAAAAATCACATCATCATTTAAAATGTTTTTTTCTGAGAAAGAAATGCGAAAACAATCATTCCAACTGAAATATCACAACTGCATATCGCAATCACAGCATCTGCCAAAATAATCAGAATCTGATTTTTTCTTGCATGTTGTGCAGCCCTGCTAGAAATCATGGCTTACCAGTCCTCCTACACACGTCTGTAGCAGCCTATATAACACCCGTGAAGCAAAGCTGCGCATACATTTCACATGTACAAGGCAATGAAACACACTTTTTATTAATCTCCAAGTGTACAGCTCCAAATCACCTCCTCAAGCACGCTGCTTACGCTGTGATCGTTGCAGGTGCTGGTTGAGTGTGCAGCGAGAGCAGCACCGATTTTATTAGAGTGGGAATAATGAGAGAACGCTGGTGACTGAGAGTCATGCTATGCTTTTTGACTGGAGCCTACCGCTTTACTCTAATACCACCAGTTATCATGCACACACACACGCACGCACACACACACACACACACCGGTAGAGTAACTGGCTCTACTATAGATGAATTATTGAGGAGTTGGTGTAGGGTTGGGAGCAACTTTACGCTTGTTTGTTTTGTAGTCACATTATGCCTCCGCCCGCCTTTCCCCACCACCTCCCCCTTCCTCAACCTCCACAAACACACTGCAAGGCATGAGAACAGTGGGCTCTCAGCTAGGATGCTATGGTATGTTGCCAGCTCTGCTTTGCAGTGGCATTATGAGAAAACTGGTGCAGTAATGCACTGCAAGAAAACAAGTCATTAATCCTGCTACTGATTTCTAATATGTCTGAAAACAAAAATAGGAGTCGTTTCTGATGGAGATCAATGTTTTGATACACTTACTTGTAATTAGATGTATCCCTTTAAGTTTTTTTAACCTAGCAAAAATTTTTAAATGACTGAAACTGCACAGGGGAATGTAAAAACTAGTCAGTCCTTAGAGAGCAAAACCTCCAACATCACTGCGCAGTTCACAGGCAAAAAATACCTCACTTAAAATTTTAATCTAAATTGATTTCTTCACCTTTGCTAATCATGTTATCCTGGAAATCCCTCCACAACCCCCAAAATTTAATCAATTTCTCCACCCTAACTGGTTTGCCAAATTCCCTGGGAATCCATGTCATTTTTTTTAGGTATTCAGCAGTCGGGCAGGTCTTTAGGAAAAAACAGCATTTTAGTTCAGTTTCAATTTAAATTATGTGTCAAGATGGACAGTGTACTTTAAAATCATTTTGTGTGTGTGTGTGTGTGTGTCTGTGTGTGTGTGTGTGTGTGTGTGTGTGTGTGTGTGTGTGTGTGTGTGTGTGTGTGTGTGTGTGTGTGTGTGTGTGTGTGTGTGTGTGTGTGGTAAGACAGCAGCACTTCTCTACAAGCCTGACAGCTGCCTCACACACATATGGGAGCCACATGATGAGAGTAACAGAGGACAAACAAGCTGTATATCAACAAAAAGTTTTGTAGGATGATATAGGAAAAGGCCAAACGGATACAAAAAGTGTTGAGTGGTTACAAACAAATGGATACAAGGGAAGGAAACATGGACATATCCTCCTTTCCAGCTATAAGAGTCAACAAAAAATTTAAACAGACTGCAGGTAACCCAGGTTTGAGGGCATCTGAAGGCCTGTCATGACAAAGATATTTTAATTGGACTTTATGATGGGGAGTATCTGCATTGATTTTCTATTTTATATATATATATATTTCCATTTAACATGGAAATAATGATGGCTCATTAAAATAAATTCCTCTTTAAGGGACTGGCATAATGCTGTGTAGTGAATATGCAATCAAACCGCTACACAGTCATTATAAGGATTGTATTTTTAATAGGAGATCAAAATCAGAGCATTAGATCTGTCAGCTCCAAGGAGGGCAGGGAAGGCAGTGCTGAGAGAGGCAACAATGAAAGTTAGTACGACATTAATGAGGCGAGGTTAGAAGGTTGAGAACATTCAGTGATGGAACAACACTCCTGCTAATTGTCATACCCGGGGCGCTGCAGCAACCGTCTTGCATTTACTGTTTGACAGTCGTGCTCAAGTGTCCCTGTGGAGTGTGAACAAACCCACGCCGGCTCATGAGTGCGGTGACATGCCCGTGGCCTGGTGATGTTAACCAAACAGAAGGGCTTGAGATCAAGGATTTTTCTGCCGTGCTTCTGATCACAAACATTATGACTATCAAATTATCAGCTCCTGCTCAGAGTACGTGTAACACTTTGAAGGCAGTTGCTCCCATTCTTTTTTTTGTCTTACATGTCCCCAAAGCACCATTAGATGAGCTCCAAATGTGTTTATTTGAATGGACTGGATGGTATGAATATTGTTACAATATTTTAAGGCATGCTACCTGCTTTGACTTCTCCTCTAGTGGAAGTTTTCAACTATTCACCCACTGTTATAGTTCAAACCTCTCTTGCCAAACATGATTGGGAGGTGTGTCCTGTGCAGCTGGTAGTGTAACCTGGTTATTGTGAAAATACTTTGACAATTTGTTATTTGCAATCCAATTTGTGTATGTATTTTCTTCCTGAACACTTTTTTTTTTTTTTTTTTTTTTTTACAAAATCATAATTTCTATTTTTAAATTAGCTGAGCTACTCCCACACATTCCCACATAGCTTCCAGCAACTGCAGAAGTACTCCCTTGAGCACATGTACATCTGAATGGGAAATAGCTGCTTTCAAAAGGACAACAGATCCATCTCCATGACAACTGAGCAGACACATGCACTAATGAAGACTGCATGCTACATATGTTAGTTCTGTAAAATGCTAGTAGGAGGACCTTTTTTTGGGATTGTTCGGTCCAACAGTGTGGATAGCCATACCAACAGTCCAGCATGTTTTATAACGCTTCCTACAAAGAAACTCGACATTATTTTTGCATTTGTGCTTTACCAGGTAGCCAACCATTTCATAACAGAATGAAAATCAAGCTTCAGAGTAAACATCAGGCTTGCATTTATTGTAGCCAAGGTTATGTTATCATTGAGTAGAAAATCTTATTAGTATCACCACACAAACCTAACTTTGTCAACAATAAAAGCACACATGGCATTGACTCTGGTGGATCACCTCGATGAACGTTTCTGATGGATGAACTGAAAACAGTGGAACCATTAAAGATTGGAAATTTTTTGGCAGTCTTAAACACAAGCGTGTGCTTCAGGAAATGGTCAGCAGTAATATAGAGTGCTCATATTTGCAGTTAATGGGCTGACACATGCATAACACTGGTATGGTCCTTTAAGCTCTCCCCTAGTAGGAGCATATTAGCGCTGAGGAGTTTCAATAAATACAGCAGCAGCTGAAGAGAAGCTGATGCAATATTCATCTTATATTTCATATAAGTGTCTCGCAGAGATTTGCCAAGTTTCCTCTTTAATCCTGTGTTACCTGCATTTTGAATTATTAATGAGGCCAATGAGATTTCACCACCGCCTACACTTTTGTGTACAGTAATCATTTTATCTACATGTCTACTTCTTCGTTCAGCCTTAATGAAGCCAGCTGTCACCGAGATGGTAAGAATGTTTTTTTTTTTCTCCAAGGGGAGCCTGGCCTAGAAAGCAGTATCAAGACAGTTGTAGGCCACATACAGTAACATGCATACTAAGCAACACTGCAATTACACTCTAAAAGAGGAGCAAAAGTAGCTAAGCAACACACAGTCAATAATCCAATAGCAGAGCAGCAGGATCAGTGCCAAAGCCTAAGCACATCTAAACAAAACAATACATAGCCAACAACTTATTGAATCTGCATAAAAAAACACTCATAATCACCTTAAACTCACTAAGAGGGAGCTCATTCAGCTTTAAATTACTTTGTTATGAGTTCTGTGCCAAAGGAGCGATGTACATGATGGCTCTCCTGCTTCATTCAGCAGATTGTCAGAAACATCTCTAAGGCGAGAACAGATGTCTCTAGTTATTTGACCAGGCTCTCTGGGCTGCTGAATTCCCACTCTCTCTCTCTCTCTCTCTCTCTCTCAATCCCTTTTTTTTTTTTGCAGCCGACTGCAAATCTCTTTGCAGTGACAACGCATCGCCTGTCAAGAGGATGATTCCATTGAGAGGCACTTCCTGATATGAGAGGTGCATTAATGTGATTAACCCACACTCACTATTGCCGTTTGATACAGGAGCTTAGGGGCTCATGTCACACTGTATTCTTCTCTATTGGCATGATCAGCAGGTAATGGAAAATATGCTGATGTCTGAGCAGGAGCAGGTAACTCTACATGTGATCTAGAGAAGGCAACAAATTGTTATCAGCGGCAGAATCCACTGCTGCCGAATGCAAAGTCAATCATGCAATTTGACTTTAAAATTCAAAGACAATTAAGAACAAAATTAGCCTCTCAAACTCAGTAGCTTACAGAAACAGATGAGTTATCCCATTCTACAGACACAATATGCTCTCATTGTCACACCAACAATTATCAACCATTAAGATCAACAAAGATTAAATGACAATCATCTTCAGATAAAAATGCTATTATTCCCACAGCCCGAAGGTGTTTGAGTATTTAAATGAATGATCATTTCATTTAATCATGCCTGCAGTCTGGGGACTACTGTTAGATTTCATGACTATATTTATCATCATGATACTAAATCCACAATTCTAACTAAGACACAAATAGCCGTGGAAGCAGGGGGCTTGTATACATGTGTTTCCTACATTCACACAGCTAATATTAGTCATCGAAGAGACAAATGAAAGCTTGTTGCACCGACTCCAGTGTGTGCTGCAATGTGAAATTATTCATTTGATGTCAGAGTCATCATCCATTCAGCTGCATACAAATGGCTACAGGTTATACGTATGTTTTGATTGCACAGTGACTGAAGCTGTAAACATATAGGGAAGGAAGAGCAGAAAATAACTGCGCAGGAAAAAAGGAATTCTGGGATGCCATTCATGAGGCTTTTCATCAAGCGTCTTTTCCGATCCTTCGCTGGGAGAACCAGCAGAAATAGATTCCTGCACGAAGCACAGAGCTTTTAATAGAGGAATCTCCCAGCTTAATCAAAGATACCAGAGAAATGGGCACATCCAGTCTTAGCGTGAATATGTTCATTTCAAAGCGGTAAAAGCGTATGTCTGTGAGAACACATGTATGTGAGAGAAGTCTCTTGGCAGGCCCTGGGGAATATATGATGCCACCACAGAAAAGTAAGTGAAGTGCTGTGTGCAACTCTTTCAGTACAGATTCCTTTTCGATCAATGGCTGAGATGGATAATAGCCTCCACAGAGACTTGCATCTTGCATCTTGTCTCTCTCCATCCTCGCCTCAAATCCCCCATTTCTGCCCTTGCATCTTCGCACACTCTCCGTCTCTTTACTCCTAGCTCCGCCACAACAGTCAGCGGCACCATGGGAAGCCCACCAGCACCAGGGGGCAAGGCAGGCAGAGCACACTCTTGGAAGGGGAGGGGGGGGCGCAAGGGAGGAACATCTGGTAGACCCAGAGAGCCTGTTCATCACTGCCGGCCGCCGTCATGTCATGACAGCTTTCCGGGCTTCCTGGTAACAGCTGATCCTCTAGGCCCACTGCCTCCATCAGAGTGGAGAAAATCCACTCGCTAACTCAATTATGCAAGAGGTGTGAATTAAACATGAGGTTACCACACAGGGATGTATACACACATCACAGGCGCGCACACATGCGCAATGTGTAATCATACAATATAGTAACCCCATCTGTATGTTGATGCCGCGGGGGGGGGGGGGGGGGGGGGGGGCATTTTGCAAACAGTACATTGACATAACTGAAACAGCAAAAGGACAAACAGGCAAGGATGACAGTCAACAAATAGGTGATGAGGAATTGTGCCATCTTGGTCACCTATTACCTCCCTGTGAGCTCTAAAGGGTAAAAACAGCCTCACACTTGAGTCAAATGTGGAGCAAAAGGCGGAGCTGATTTTTTCCCCCCCATTTCTCTTTATGTCTCTCTCCACATGTATCTCTCTCTCTCTCTCTCTCCCTCTGTTCCTTAGCGTCTCTCTCCCTCCCTCGCTCTCCCTGCCCTTTATTAATCATCCTTGGTTAGTGGGGCAGAGAGCATGGTGTTAGGAGCTCTGGGGAGTGTAGAGCCTTGAAATACACACACACACCTCTTCATGTGCATGCACACTAATAGGCTCTGGACCCATAAAGCTAGGCAAACATTTTTTCCTCTCTTCTCTCATTCGCTTATATATTTTTTAAAGAATAAATAAAATATTGATTTAAAAAAAATGTAGGAAAACTCATAGGAATGACTACACACAGTTCCACACTGACACACACCATAAGTAAGCATGTGCACAAATACAGCTGATCTTCAGGGATCCTGGCCCTGAGGTGCTGGGACTCAGCTGCTGATGCTGATGTAACCTCTTGTACAGTCTCAGTTGTTGTTTAGACATTCCAGCTCCAGCGTATCAGCACAGTGAGGCCGATCTCCTGTGCACATAGACACACCACTTTCACTCCAGTGCCACTAAAGCCCTTGGGTCAGAACCAGTACGGCACAGACAGCAGCATCACCATGCCATTACAGCTATTAGACCTCATTATCAGTGTCTGGAAGTTGCAGCCAGGATCCTTGGAGAGCCGGACGTGGAACGATGAGACCATGGGATACAACACAGCTAACCACTCTCACTGCTGTGGCCAGTGGGCAGCAGAGTAGTCTGAATAATGGCGGATGTAATTAGGCCTTATTTCTATGCATGTAAGTGCACTTAGCCCAGAAGGCTCCAACTGGGCTACATGCCATTATTACCATTATCACAACTTGATCTCCCAGGGAAGGGTGAGAGAACAGGCCAATTAGATGTTGTGGGACAGAAGTCTGGGATGTCCTTCAGGAAATGTGCAGGGGTGTGTTGATGTGTAGGCACAACTAAACTCACTTTATTCACCTTTCGTGCTCTACTTTGCAATGGTTAAAGTCAACTTTAGCTGACGTGCACATCTATACATCACAGGAAGACATGTAAAGCCAATACAAGTTATATGAGGAAGGGGTCTTTAAGAATGAATCTATATATGTATCTTAACCATGTATGATTGATTTGTGCATATTAATTAGGGCTATTTACGATGTTTGTATTGCGACCGTAGACTGGCACTAATAGATGCCAGTTGATCCTCACATTAGTGGGTGTGTGTACGATCATGAGGTTTTCTCTGTTTAGAGGATGCAACATATCATAAGTCTCATCTCACAAACAGAGCTCAGGTGACACAGCAGCAGCAGCAGCAGCAGCAGCAGCAGCAGCGCTGGGAACAGAAAGCAGGGGACGCACCTGGTTTCACTGTCTTCAGGCGAATCGGCTCCCGAAAGTGGCGTATGACAGCCAGGGTGTCACGGTTTGTAAGTCCACTGACTGGCGTCCCGTTCACCTCCAGCAAGACGTCCCCGTAGTAGGGCAGCTTCCCGACGTGACACACCAGCACGTCCAGCTTCATCTGGCCCAGGTAGGGGAACTGTCCCAGCTCTGCTCCTCCCAGAACCTCCACCACGGAGCCAAAGTCCCCCAGGTTCCCCCATGACACGGCGCACTCCACCACTTTACCGGACCAGTGTTTCTTCTTCTTTAGTGTTCTGGACATGGTTACTCCCTTTTTTTAAAAAAAATAAACAACGAACGATCTAACTGGTTTACAGTCGCCTCGATTTGCTGTTGTTAAATGAGCGCGAAGTGACGCGGCCTAATAAACCCTCCTGAGTTATTCTCCCGACCCGCTGGGTATGTCATCTTCCTGACGTTTATGAGGCTGCTCTTCACCCGTGAATGTGCCGCCGAGGTCTGTCATCCCACGGGTCCGTGCTCCGGTGTGCGTACAGTTGCCTTGGTCGCAGTAATTCCAAGCGCTCCTTGTGCGTAAAACAGGGGACTTGATAGCGGCGAGATGGTTAAAAAAAAAAAAAAAAGGGAACAATCAAGGTTTTATGCTCTCCATTGCTACTCTGGAACCATATCAGTGCGCTGCTTCGCCTCCGGAGGAGCCGCCGACGCCAAGTAGTCAAGACAAAATGTAAACAGAGAGTATTTCACTCACTCGGTGGTAGATTGTGGAGCGTCTGTCGCCGAAATGTAGTGCGTCAACGAGAAATCCCTCATACCTGTGGGCAGGCTAACAGACGGGCGGCAGCGTTCACCGATGGGCGGTTAATGCAGCTGAGATCCAGCCCATGATGACTGAGCGGGGGGACATCTGAGAGCGTTTGTCTGCTACAGGTTTGAACACACCTGGCACCGCCACGAGAGATGTTGCCAAGCTCCGAAACGCCCCTTTTTACGCTCAGCGGCGGCGGCGGCGGCGGTGTTTTCTATACTCTCATGCGGGCTCCATCCTCCGGTGTGCCGTGGTACTAAATGAAAAATTCCTTATCAGTCCAATAATGTTCACTGTAACTTATTCTCATCTTAGTTCCTGTCTAAAATAAAATGTTCATCAGCATTTAAAAAAAAAAAAAAAAAAAAACATTTATCTCGCATGTTAGGCGGAATAAGCGTAACATATAACACTCACTGAAAACACACAGAGCATGTAATCCCAATATTAGGCGTGCAAAACAAATTACACCTAATTAAGACTCCTAATTTGTATAGTGAGGTAAGTATTATTGGGGAGGAAATTCCGGGTGACCATCATTAATATCTCCACAGCGCCACCTACTGACACAGGCAGAGCACTTCATACAATTTACTGCTCTAGTTCCTCCCTCCCTCAGGTCCTTGCTTACCTACAGTGCGCACTACCCCGCTTGGTTGCATTCAACAGCATCTGTCCATGCGTGCTCTACAAGGCAGTGACTGAATTAATGTAATCGTTAATTATCACTTGAATGTTCTTTGCAGCTTTGTTTTTCCCGACTGTTGGCTCAGGAAATGCAGTGGCCTTTATTTCTGCGCATATTACTGAGTTCATGCATAAACCATCAGCACATACATTAAGTAGGTCCAGTGCTGTAAATCTGACCTTTTATTCCAAGGGGGAACTTCGCTCTCATCTACCTACATGCAAAGGCCCACATGCTGAATGGCCTGAGAGCACAGGTTTTGCATGAGCTCATTCATTTACATATCATATATGCATTGGCATCAAACTGTGTATGAGTTATAACAGATCCTTTCTTTGTATTATTTATTTCCTGTTACTAGAACTTAGTAAAAACATGACGATGCGGGCCCTGAAGTGGTTTTAAAGTTTATTAAACCTTGTAAATGTCACTTTATCTGCCAGGATAGCCAGTCTGTGTTTCACACAGCATGTTGCAGATGATGCACAGCTTTCTTTTGCCAAAACCTCTCCAGTACAGCATGATGGATTTTGACAATTGGACAAGTTGATTGACAGAGCAGTCATATACCCGAGAAGTCAGCACCATGCAATGAATTCACTTTATAACTGGAGACAGGGAAAACACACCTTTTGTAGTTTTTATGAAGCAGCTGTAGTTTCTGTTCTCGGGGTGTGATGCATTAGAAGTCTCTGTTTAAATACTGAGTTGCTACTGCGCTGCATAATTCATCGGTTTATAGAGAATGATTAACAATGCTATCATGTCTTTGATGGGGACTGGAGAGTGGAGCGCAGATGCAAACAAACTGCAGACGTTTGCAGGCTGAAGCCCTGTGAGATTCAACACCCATCACATGTTTCCTGGGATGCTGCTGGATTTATGTAGGAGAGATTTTAAAAAATGAGGTCTTTTTCTTAACATCAGGACTGATGATGGACTAACAGTTTTTTAAGGCTGATATTAGCTGGTTTTGTGTTGGTCTGACATGACTAAATCCAGATTACAGATGGCTTGGCCTTGTGGTGTGCCCGGAAATCATTTTGTGGTTAAGACCCCTGCATGTGGAATTACATGCAACCTAAATCTAATCCTGCAAGAATATTTTCTCTCATTTTTCTGTCGGCTCACTTTCTGTTACGACAGACACCAAAAATAATTAACTGATTTATCAGTTGACAGAAAATTAACTATTTTGATAAACAATTGAACATTTCAGTAATTTGTCAAGCAAAAATGTGAAACATTTGCTTGTTACAGCTTCAGAATTGTGAGATTTTCCTGCCTTACTGTTAATTATTGTAACATTAATATCTTTGGGTTTGACTGTCAGTCAGACAAAGCTAATTATTTTAATGTCACCTTGGCCTCTGAAACACCGTGATTGGCCCGTTTCTGAAATTTTACAGATGAAACAGCCAATCAAGGAAACATCTTGACCGATAATGAAAATAATCCTATTTCAACTTAAGACAGGTGTCGAGACAGAAGCCAAGTTATCAGAATTCATCTTTAATGTTTGAGTAATGGCTACGTAACAAAAAGGCTCTTTAGACATGCTTTACAGAATGTACAGGTAAACAAGGTCCAAAAATACTACTGAAAACAAAATGCAAAACTTCAACAATATAAAAAAAGCAGCATTGGATATTGCCAGAGCAGTTACTGCCAAACTTTGGTATAAAGTCATTAAGGACGTTCAGAAAAACAATACAAATGCACATTAAGTTACACCGTGTTGGCAGAAAGTATTGAACATTGAATCGATGTATGCCCCCCAGACAGGTAACTCCATTAGGATAACTTATCACTGCAGGTTTTCATTTTAATTTCTCTGTCACTCCAAAGGGCCATGAAATTGACCTTTAGCAAAGTCAGAAAATAAAAAGAAACCACAAACATCTGCTTCCACTGAAGCAAGGAGCGAGTCGAAAAACAGAGGGACTAGGGGAAAGTCAAGTTGCTTTTGGCAAAACCACTTGATAATTATCTTTCTAGCTAATACCACATTCAGAGGAATAGGCTTGGGATGTGCTCATTTGGTAATGAAAGGAAACCTGACAGACAAAAGATGAAAACATGTTAGAACTGAAAGAGTGCAAGAACGGCATGCAAATTATATCTGCACGTACCACAGAGGAGGTGAAGTTGGAATGGTACCATTTGCTGCTTAACACATATACGTGTAGTGTTTGTAATTTTGAGTAATTACTGATCAAAACTAGCAACTCATTTGGCTTCGTCACATTTTGTGAGATTACATCGAAAATGTAGCATTCAAGCTGCACCATCACACGTTTGCATTGTACATGAACTGTTCAGCATTACTGATTTTTAGTGTCTGAATTCAGTACCCTCGAACACTGTACCACTGCAAAGGAGGAAGTAAAGGAGCATGGAAAACCCTTCCTTTGTTAACAATGAAAGAGCAGAAAGTAGCAGTAATGATCAGCAACATAAGTGAAATGGTCGTGAGACATCACATCTTTAAAAAATGAGAATGATGTAGACGTGTTTCTCCGGTATGTGTAACACAATTCAATTCAACAGCACCACAATTAACATCTTGGTCATACACTTGAATCAATACCTTTCTAAAAGAGTTTCAACAACAAACAGTTCATTATAACTTTCATGAAGGAGGATTTATTATTGCAGTACTGTTGTATTCAATTGCATCAGTTCTGGCTAGGTGTTCCTAACAAACTGCCAACTAAGCGTAATGTGCTAAGTATATTGAGCACACAAGTTTTCTGAGCATCACAACAAAGCCAAAGCCAATCACATCAAAGTTTTTCTGAAGTGCAATAATGAAGAGGATTTTGAAGGACAACTATAGATCAAACCTGATGAAACAAGTCCACATTCTTTTACACGAGAGGCGTTTTCATTTTCATATCCTCAAAGCATTGTAATAGCTGACATTTGGGAAAAGTACAGTTTGCTGAAGCTAGAGGCTGTTTGATTACTGTCTTTGAGTTATGAGCAAAATAACACCCATTTCAGAAGAAAAGGTGTTATATTGTTACCTGAACCAACATGTATATCAAAACATCTGGATAACACTGGGACAATAAAAGATTAAAATTAATAAGCTTAATGTTTTTTAAAGTTACTGCAGCTTACGTCTCAAACCTCTCTGCAAATGGACTAGTAGGACGTGGAATTTAATAGATAACTAGCCTTATGTACACACACATACATACACACATACATACATAAAATAATACAATACATTCTCATTTTTCACAGTCCCAAGTGAAAACCTAGGCTTAATCAATTTCTATGGAAGGATCATGAACCGTTGGAGAAAAAACTGTGATAATAAATCGCCACAATGTAAAACGACATGCGCATTGCATAATAACCACCTTTAAATTAAGTGCCTGAAAGACATGAGAAGAAGGGAAAACAAATCAGTGCATACTGTTTATATAAACCATAATGTCATCTGATTGAGGTTACTGAGAATGCTTGTTAAAAAGGCCATCTACCAGACAACCATAAGAAAATAGACAGCAAAACCATGATTGTCACATGTGCAAAAAAAATTGTACGCTTTCTCCCCAAACTGCTTATCATTATGAAGATATAAAGTGAAGGAATTAATGACTGTGTTTGACATAGGACAAAAACAAGATCAGATAAAGATGATATAGGATATATTCATATATATTCATAATATGCACCACATTTTGGTGTCACTGTCTCTGGAATTTGCATAACTGGATATTAGATAGGGTAGTTTAGAGTCAGTCAGAATAGCTGTGGGAATGTGGGACATACGCTTTCAAGGTTCTTACCTATATAACCACCACAATCTGCTGGTGAGGGAACTATAATTGTCCCCCATTTAAACCCGTATTCCCCAGTTGGGAAGAGCAGGTTTATAATTTCTAACAAAGTCATGTTGGCCGTTCCAACACATATCTGTACCAGGAATGATGAAACAAACTACCAATGTCTAGTGCACTGGCATACAATTTCATCTCCACAGCAGCAGGGTCAATCCCATCCAACATGGCTCTTTAAAACATACATTCATAGCTTTCTCTACAAAGAGAAAAAAGAAGAGTGGTGGAGGATGTGGGAGAGAGGGGTCCTGCAGAGGTGGACGTGTCGAGGAGGTCACTTTAATCACAGGTCCATTTCTCCAGCCTGACACAGCAGTCTTTCCACAGTGGAGAATGTTACCATGTCCTCTTGAGTAAAAGGGGAATGTAAACATACAAGTAGCATCTTTGGCAGAATGTGAGGAGTCTCTTTGGAGGTAGTGGGTGAAGGGGGATGGGGTGCAGCGACGAGGAGTCAGAGGCAGAACGTGGGTGGAGTGTAAGGACCTATGTGGGAGCAGGATGCTCCTGAGGGTTAGTCCTATTAGAGGCACTTCTGTGGTCCTGTGTGCATTGGCTGGGGAAGTAGTCCACCTCTGCTTCGCTCTGTTCCTGTGCCCCATCTGTAGTGGAAGTCAGAGGAGGTGTCCTGTGAACAGTCACTGGGTGCTGGGATGCTCCTGGTTGGGGTTTTGAGGACAGATTTTCCCCTTCTCCCCAGAATGACCTGCTAAGGGAATCTGCAAAGATGGCAACAGAAGCAATAAAGTTTACCCTCCACTCCAACTGATTCTCAACCACATACTTCTTTTTTTATTTTTTTTATTTATTATTATTATTATTGTTATAATATTCAGTGATTTACTGTAAGTCACTTTGGATAAAAGCATCTGCAAAATTGGTAAATGTAATGTTGAGGTACTTTATCAAGCAAAATTGCCAAATATTATTTGTTTCCATTTCCATAAACGTGAGGATATACTGCTTTTCAGTGTTTTATATCCTCGTAACTTGAATTCATTTAGACTGGGTTGAATAAAAACCAGCAATTTCAAGATAGCCCCTTATGCTCCAAGATATTTTTGATGGGCATCTTTCTTTGCTTAACTTATACAAAAAAGGTTGGCGAATTACTCTGTAGCAAAAATTGCAGCTCCATACTTTTTGATTATACATAAACCACATTTAAGTAGCTAGTTTTTAGTTTGTATAAATGTAGTTTGACAGGCTAACTTCTACACATTTGTCTCTCCTCTCAACAGAGACCCTAACATTAGCTTCAGCCTGCAGGTATTCTCTCATCTCCTGAACAACCCTCATAACAATCCTTTGTGTCCCAAAACAGATCAATATCTCTAACTGGGTTTACCAGTTCACTGGGAAAGCTTACTTCTGTATAATGCTGGCTTCAATGAATTAATGACTTCAGTTTATACAGTACAGTATATAAAGGGATGGGTAAGAGCAAACCAGCCTGAGAATCTGCAAGATTCATAACAGCCACAAAAGCCAAAACCACCTCAGCAGGCAGCACATAGCACATGATAGTTCACACCTAGACTAAATATGGTGTCACATATTTGCTCTAAAAAAAGGGAATTTGTGTTTTTCTCACCATTAGTGTAGTGCTCCGGGGGTGTGTGACTGCTCAACCTTTTGTCGTGAGAGGTGAGAAAGACCGAGGAGTCCTGGTTGCTAATCAGGCTCTCCAGTGCTGCGTCCTCATGCTGGGCACGCTCGCTGAAGCTCCCCTTCAGGCCTGGTAGAGTTCTGTCCAGTGGGTCATCCTCCCCCAGATAGGCATAGGGGCAGTACTCCCGTGTGCGAGAGTAGATGTTGGCATTGTCATAGCAGTCGGAGCAGATGACCAGCGGACCTGCACCACCTGGTAAGAAAGATGTGTACGTATGGTGTTTGTTGTCAGTGTGAAGTGGGAAAAAGCCTTTCAAGTACACTTAGTGTAATCAACTGGTTACTAATGATTATAAAAAAAATAAAAAAAAATGCCTGCCTATCTATCTATCTATCTATCTATCTATCTATCTATATGTATATATATAGTATGCATTTTCTCTTACTTAATTTGATCAATTGCAATTCTATTGAAATAAAATTAAAATATATACACATACATATGAAAAGCCCATCAACCTCATTACACTTTAATGTGAATAGGTCCACACATTTACAGGACCTAGTGAAAGGCAAAGATATCACAATTCCTCAGACATAGGAAAAAAAAGCTTGGAAAAACATGTGACCACTAAAAATGCATTAAAAAACCCTTAATAAATAAATAAAAATCACATGACTGTTCATGTGTACTTGACACTAACCTGTGGGGACTCCAGCTAGTCCCTCACAGGGCTCCCCAGGGTGAAAGCTGCTTCGGGCAGTGAACAGCGAGCCAACCCTGCAGTGCAGCATGCCATTCCCCTCAGTTTCCACCTCACTGCCCGTGTCTCCATAACACACACCTGGGACAGACATGATTATTAGTCAGTATTTCACTGCAGCAGGATTCAGATCCCAAACATCAAAGCAGATACAAGAACCTAAGGAACATGAAGGTGTCATATTATTATTATTAGTTAAAAGTGATTCGTAAGAAAGGCAGGACGTGCAGTAGCAGATCTTCATGCGTTTAATCTCTCATGATCACAGAACAATCTTGCAATCTTTGTAATGAAAACATAAAAGGCTTTGCTTTCTTGTGATTGAAATGTTGACATAATCTAACCCATTAGATTAAAATTCACAAGAGAATGATGTGGAAATGTGACCCATAATCAACAGACACAAGTCAGTCTCTTCCAGAAACTATTGAGAATCAAAAGTCACTTATTTGCAAACTAATGGACACCGACTTCCGCATGTACACCGTCTTTACTTGTTGTTAAATTATTGGAATATTACAATGCCTTGTATCGAAAATGTACATTATACTGAAAGTTTACAAGACAACAAAAGGCACAATATAAATCTTTACATCAAGGGTATTACAGGTACTTATATATGCAGTTCATAAATGATTACTTTAAGACTCTTGTGTGTTCATTTCATGCAAGAAAAGCAAAGCTCATCATATCAAGATCATAATATACATAGCGTGATTATGATAAACCAAACATGTCAAATATTAAAAGCAAGTACACTCACCATTTGTCCCCTTATGGACATATCCATTGGAGAGGGGAGGCATGAGCTGCTGGTGGCTGCCAGCCTCAGAGTTACTGTAGCCTTCCTGAGGCTCTGACAAAGTGCCCTGAGAGGACAAGTAGCTGGGGATGTCTGCTGGCAGATTCATCTCATCTGGAACATACAGAGACATATTTTGTTACACAGTACCGAGTTCTGTGAAACGTGTTCTCACAACAAAGTCCTGTCCCCATAGACATATTTCATGGTCTCCAAACAACCATCCCTTATGGGTACATCTTCAAATAAGACATATTTATTGTCTACGCTGCTGACCTGTGTTTGTGATACTGTAGTCCTCGCTTTTTCTGCGCATGTGATAGATGACAATGACCCAGACCAGCGAGGTTCCAACCACACAGCACACCACCACAATCACCACAATGCCCACAGTGGTCCAACCGTCCTGGTCGTACCCCGCACCCGTATCACAGTTTGGTGATGGCGAGACACTGAGGTAGATGTGGCCACGTTCTGTTCCCAGAGTATTAGACATGATGCAGGTGTATTTCCCAACATCAGCAGGACCAGCGTCCACTATGATGAGGAGCTGGTTGGCAGCAGCGAAGAAGTGGCGCTCTGTGAGCACCAGAGGTCCATCATCTTTGGTCCAGTTGAGACGGGGGGCGGGGCTGCCTCCAGCTATGCACTGAAGCACAGCAGTTTCACCACGGGCCACTGTTCTGTCTTCTAGCGGCCGCATGAAGGATGGAGTTTCTGGAGGAGAAGAGGATTCATCGATTTTTGATTTAATAAGGATTATCTCAGTGACATTTGTGTCAATATGTTTAGATGGATGTGTGGGAGGTCAAGTTTGTTATTTTTAGAATAACAAACTTTTTTCTTGGATGTGTAAGTCTCAATCACAAGCCCTGCCACTCTGGCCGTGTCATTGATTATGTACCAGCTCATACTTTCATTCAAATCTAATAAACACGTTCATTAGGAAATGTGGTTAACAGTTATGCATTTGAATTGTCACTATCTTAAAACATTAAAAACAAAGGAAACATTAAATAAGAGTATGTGAAGATTAAAGGCAGTGTGGCTCAGATGATCCAGTGCTAAAACATCAGTAATAGGCTCTACTAATCAGGTGGGTGACTCACCCAGGACAGTCAGAGTAGCATTTGCCGACAGGCTGCCAGCTGCATTTTGTGCCGTGCAGCTGTACACTCCCATGTCTTCTGTCTTCACATTAGCAATGAAGAAGATGTCATCATCCGGCATCACATGCATCCTTCGCTCTCGGGCCGCAGGAAAGTCAGTGCCTCCATCCTTCTGCCAAGCAATCTGGGGTGATGGATGGCCTTCGGCAGCACACTCCAACCTGGCCATAGTCCCAGTCCGGATTGTCAGGTCCATGGGAGTCTTAAGAAAAGAGGGTAGCTCTGAAAGATAGAAAAAAGAAAGAAAAAGGTGGGACAGAGAAGCAGAGACATATCTGTGTCAGACCGGGATCAAACAGTAGTTGCATAAACTTTAGGGTTGTACCGTCTTAAATTTTCTGGCTGTCACTACGTTGTTCACTTAGTAAGGACACAATCTTACTAAACGAATAAAATAATGTACAAGAAACTCGTCTTTCAGATCCACCAGAACTCAGTGTATACTAGATTGTCAAGAACAGCTCTTTAAAACTTCAAAGAAGTGAAAGACTGTAGAGCAAGAGAATGACAAACAAATGAGCCCCACTGACAATCATTGATCACATTCTTTGGAAATGGGCAAACATCCTCACCATTGACAGTAAGCTTGGCCCTGTTGGAGTAGTTGGAGCCAAAGTGATTGGAGACCACACACTGGTACCGCCCTTCATCAGTAAAGTTGACATTGAGGAGGTGAAGCATAGTGGTGTAGATCAGCTCTCCCTCCTGGTACTGGGCATAGTTTTGCACTTCCGCATCATACAGCACCTCCCCATCTTTCCGCCAAGCTGTGGTCATTGGCGAATCACTGCTGCTGGAGGCAATGCAGCTCAGAGTCACATTGTTCCCCCGCAGTGCCACAGACGTCTCTGGGTGAGTTGTGATCTGAGGCTTGGGGAAATCATCTGTGGAGCAGCAGGGACAGAAGGCATAACATTTTTAAGTTAGAAAATCTATAACTTTACAGCAGACTTATCAACCAAAATGTGAAATATTAGTTGGTGTTCAACATGAAATATTCAAATACAGGAAGGTGAACATGTTGATGAATCTGTTAGGCCATTTTTTGCAACTGAGGTTTACAGAACCTCTGAATCAAGCATTCACTGTGAAGTAATGTGTTTATTGTGCAACACATATTGTAATTATCCACCATACATTTCAGTGATTTCCACACGCCACAGAATGAAAACCTAATGTCCTTTCTCTATTTACACCAACAAACTTTTTCCCATCTGTGCTGACTGAGGAATATCTGAACTGGATCAGACTGGGAACAATTAAACAAACACAAAAAAGGGACTGACCACAAACAAACTCTTCTGGGCTGATGGACAGGACGTTGCGACCAAGTAGATTTGCAGGATGAGCACAGACGGCAGAGACAGACTGCTGGAACTGACTGTCAGTCAGCCAAGGCCCCAACCACTGCATGTGGCAGTCACACAGAAGGCTGCTGGTGTTAAGGACACTGAGGACAGAAAGGTAATGAAGGAAGCATGAGATGAGTGATTGTAAAATTTGCTGGAAAATATAATTTAAAAAAAAACAACAACTAAAAACACCAACACAATATACCCAACACAGCTGCTGGACCATGGTAACCGTCATATAGGCATTAATGCAATGTATGTATTATCTTAATCATGGTAGGACACTGGATTCAATGCAATAAAAGCACCTCCAGGAGCCTGTGTTTATTATACTTTGTCCTAAAATAATAAAATTCAATTACAAGGGTGTTGCCATTATGCTCCTCTAGCTAAGTTAACAGGCAAAGCCATTCTATCCACCCACCAAGAAATAGTGCTATATTCTACACATTTTCTGCATTTGACAGCTGCTGGTGTATTTCGACGGCCACTGCTTGAGAGACACCCCTAAGATGGGCTCACCAAATGCTCAAAAAGTCAAGACTTAACATCTCCACCGTCTTTCCTCACAGACAGGAGAGACAGCTCCTCTAACAAAGCAGACGTTGGTGCAACTCAAGAGCTGAATTAGAAACCTCTGCTTGTCCAAGCAAATAAATGTATGGTTTTGGTAAGACAACAATGTAGTGACTCAGCAGTTACATATATTTTCAAACATCATTACCAAAAGACGGGGGTTAACAGCTAGAAAAGTAAAGTTACAGTGTTCTTTTATTCATTCAGTACTAAAGCTGCAGTAAATCAACAACTTGTCACATTTCAGTGGTTGAGATTTTCTTCCTTTAACTGTATAATTGTGACACATAACTAGTACTTAATCATTATAATTCCTTTTTAATGAAGACAACGATGATGAAGGAACAATATTAACAAAGGGAAAAGCTGGCTTCCAAATGTACTTAGGAGTGCTCTAAGTTTAATTGTGTGTCTACTCACAACACTTTGAGCTTCACATGGGACAATGACTCTGGGTGTATCGACATGATGCCATTCTTGCTGAGGTCCCTGCAGAGGGGACAAAATATGGATTAGACATACCTACAATGTGATTCGATCAAAATGGCACTCCACTTCACAGGCATAAGACAACAGCAGCACAGTGGTAATAAAAGCCTTCTGCTATCTTTAATCATTCAACAATAACAACAGATCCTACTGAGACACAGGCAAGACTGTGGAGAAAAAGGATTGTGCAGTGGTTTAACTCACAAGTGCTCCAGCTCCTCCAGGCCCTCAAACGCTTTCTTAGTGATTGATTTGATTTTGTTCCGCTGCAGGATTCTGGAAAAGAAATATATTTTATATGATGCTCCTGGGTAAAATTTTACTGATCCCTGGAACCACCTGCCTTACAATGGTAGTTATAATAAACTCAATGAACAATTTCACAAAAGAGTACAACCATACCGATCTATATAAAGTTGCACCTTAACATTTCTCACCAGAAAAGCTGTATATAACCAAGTATCTAGAACAGCGCTCTATTTCTCTATATGCATGACATTTCACAACCATTTATCTATTTATCTGAACAAAGAAAGCATCCTCACAGTGTGTTCAGCTTCTTCATTCCATCAAATACACCAATGGAGTCTTCAATGGCCCAAGAGATTTCATTGTTGCGGATATCTCTGAAAAATGAAGAGGCAATAGATATCAAAAACACTCTACACGGACTCAAAATCTAAACCTTTTTCCTGTGAGACCACACAGATTGCACATCATCTCCACTGTGGTTGTCAGTGGCAGTGACTCTCAGTTAAGAGACTAACAGTTTAAGACACCATACTTGCACAGCGTGTCACAGTTCGCTGCCCCTGCTGCTCTGATGCAGGGAAATTAATTGGCTCTGTTTAGCACTGGGACGGTTCATGGGTCCACTGGAAACCCAGAGAGGCCTTGTGTTTACAGGATGGGTCATGAGCTCTTTTGTTTCTCTTTCCTCATGCCTGGGTACCTATGAAAGAACTGCAGCACTCTCCAATTCCCTTTTCCCATGAAAGCTCCCAGGACGGGCAGCCTCCCAAATATGGCCCCTTTCTCGTTGCAGCCCAGTGGCTTAAATGGGACTCTGTGAGGCAGATAATGAGTTCACAGCTTCCTCTCTTCTCAACACTTCTTACCTCGCACATAAATGTACGATGAAAAAGACATACTTGCCTAATTAGGCTGATACTCTGGACCTGGATTTTGAAAGCTTTTGTGGCTGTGTTAATGTTCCTCATACTGTAAACTACTGTTCTGCAAGCACACAAATTTTGTGAATATGTAAAAGCAGCTGACTTTCACCCCATTTGAACTAACTCATGTAATCTTTGGCACTGATATGGGGCGCATCGTTGCAGGAAACACAATAGTGTGGAATATCTAATGGTATTCAACAAACATTGGGCTTCCTTGCACATCACAATTTCTCCCCCTAACAAAGCCACAGCTTCTGTGTTATTTATTGTAGATTACGTTATGTATTGCCTGTTGAGCTTAATATATGTTGATAATATTTTATCCATGCTTGATCAACTATAAAAAAGCCAAGACCACAAACCACAAAGCAAAGAAAGGAGGAGTCTTGCCCTACTGACACTGACGAAAGATTTTTAACAATCCTCATTTCTTGGCTTCTGCCTCAGCTCAGTCTGTTCTTTCACCCATGCAATATTATAATAACCCTCTAAACATGTTTCACATGGATGACACAGCACTTACATTGCATCTCAGATATTCTATATGTGTTTGTGCAACAAAACAAAGTTCCCAATGCTTCCTTCTCCTGTAAGTGAACAGAACTGTCCTATAGAGTTTTCACCTTTCAGCTCATTTGAAGTCAGCATGATTCTCACAGTGAATGGCAGGACAGAGGAGGCAAACCCAAGAGAACAGGATTCCATGAAATTACACATTGGGTGGTTTGATCTAAGACTAAACAGATGACTAAAGACAGGCAGGATCAGAACACAACTAAGACTATATTAGAGGATGCAGACTTAAAATACTCGTAATTTCTACTGTTATTTCTCTAAACTCAAGACAGGACTAGAACTACACATGAAGAGTGAAACAAGTAGACCTACTGTAGTCAGCATCCTGCATGAGAATGCATAGATCCAAGAACAAGCCAGGACTGGGTTATATTTTGAATAGTGGCCTTCATTGTGCTTCTTAAATCAAAGAGGTGACATATATCTTAGACTGATGTCTTCGAAGGATAGCACTTACAGGGTACGCAGGCTTGCCAGACCACTGAACACTCCCTCTCCCAAATGGCTGATTGAGTTCTCTCCCAGGTTCAGGCTCTCCAGGAAACCTAATCCTACGAAAGCTGTCTCTTCAAGTCTAGTCAAATGATTGAAAGACAAGTCTCTGCACAAAACAAACAAATATGATAAAGATTAGTTCAAATTATTTTCTCATTCAACACCAGTCTTGTATAAATGGAACATTCAAGAATGATACTCCAAAATGAGACATTTACACAAAATGGTTAAAACAATATCGAGCACATCCACTGAAGGAAGGCAAACCACAGCAGCAACCTACTGCAGTAAGATAACAGTAACTCCTCTGAGCAACATAGAATGAATTTCAGAGCCTTCGGCTGATGAATGAAAGTGGGGACTCTTAGCTGCATGGGGATTTTAGCTATGAAGCAAACACACTCACAATTCCTCCAGCTTTTGGCAAAATTCCCAGGCGTCTGGTCGGATGATGCCGACAGCATTCTGGCTGACCCGCAGGATACGCAGCATGCGCAGGCCATACAGCCAACCTTTGTTGACCTCAGTTAGGTTGTTATGCTCTAGCTCTCTAAGACACAGATGGGAAAAACAACTGTCATTACGTGAATCATTTTATTTTAGGACAACTTCACCATTTCTCCCACTTTTGTTCATTCCCTACTTCACGCCGGCTACCTTTGTCTTAGTAGCTATTTTAAAAAGGTTTTATAATGTACTCCTCCACGTTTCCTGATGAACACACTGTTGAATGTTGAATTTTAAAGGATAGTCTTTAACACTATACTCACAGTTCTTCAATGTTGTTAAGACCAAAAAAGGCTCCATCCATGAGCTTACTGATGCCGTTCCTCTGCATCTTCAGTGATTTCAGCGAGTCCATCCCTTTGAATGTAAGGCTGTCCACTATCTTGATCTTGTTGCGCTTCATTTCACTACAACGACAGTTACCATAATTTTTCTTCAAGAGCAAACAAAACAGGAAACAAACACAACAGAGCCACTGGATTTACCAAAATATTTGGATTTACTGTAAATTAAGCCAGCTACTTTAGAAAGAGTTGTTACAACAGAATCTGAATCCACAGACTTGTCTGCCAACTATAAACCACTCAGTTCTTGGCTTTTCTTGACTAATTTTCACTTTGCATCAAAAACACATGGTACAATACTTACAGGAACTGAAGCTGAGGAAGTTTGAAGACTTTGGATGGCAGCAAAGCTAATCTGTTCCTGTTCAGCTTCAGCACCAGCAGGGAGCTGGAGATGTTGTCAAAGCAGCCAGGCTCGAGGATGCTGATCTTGTTATTACTCAAATTACTATGAGATAAAACAGCAGAAACATTAAAGACAAACTCAGGCAGGAGAATAATGTTTGTTCTGTAGTTACACCTACTGTATGCAGAGAAGAGATGGCCTCACACAGTCAGTTTGTCTACAATAAGATGCTTCCTTACCAAAAGCAAACTAACCAAAACAAGGTGTCTTTAGTGCTCTGACTTGATTAGCATTGACTAGAATGAATGGACTGTGCAGTATTGCTTTGCTTTAATATGAACCCTGTTATACTTTGAACAGCTATAACTGCTATTTCATCTTACTGTTGTATTGTACAGAGCCCATTGCTCCTTCTTATACAATTACTCTACAGTTGTAAGCTGATTTACTGTATGACAAGTGTCTTTGTTATTACATTAGATTAGATCCTAGATATTTCCTATTATCAAAATATAGAAAATATTGGCTCTGTATTGTGCAGCCTTGGCAGCTGTATGCACTCTCATGCTGTCAAGTTTTATTTTACAATAATTTTATTGTATTGTCAGGTTGTTCTTGTACATAAATTGTTCTTACCTTTATTAATGAAAAAAAAAAGAATAAATTAAATGAGTGATTGAAAGAGATTTAAATGAGCGGTGTTTCCTTACAGATATTTCAGCTGCATGGAGGGGAAGGATCCAACTTTGAGCTCAGAGATGGAGTTGGACGTCAGATCCAGTGTCTCCAAGGAAACGTATGGCTGCAGCTGATGCATCAGCAGTTCTGAGATCCGATTGTGGACTCTAAATATAAAAAAAAAAAACAGATATAGGTCTTGAAAGTCATAATGACATGATAATGATTACTAGGACAAGCTCTGTCGATAGCATACTCAAATCCTATCAGTGTGAGGATAGACAGATATCTGTTATTGTGCACAATAATGTTAAAATTATCTTCTTGTGCGCTTACTGGCAAACAAAAGACAATATCTAATGGTACAACATCACTGTTTTAGTATCAATACATTTGTATAAGCCACATAAAAACGTATTGCTTGGGACAAGCATGTTAAGATTATACATAAAACCAAATGACACATGCTCTGAAAGCAACGTGGTAAATCAGGATTTAAAGTAATCCTAACTGATGTATTTATACAGAATGTCTGTCTTTAATATCAAGAAGGGTATGTTTTCATGTTAAGAAATCCTCAGTTTATTTTGACCATTTGTTTTAGTAGTGATGGAAAGCCCAGAAAACCTGAGGGAGATTTTGTACTTACAATGACAGCGAGGTGATATTTGAGGAAACATCTCCAAGAAACGGAACAACAGTCAGCTCGTTGTGATTCATGGTGCTGAAATTAAGTTCAACAGAAAATTGTTATCATATCTGTGCCATTATTGAAATGAAGGCATTAAATGATCAAGACTTACATCCATTCCTTCAGTCAGATTACAGAATAAAATACTCATTCCCAATGTAACTACAAATTCTGAGCAATTCACTCAGGTCGACCATAGTTTGATAGTTTCATTCAGTTGCCAGTTTATTAGGTACACCTAGCTAAACTTAATATACTGCAATAGCAAAAGCCCGACACCAAATCATGAAGGTCATAATATTGTATTTTGGTTAAAACTGTCCAGAGAAGTGATTATTATTTAAATGTCATTTAGGAGGCTGCAGTGGTGGTGCTGTTTAACTGTACTGCATTCAGAGGTATTTCTAATATTATGTATTAGATTAAAAAGAAAGATCAAATATTGCAATCACCACAATACAAATCAACAGCACTACAAACTCACCAAGGTGACCATAAACATGAGTAAACTCGTCTCTGGAAAAGTTTTAATAAAAACTAAATGTTATAATTTTCATGAAGGTGGGATTCATTGCAGTATACTGCCAACTGAGTGTCAATTCTGTCAGCCTAATGATCCAGTATATTGTTCAACTTGTTACACGGTGACTGCATAAGTAAGGATGTTTGTGATGGTCTTTTTAACTTTCCCACGACTGGGTTAATGATTACTATACTGAAAATATACTATTAGCCTCTAGGAGAAATAAAGTGAAACATCAAAGGATGAAGTCTGAAGAAGTGGAGGTCAAGTGGCTAAAATACATCTAAATCTGGTTTGTCTGTATGTTACGGTGCACCCCTTGGTTGAGCAACAAATCAGGGCAGTAGATTAAGTACAGGACCTCGGGTTGCGTACTTACACTTGGGTTATCCCATCTGGTGCGTCCATTGGAGGCGTCGACAGCCTTTTCCTGTTGCAGTCCAGAATATGGACTTCACCTAGTCCTTGCGAACAGGAGCAAGGAGCAGGACAAGGCTCAAGGGCCCAGGCACTCAAACAGAACAGCATGAAGACAAGGGCCGAAGGAATGGGCCAACCCTCCGCCATTTTAAATGTCTTCCCACTGAAGGCTACGTAGCTACGTGGCTAACTCGCTTAACTGGCACGTTAACGGTTATAAACCCACCATGAAATTTCTCCTGCAACTCGATATCAGTCAAGCGAACACATACTTAAGGACTACAGTGCCGTGATCCCAGGCAGAACTGCAAGATACAGTTTTTTTCCAACTTGCGTGAGGCATCCCAGTAGATTTCTCCCCTTCTTCCCAGAGCCTGGACTCCTTCCGCTCCAGTCTGTAAACCGTCTCGGAAAGGCTAATGCTAGCTCACCGCTGAGCTGATTTAGTCCCACAAATGCGCAACTTTTCACCAGACGACATCGGTTTAACTCCACACTTGGCCCGTTTTTGTTTATACTGACCCAACCGAAATGTTATCCTCGCTAAACCCGGACCCTTCGCAATCAATTAAAAATAATTTTCCACGTCTTTCTATCCCGAAAGAACAAAAAGCGCCTTGAGTTAATGACATAGGATATCCTAGATCCCGCCCCTCTCCAGCATGTTTACAGTTATTCAATTGGTCCGTATTCACGCCTGTCAAACATTTGTACCGACTTGATTGGATAACAGTTCAATGTGTTTTTGTGGTTGCCCCCTTCACAGCAAAAAGTTTTTCAAAACTGCTCCAATATGAAATGCTCTTTCACATCCCTGTGGTTATTGATGGTAATTTCAGCCAAACGCATTTTGAGACTTTCAACCATAAGGGCCCCGATTGCCCTCTGAATAATTGCCCTCCTGCCTCCAAGTTCAAATTACATCCTATGCAACCAGACCTCCTGTGCTGAAACATTACTTCACTTGTCTGTGGTAATTTTATCAAATACAACTTTTTTTTTCAGAATAAGATCCACATGATGATGATATAAATTAAAATAATAATTTCTATAAAGGGCATAAAGGGCCAGATAATTAGCTATGAATGCAGGACCTGGCTGATATTGTGCTTTAATGGCACAAATAACACATTTAATAAAATTGCCAAAACCAGTGGAGATGGATGAAGCTATGGCCTACAAACCCTGGGCATTTAACCACTATGCCTAGATCGCAATCAAGCCTGAACATAAATATGTAAATAGTATAAATAGTTAAATAGTATAATGTAGTCTGTATTGTCATGCCACTTTGGGTAATCTAAAATGTTTAAAAAGTACATTAAAATTTTATTTTATCCCCATTTACTACAAACCAAAGACAGAATGTCCCTTTGAGTCATACATGAGTGAAAAAGGACGGCAGTTGTTTATAAAACTAACTTTAAAATTGTTATTATTATTAGTAGTAGTAGGAGTAGTAGTAGTAGTAGTAGTAAAGTGTATAGCAACTCTCAAAACAAAGTTCTGAATTGCTTGTCATGGGGGGAAAAGATTAAACATTTCTGCACAACAGTTACATAAAATCACACAAATAAAGTACAGAAACTCAAATAGAATCAAAATGCACCATAATAACACAGGATAAACGAGAGTAAAATAAACAAATAAAACAGAGACATCATATTAGAGCAAGAAAAATAAAACCTCAGGGCAAACATTAAAAAACAAGACATAGCTTAAGAATATATTTAAAAAATTAATAATTGTTGAGTTCAATAATCTATTAAAAGTTAAGTTATTAATACAATGAGGATTCTTAGCTTTGTCATAATTGTTTACCTTTGTTGTTTGAGTAATTCTTCTGTAATTTCTGAGTCCCTGTCCTAATCTATATAAAATGCTGTTTGTGCTGATTATATTTCTGATTTGATTATAACTGTCGCGTGTTGTTGGCAATAATAATTTCCAGTAATCTTTTCAGAGGATGTAGAAGGTGTGCTTACACAGATTGCATTCATGTAAATGTGATCTGCACAGCTGAAGAATTTATTATATCAAAAACTGTTTTATTTCTCTCTAGGATAAAAATGGATCAAGCGGACAAACACATTTTTGGAACCCTTTCCTTTGAAGATTGCTTGGGAACCAGGACATCCTGGGGCCTCCTTTTTTTTTTTTTTTTAAGTCAGAGAGCAGCCACACCCTACACCTGAGGAAATCATTCCACTTTTTTTTTTTTTTAATACTGCAAACAAGCTGGCAGGGTGCCTCAAAGAGCTCATAACGGTGCCCCTCCTCTCAGGTTACAACAGGAACAGCAGACAACACCCCCAGAAACCCTTCAGCAGTCTGAGAGAAAACAACTAACGATGTTTCAACAAATTTCACAAACCAATATACCTGCCTTCTTACACAAGAGGAGAACAGGTGCCCCAGAATACCATCGGACATGTCGCCTGAGCACCGAGTATCCGCAGGCCGTCCTGCATGTTGTCGGCACCTCCCTGAAGGTGAATCTGAACAGGTAAGCTGGAACACGGTCGTCCACTGAGATCTTGCATGTTGTTAGTGTTGATGGTGGTGCTGCTGGTGAAGAGGAGGAGGTCAGTTTTAGATTCAACATGTTGTGTTACTTTACTTTTATTCTCCGGTGGGAAGCCTCGGTGATGCGTCGCGCACACGGCTGTGTTGTGTAACACCTGCAGACGGCGCTGCCGCCCAGCCCTGCGGCCATTTCCCCCGGAGGACAGTCGCGGTATTACAGCGAAAAAAACCCCCTGCGGCCCAAAATGCATTTCCCCCATAGACCATCATTGTAAAAGAGATGCATGAAAACCTGTGGACAGCTCACCTGCAGCTACAAGCAGTCAGTTTTCGCTCTGTAGCATTGTATACTTAGGTTGCAACCTTCGTAAAACGTGTCCAAAGCTCAGAAAAGTCATTTCTCCTGGAACGACTTATGATATAAAGTCTGTAATAAGCTATTACAATGTTTACAATACTTTCATGGGGGTAGGAAGGAACTTACCCGTATCATTTCTGTAATACAGAGCTGGGAAAGACAAAACACATTTCAGTGTCGGCCTACTGTATTGTTACTTAGGCTGTAATATTAGTGACTATGCCAGTGAACAGTGTTTTTCCCGTCACAGCCCTAAATGCAAACCTTGTCTCTAAATACAAAAGACCTAAGAGGGGATGAGCAGACAGAGAGAGAGAGAGAGAGAGAGAGAGAGCCAGACAATGGACACAAGAGATGGAGAGATAGGTGACATGGGGGGGTGGTGGGGTGGGGACTGCAGTTATCTGACCAATCAGCGCCTTACAGACGCTTAAACCTGGAGTACCTGCGGCCTCCACACCCGCTTGTTGCGCTCAGCGGCGGCTCTCTGCAGGAGCGGCTTGCGTCGTCGCTTCCTCATAACGGAACCGTCGGCGGTGATCGACGGCCAGTCGCGGACAGACTGCGGAGGGACCGCCACCATGATTCACCCCCGCACTCTCAGAGTAGATTATGACAAAACAATAAGTGTTGTATGTGTAGTCGGCTCGGAACTGAATGTGAACCTGAACAGGTAAACCCTTTTTTTTTTTTTTTTTTTTAATCCGCAGGCAGCATAATGCACAGTGTACAATACTCTCACAGCCACGAAGATTCATCTGGACTCACTGCCGTGGAGACAACTTGGGTTTTGAGGGTTACATACAATGTGTCAAAAACAATATTTTCTGTTGTAAAACATTAACTTTCTCATGTGGAAATATTCTATTCTATTCTAATCCATTCTAATCTATATTATTCTATTCTATTACCTTGCTTGTCACTGCGGTCTAAGTCCAGGGTTTATGTCAGATTCGTTATTTTCTGTTTATGGTGTGATGGTGTGTTCACTGGACAACCAGTTCAACAGTTAGCATCCAGAGCTAAAAGTTAACATTTGATCTATTGATTAAAAAAAAAAAAACAACAACTCCACATTCATGAAACAATCACTGAGTTGCCAGTCTATTAGGCAGACCAATCTAAAACTGATGCAGTCTCACACAGCAACCCTGCTGTAAATTATTAAGCTTCTTTAAGTTTATTATCCTTCAAGGAGAGGTTTTGGCAGCTACAGTTATATGTCCTCCACCCTATTTATGTCAGTAAGGCTAGATTAAACACACCACTCAGTATAACTGAATGCAATTCAAAAGCACCACAAACTACGTCCTCCAAAATGATCCAGAAGTTGAATCAACATCTCTTTTAAACCACTTCAACAAAAATGAACATTAAAACCGCCATGAAGGTAGAATTTACTGCAGGTGGTTGTTGCATTAGACTGCATTTGTATCTAATTAACTGGCAAGTGTGTGTATAAGAGTTCCTTTGTTATCCCATACCAACAAAGCTGTGGGTATGATCATTGTTTGCGTGTAGGCCCTGGTGGTGGCAGACCTCATGGTCTTTTGTTTGTACAGTGGACAGACTCAACAGTCCTCTGTTGTTGCTGGTAAGAGGAAAGACTTTGTTGTACCAAAGAAATGTAGGCCATTAGTTCTGCCAAATGCCAGCCTACACAAAAGAGCAAGACTGGATTACCGAGCGGGCAGAGTGGGAGAGTGGCACATGGCCCAGACCCCTGGGGGAACTGAGGGGTTTTTGCAATGTCCAAAAATAAAAGTCTTGTATCATTTGAAAGGATTTACCAGTCTAGGGACTTGTAATGTAAAAGGACACCATTTTAAAATGTTAAAGATTAGGTTTACAGTCTTTCAAATCTATCTTAAATTGATACTTAGGACTGTTTGTACTACTGAAAGAGGAAATGGCTTCTGAAATTGTTTCCTCCTGGCCATACTGGCTATGAAGAGATCCCTTCCCAACACTTTAGGAAGGCAGAGTTATAGTTAGACAGATTAAGAGGTTATCTTCCAAATTTACTGTTTTTTTTAGTGTGAAGTCCCCTCTTTATAGTATGATCACTCCACTGCAGCTCAGCAAGGAAAAACCCTATAACTGACACTGGAACTGGATTTAAAAGGCACCACTTCACACACAGCCAGTATAGACAGGAGGAATAACTACAGACACGATGATTCTTTCAGCATATGGACATGTGGGCATTGTTTATCAAAACAGACTTTAAAAGGCATGGGCGTCTCCTTTAATACCCCTATAACTTCAGTTGATATTGTGACTGCATGGTGCCTTTCCCTAAAGACGGCAATGTAAAAATATCAGAGCAGAATAGCTGACACAGAAAACCTGAGATCACGTGGTCGTGTATGTGCAGGACTATCAGGTGTCTTAGTCCTTTGTCAGAATTGAGGTGTGTTTTCACCTGAGACTCAGAAAAGCTTCAGACTCCATAGCCTTTTTCCTGAAGGTGTCTGTCAGTTCAGTCAGTTAGACATGAGGGAAATTTCACCATCTGCTGTTCTAGTTCTTTATTCAGTATGTTTTAGCTGCCGTCCGTACAGACTGACCCACTATCATGACTACAGCTGCTCCCTCGGCGTGCCCCCTCCTACGAAACACGAGCTTGTGACTTCATATGTCAATGCTCTTCCTGACTTGTGTATAAATAAATATCTGCTCCGACACACCTTTAATACATTTATTACAGTATGTCTGCGTGGTGTAAACACAGCACTAACATGCAACAATTCTTGTTCTCAGGAGTGCCCCTCCCAGCTCCAGGTTCTTCTCTGTGAAGTGCACCCCCAGTGTTTGGTGCAGCATCAGCCCCCAGCCTCAGGAGACATCGTACCTCTCTCCCACCCCCCTCAATGGAAACTCAGTACTACTCATCACCATGACCCACGCCAGTGAATTTGAAAACGATAGCAAGGTAAAGTGGGACAGGAGTGCAAGACACTGATGTCACAAAGTGTCATATTTATATATATAACATTATAAACATTATTTTTGGAATAATAAAAAAAAACCAAAAAACTCCACTTCAAATGTTAACTATAAGTCAATCTCGGAGTCTGAAACCAAAACACCACAAGAAAAATCAGTGAATTTCTCCATTTCTAGTGTAGATGTTTAAATAGAAATATATCACAGTTTTTGATTATGACTTATCATACTGTGCAGAGCTCAAGAGATTTTTGCTAAGCAGTGTACAACTCATAATCCTTAAATCTTTACTTGTGCTTCTTTTCAAATATTGTTGTTTTGGAAATATAAATGACTTGGGCCTTTATTTTATAAGCTGTCTGTCTGGTACTATGGAGAGAATAAAGAGGTCTTGGGGAGAGCAATTCTGCACCTGACAGCTGTTGGTAAGTAAAAACGTTATAAAGCAACATGCACTTAACTCTAATAAAGACCAATTATGAACAACAATTGTTTGACGTTTTGACTCTCAGTTGTTCTTTTTAAGCAGAACAGTCTATGTTTCTTATATAATCATGTAAACAGCAATGTACACTACTGTCATTTAGAAATTAAACCGTAGACCATGACAGGAGCCGTTCGAAGGCACTGTGTGATAAACAAACTGTCTGTCACACAGAGATCTCTCTGGATGTGGATGCTGACAGAGACGGAGTTGTGGAGAAAGACAACCCTAATAAGGTGAGCGCAGATGTGTCACTTTTAGATGGCAGTGTAAAGTATGACAACTAAGACAGAGAGGTTTTGTGTTCTTCTGGTGAACAGTAACACACCAAGTGTCACAAACCGAATAGGATTCTGTTTATGAAGCAAACTCTGCGCCGCACGCTCCTCATTTTAAAGTGCCCCTGCTTCTTATTTAGGCTGAGGTTTATTAAGGTTAGGTAAATTTTGTCTGTACTAGAGACCTGAATTTTGAGAACTTTCGAGATTTAGAGACCATCGAGAATTTTTCACTTCATTTACCTTTCTCATCTGATTTTTCTCTACTTTTTTCATCAGGACTGAGACCTTTCTATAAATGCTTTTTTAAACACACATCTCTGTATTCCCTGAAGTTGTCTGAAGTCCTGAGCTGTTTTACAAAACTTAATGTTTAAAGATTCTTTAGCAAACTGTGAATGAATCAAATTTATTCCCATGTCTGGTTTTTTAAAAACTTGTTAGGGCTCCTGGAAATGGGGTCCTGATGGGCATGGAGCCGTCCTATTGGTCAACTGTGACTCAGAGCGGAGCTTTTGGAAGAAACCAGACACAGAGCAGGACTACATCTCCAAAGTGTCAGGTAATACAGAATCAGTTCCCATGAGCCTGCTTATACCTGTCGGCAGCATTAAATGCCCGCTAATGTTTGCTTTGGCAAAGTCAGCAGATGAAGGAGGTAACACGATAAACCAGTTTGACAAAACAGGCCTCTCAAATGCCTTTGCAATAGACAAAACAGTGGAGCTGAAATTTTACAATAAAAACAGGTATTGGGGACTAAACAACACACTTGAGTAACACTGACCTGACTTGTTGTGGATGTGCAGATCTGAAGGACATGTCAGTCATGGTGTTGCGGACCAAAGGCCCTGCCAAGCTTCCAGAGGGCTACAAGCTCACTATGCATATGTCTCAGGGCGACGCAGAGAGCGTCAGAGTCTTCATGTCCAGATCCCCTGAAGTGGTGAATAATGCCCAGTGTGAGTAAAGATGAAAGCCCCAGAGCAGATGATGTAACATGCATGTAATTCAGCCACTTAGTTAATGCTTTGTGCTATTTTTTACTGTTATGTTTATACCTTTTTTTTAATATTGTTATTTTTTTTCTCGGTATTTGAACCTCGTTTCTGTTGTTCTTACTGCAGCAAAGAAACTCTTGTACAACTACTTTGTGAGGGGCTATCCACTGGTGCTGAGCAGTGAGGTCCTGTCACAGGAAGTGCCGTACATCGGAGGTGTGGCTGAGATGAAGTTTTATGTGGAGGGTCTCAGGTTTCCTGACAAAGACTTCGATGGCCTCATCAGCATCAACCTCAGTCTGTTAGAGCCCATCTGTGCAGTAAGGCCTGCAGCATGGCACCCACTCTTTTACACACCTTTATTCTGCTACGGTGATATAGAGTATATAGATATATCTATTGTATATATAGATATATATATCTATATATACAATACTCTGTATTTCATGTAAACTGTTTGTGATTGAATTCTGTATATATATACACACACACACACACACACTGTATACTGTGTGTGTATATATATATATATATATATATATATATATATATATATATAGAGAGAGAGAGAGAGAGAGAGAGAGAGAGAGAGAGATCTCTATATATCTCTATATATATATAGAGATATCTATATATAAGTATATATACATATAAATCTTGTGTCATGGTCCATAGTTCCTCTCTGTCAGTCACCTCTCTCCCTGTTCACCTTGAAGTCCATCTGCCTCTCTCCGTCTGCTTCTCTGCCCGTCCCCCTCTCTGTCCACCTCAGAGCTTTCAACTACATCTCAAACTCCTCCTCTACTGATCTGGTTGATAGTTAACAACAAAGTTTGTAGGTGGCCCTTGAGATAAGAATGTTTTGGCAAACTGCTATTTCCAAGGTCAAGAATGAACTTTCACTTTCACTCTCAACAAAAGAACGTGGTTCATTTTGTGAATTGAATTCAGGCTAATTTGATTACTAAACATCAGTTTAGATTACATTTCTTTTGTCTGGCAGTACTCAGCAGCCTCTTGTGTTTTGACAGGGTATCCCTGAGACACCCATTTTCACAGACAAAGTCATGTTTAGGGTGGCGCCCTGGATCATGACACCCAACACCTTGAAGCCTGTGGAGGTGTTTATCTGCAGGTAAGAGAAGGCCGATGAATAATAAAGATGACAAAAGCTGTGCTAACAGCATCTTACAGTTACACATTTCCCTCAATTTTACCTCACACTACCAAGAAAGTTGTACATGTAAATGACTCATAATTCCCAGTTAACTTTATTAGCACTTTTGACAATTTTCAACACCCACTTAGTTACTTACAGTAAGCTGTACGCCAGATGAATTAGCATTTTGAAATGGAAAGAAAATTGCATAATATTGCTTGATGAAAACCGCATGTCTGCCTGTGGTTACCTTCTCAGCACTTCCGATAACTACCAGTTCCTGAAAGGAATGAGGAACCTTGTTGCGAAGAGCGGGTACAAGCTGAAGATCTGCCATGAGTATATGAACAGAGGAGATCGCTGGATGCAGGTGAACACACTAAACTAAATGTGTCACACTTTGATGCAGATTTTAGCTTTCATTCATTCTCATTCCCATCTGTATTGTTTGTAGTGTGCTAGAGTAATAGCAGAAACTTGTAATACACCATGTGTTTACATACAATAGAATAGAGTGTGGACTGTGGAAAATACTATTGCATACAAAAATACAAAATATATTATGTGTAGGGAAACTCAGTTAATGACAGGTTAATTTAAAGTACACGGTCATAGGTTTTATAGTGACTATATTATGAAATTAAACAGAAAGAATGAATTAGGGGAAATTGCAGGCATTGAACACTTCTTGGAAAACAAAGAGCCCCACTGAAAAAATGTGCTTCTTTGAAAAGTGACAAGACAGACCAGATCAGGTTTATGAAAAAACACTGAGGCAGTCAATGGATTTCACAACGTTTCAAAGGATTTCACAAAAAAGAAGAACAAAAATAGGAAATCTCACACAAAACCCAAAATTTACATGAAGCGTTGACACAGAAAAAAAACATCTGTTCAGTTGTTTTTTGTTGTTGGTGTTATTTAAAACATATGATAAAAACCAAAATACACTTCAGCAATTTTTTTCATTTTCATTTGTCAGGATGAACTGGAGTTTGGTTACATCGAGTCACCTCCTCACTGGTTTCCTGTTGTTCTGGATTCCCCTCGAGATGGAAAACTCGACGACTTTCCATATAATGAGCTACTGGTGAAATGTCAAATTCTTGTGGGAGTCAAAAAGCTCTGATAGTAGCATGATTTTGTGTCTTATCTTAATCAACTTCATGTCCTCAGGGCCCTGACTTTGGCTACGTGACGAGGGTTGCCGAGCGGAAGGATGTGAGCAGTCTGGACTCATTTGGTAACCTGGAGGTTAGTCCTCCTGTTACTGTGAACGGAAAAAACTACCCCCTGGGCAGAATCATCATTGGAGTGGCCTTCCCCACGTGAGTTCAAGAGATCTAGAGATGACGCATGAGCACTTTGTCATATGATTAATATATTCAGTTCATTATTATAGGGCAGCAAAGTAAACAGAACACATGACGGAGGATTTATGGACATACCTGCATCTCTGAATTTATTTAAGGGCAACTAAAGGACGCAACATGACCAAAGTAGTTCAAGACTTCCTGTGGGCTCAGAAGGTTCAGGAGCCCATTGCCTTGTTCTCTGACTGGCTCCTTGTCGGCCACGTAGATGAATTCATGTCGTTTGTTCCAGCACCTGACAGGAAGGTAAAGAGAAGCAACTTAAACAGGAAGCCGTCAGTTTTTACTGGTTGATACTGATTGTGGGATTGTAAAAGCTGTCAGAATATGTGAAAGCCAGTGTTATGTTTGTCTCTTGTGCTTCGGTTCACAGCACTTCCGCCTGCTGCTGGCCAGCCCAGACGCAGGCTACAAGCTATTCAGAGGCTTACAGAAAGACGGGCACGGACAGGCCAAACTGTTTGAGGGTAGGTCCATCTCTGTCTGCAATGTGCATCTTGGCACTGAACAAATTCATCATGTCATTTTTTAACAGTCCCTCTTATAATATTTTCAAAAAGGTCTGAAATATGAAGAACCAAGAACAGTGGATGATATACTTAATGACAGGCATCTCCAGAATGAAAATAACTACGTACAGGTGAGTGGGGTTGTAAGAAAGGATGATGAAAGACTAGTTCAGTTCCAGAAGCATGGGCAGCGATATGCTGCTGTAACAGCCTCCACTTTATGGGAAGGCTTTCCACAACAGGATTTTGGAACTTGGCTGCAGGGATTTACTCCCATTCAGCCAAAACAGCACTTTGCTGATGTTGGGCAATAAGGCCTGACACACTGTCAGCGTTTCAGCTCATTCCAGAGGTGTTGTGGGTAAATGTCATGGTGCTGTGACATTGGGATTTCCCTTTACTGGAACTAGGGGGGTGTTAAGGTTAAATCATGAAACACAAACCTAGACCGTAATTCCTAATTCACCAACTGTGAGTCATATATCTACAAACCAGGTAGTGAAGGATTCATCGCTTCAGACAACACATTTCACTGCTGTAGAGTTCAGTGGTAGCTTGCTTTACAACACCTCAGCTGACATTTGGCAGTGCTGATCCTCTCCTGATGAATAGTTCTCGTGCTGATGCTGCTCCCAGAGGCAGTTTGTCCACTCCTACTACCAAGTTCCCAACAGTTTTTATACTCTGTGTGCCTCAGCACTCAGTGGCCCTTTTGTACGAGCTCTATGAGCTTCACAATGAGCTGTTTTTGCTCCTAGATGTTTGCATTTCACTGTAACAGCAGTTACAAGTGACCAGGCCAAATCTAGCAGAGCAGACATCTGACCAACTGACATACCGGAGAGATGGCACATAATGAGTCACTGAGCTCTGCTGTATGACCCATGTTTTGTGAGCAATTGTTCCCCCTCATACTTTGGGTCACGTAGTGGACTTTGTGCTTGAAGCAGAGATAGCACTGTATTGTACAGCACTGTACATGAAATGCATGATATCTTTTTTTACTGCCTCCTCTCTCCCAGAGCTGCATCGACTGGAACAGAGATGTACTCAAGAGAGAGCTGGGGCTGGATGAGGAGGACATCATTGACCTGCCAATCCTATTCAAACTGGTGGCGGAGGAGGAGGAGGAGGGGAAGGGGAACGAGTACAGAGCAGTGGCTTACTACCCTGACATGGTGTGTTTAGACATATTATTCAGCTGTGATCAATTTCCAGTGATGGTTTTCCCAATTTAAGAAAAATGGAAGCACTCATCAGTTTGAGATGATATGTACATTTAGGAGCATTTAGGAGCTGATAGCACTACTGTGAGTCTCATCATCTGTCACATCTTTTTCCAAGGTGAACATGATCGTTTTGGGAAAAAACCTTGGCATCCCAAAGCCCTTTGGCCCCAAAGTGAACGGACGCTGTGCCTTGGAGGTTGAGATGTGCTCCCTGATGGAGGGCCTGGGCCTCAGCTGCACGTTTATTGACGACTTCGCCTCCTACCACAAATTACTGGGAGAGGTGCACTGTGGCTCCAACGTCCGCAGGGAACCGTTTGACTTCAAGTGGTGGAACCTGGAGATGTGAACAGAAACTGAGTAGTGGATGGAGGCAGGTTAAAGTTGTAATCCTTAAAATTTCAATCATGCTTGATTCGGCGACATTGCTGCTACTAAAAAATAACCCAAAATGCTGTTTTATGAAAAAAAAAAAAAGTTTAGCGCATGTTGTTTTCCACACAACAGCAAAGCACATTAAAAAGAGTTAGTTCACTGAGGAGATGGAGGGCTGCAGCCTTTTGCCTGCAACTCTTCATCTAACAGCTGTGTGGCTGCTCCAGGTTCCAGGATCAACTTAATCACAAAAATTTTAAAATGATCTGCAGACAAAAAATGCAGATACGACCGCGAACAGTTGCTGTTAGTGCTAACAGAGATGACACATAAATTGTGTCCTGTAAAAGCCAACCCACAGAACACATTTAATGTGAATCCACGGCAGTAGGAACTGCCCAGTTTGCATTAGCAGCATCTTAATACAGCTCTGGCACAGTGTAAACAGAGTGAACACTGAAGGGTAACGCGATTACATGCCTGCTTCGTTCCCTGCAAACCACTCATGTGTGCAGTGACTTACAAAGCAGTTATTTTCAGTCAATGACTTGAATCACTCACTCATTGAGTACACACATTCAGTCACAACTGAGAGCTCAACTGAGCTGAGAAATGAGACAACAGTTCAGTTCGTTCACCCAAAAGATTTCTTCTTATGAACGAATCGTTTGCGAGTGACTCTGCACTACATGCATTTGAAAGCAGCACGGGAGCCGCAGACTCCGCTGTTGACTATGAAAATAAAGACAGATAACTGCAGAATGTTAATATATTGAGATGGCTATTGGCTGAAAATGCCATCCTTAAATGTTATAAAAAAATGTGTTAAGATTTAAAGACTTAAGGATTGTAACTTTAAACAGTGGCTCTCAACCTTTTCCAACTCACGGCCCACTTGAAAATCTCAAAAATGTTGGCGGACCACATCTGACACCAAATATCACAATCTCAGAGCAGTTTCTTACTTTTATGATAACAATTGGACATTCAGGATTGAACTGAAAGCAGGGGAAGCTCAGTTTTTCTTTTTTGTTTGATGTTGGAGAGATCGCTTGTTGATTCACCAGCTCCAGCTTTTGCCATGAATGTAATCTTTTAACGTGCAATCAGACTGAGATAGTAAATGAGTATACAATGCCGTGCGGCAAAGTCGTCCAGCTGGCGACAACTTGAAAGGTCACTGGTCTATCACAGTGATAAGAGCAAAAAAAGAAAAACAAACAAAAAAGACAAAGAAAAGATCACCAGTTGGCCCTGGCCCACAGGCTGGGAACCACTGCACTAGATTGTTTTTGAAAACAATAGCACCCTGAGTCAGCTTGAGGTTGATTGTTTTTTTTTCCTTCTTTTTTTGTCAAAGTCTTACATTATCTCTGTCCTAAAATTGTGAATGCTTAATTTTCTTATTAGTAATTTTTCCAGTCAGTGCCACATTTTTCCAAATCGTCATCAATAACCTCATTTTCATACCACAATAACTCCAAAAATTACCAGAGGGGCTTGATCTATTGTACGCATCTTCATCTTTATTAAACATTTCTGTTGGTTTCATTTACAAAAAAGGATGTAAAGCGGTATTTACAGGTCTTTTGAACAAGGGCTTAAGCAGACTGTTAACAAGAACAGAAATACAATCATTTGAATCAAGCACAAAGAAGATTCGCTCCCAGTCTTGTAGTTTGGATCAGCCGTTGGCATACAGTGTAAGCACACAGATGAATGGTACCACAGGGTGATGTGCTATAATATTACATAGCCACAAGAGGGCGTACTTCATCTACTCAAGTGCAGAGGAAAATCATTTGACTTCCTGTATTTTCATAAATCAGTTTAATCGGCTGTAATTGGCTGTAATACACAAATGTGTGATTACTATCAAAATGTCTGTATATTTTTTCTCTGCCTTTTTTCTGTAGCGTCAAATGCAAAATCCTACTTTGTTCATGGTGATTTGTAGCTATAAACAGCTTGATGGATGCAGTGTTTAGGCTGTTTTGATTTTTGGTCCAGTGTCTTAAACCTTTTATTCTTTCACAGACTGTAAATGCTGTCATTAATTCACTATAGACAATAAATCTTATGTCTGCTTCACTTACATCACTGAAATAAAACAATCCCATGTATCAGTTCTTTCCTTCATAACAAACAGAACAGGAAAACGCTGATCTTCCCCAGGCAAGGTGAGCTGTTTCACACTCATGTTTACCACGGTCAGGAATCCACACAGTGTCCTCATTGATATGGACAAATAAATACACGTCTGCCTAGTTTTACATTCAAGCCACCTGGCAACGCAGTGCCTTTAAATACGACCTTCAAAGCAGCTCACGTGACAATAATAAAGGCAACTTCAAGACGGGTCACAGTGTAATCCATATTCAGCAACAAATCCAGTTTCCCAAAAGATCAGTGTTTCTGAATAACTCTGAAAATGTAGTGCTTTCAAATAAAATAGGAAACTGTGGCTCTCAATTAGCAATGTGCACCGCACCTGGAGATGTTAGCTGGTTTTTAATAAAACACAAATCACAGGGATAACACCTCTATGTCAAGCATGGCACCAGTGTACGGAGGAGGTTTTTGGCAAGCAGATTTACACCATGCACAGTACCGTTGTATACACACCCATACACAGACATCAAATCAACAAGTGGTGTGTGACAGACAGAGCATTTGGAGACAAAGGTCTACACAGCAGTACCTTTAAGTGTGGAGTGGGAATGCATGTTGCTGGTTGGGGCACAACAGTAATTCTGCTTTTTACTGTAATTACATAGCATCAACAAAGTCTACATTTATTTAAAATATTTCTTTTCTTTTTTTTTTTTTTTACAGACTGACTGTGTCACAACTACATTTTGAATGCAAAAATTGCGGACACATTTTCTGTGGTATATTTCACTCACCTGGGAGAAAAGTGAATGATGCAGCCACCAACAGCAGCATCATACAAGTGTCCTCCATCAAAAACACGATGAGTTATGAAGCTGTCGTAAAACACGACAAATATCCACTGCAGAATACTCAGAATAAGAAGAATAGATCATCAATAAAACACAGACGTGGTCTGACAGACACAGACACACCTGGTAGATCAAAGTTAAACCCATGTACAGTGGGATGTGAGGCTGACATTAAAAAACATTTCCTCTCTAGTGCAACTCTTCTGTCCTACAGACCCTCGGTCTCAGTTTCCCTCACCACTCTTTCAGTCACGAGATGAAACCCCTGTTCAATCCCTGATCTTTAAAAGGGGACACACAACAGTTGAGTAGCACAGTAAGACAGTTTACAGTAAGAATCGGGTTTCAGAGCTTACTGGCCTGGAAAATGACTAACTCTGCTAAGCCAGCTGACAGATGACAATCAGTAGTGATCTGGATGTATATCGCCTCGAGCATTTGAGAAGGATTCCATGTGGAGGGCGACAGGTAGGATCATGTCCGTGGAGCAGGGTCTCTGTCATGACAGGCGGATGGCAGATCCATGCCAAACATACAATGGAGGATCTGTCAGTCTCTGGTTTGGGCTTCTAATTCTGCTCTCCTTCTGCCTCAGTGGTCGAAATCACATGCCCTTGGCTCATTTGTGGCAAAAGATGCCTCGTATGGGAATGCTGAGACAAGAGGAGAGGAAATGGGAGAGAAGGTTACATGAGGCAGAAACAGCTGAGGAAGGAGTTAACAGGTGAGGAGAAAGAAGGAAACAGGCTGATGAAGAAAAGGAGAATGTCTTTAGTGTCATGCTGTTAATTAGGCCCAAAATAACATCAATATGTCTAACCTGAAAATGGACGCTGATGTAGTGATCTTTTGGGTGTGGCTAACAGTTCTGCATACAGACATGAAGAGATAAAGAAGACACAGTTAATATCAGCAAATACAACAACAGAAAGTCTACATCGTTGATGAACATCAGAAGAGAGCTGCAGCTAATGTCAATGTCTTTCAGTTCCCCACTTTGGTCCAGACAGAAATATCTCCACAGCTGTTGGATGCATCGCCATGACATTTTTTTTTTTACCAACAATCATCCTCCTCAGAAGATGCATCCAACTGACTCCCCTGACTTTTTGTCTCGCACCACCAGGAACTTCACATTTGTGGTTTGGAGTAAAATATCCTGACAACCATTGGTTGAATTGATAGGAGTGAGTCAGGAGTGACTGTAAAAACTTAACTTGATCTCACAGCATCAGCAGGTGAAAATCTTAATTAACGTGACCTGTTTATTAGCGGTAGAAGCTGTAAATATTTGGTCCTTCTACTCAGTAAATGACTTAAACAATAATCAGAGGGAACATTCATTCCAGTGAATCCATCTTAGCGTCACGTAATGATGCCAGGCACTTTGTCTCACCGATGAGGACTTGTGCTCCTGCGGGGGGTGCTCCATCTTGGGCCTGGTGTCTGTCCCTTTTGGCTCGGATGTCTTCACTCCATCCGGTTGCTGCTTAAGATGAGAAGCTGGAGGAAGGTGGCAGATGTGTGACTGTCATAGTTAATAAACTCAAGCACATAATGCTGCCAGCTGTTCCAGTCGAAACACATTCCAGCATGCAAAGGATTAATAGTTCAGAGCGAATCATTAGCGATAGAAAAAAAATGTGCAGAACAAAAGAAGTTTGTAATGCTGTAGGCACAGAGAACTTCATTTAAGAGGCGTTTGCAAAGTGTCTTTTTTCATACGGTTACACATTTGGTTGGTGGGAGTGAGCTCTACTGGTGAAGCTGAGGTCAAGTTCATCACTCTAAACGGCTTTGATATTAATTGCTCAGGAAGAAGAGAGTTTTATTCTTACATCTGTCCCACCTAGATTTTCCCCAGATACCCTGGGTGTCTGAAACAGTCAACCTTTTGGTAGCTTGCCTGCCTCTCCCACCTTCAGGCTATTACTGGCCCAGTAATAGGAGTCCTTTCATCCTGAACTCACCTGGAAAACTTCCCTGGCACGCACTGTCATCCACCCCGGAGCCATACACAAATGAGTCTTTCTTGAGTGGCGTAACACAAGACACACTTTCCTGTAAGGGGGGTAAAAGAAGTTATATTTCCCTTTTTACCAACAATGTATAACAAGGACAAGTAGGCTGCGTAATCACAACTGCAGCTCTACCTCTGACTGTATTTGTCTTCTTTTGGTTGTATGTTGTACGTATAAGAAATTGATAAAACCATAAATACCTATTACTCTGCAATAAATTTTGAGAGCTGTCATTAGTGAGATTTAGTGAAATGCACAGTGAACAACAGATAAAAAACAAATTATTTTTTCCCCCACAGTAAAAGTGAGACCAATGTCAATGTACCCACAATATGTCCTGAGCTGTAAAAGAAGCTGTTGCTTGGTTTGGTTAAGTGACAAACTGTCTTCACTTTGATTATGTGTTGTCTCTACTCACCAGTCCAGTGTCGTACTCCTCCTCAGCCTCGTTCTCCTCCACAACACTAGCAAAGCTGCTGGCGTTGGAGGAGGAGCGGGAAAGGTCCTGCGCCTCGGGGATGGACGGCGCCCTGCAACACATCGCCAAACTACACACCTGGGTCACTCTGACCGCACAAAACCCCACATAACACCCATACACTGAACACCAATGCGCCCTAACTGAGCAGTATTTAAAATGTTTTTCTTCCAAAAGTCAGATTAATTTGTCATCTACATCTCAGAGCCCTTCCCCCGTTCCCTCCCTCCAGTTTCAGGCGAAGTGACAGCAGTGCCTTTCTAACTGTGTGCCACGTAATCTTGTAAGGTGTTTGGAAAAACAGTCATCTGCATTAGCTGTTGCTAGGGCTGGGTGATACTGAGGAAAACGTCCTGCATATATCATCACATTTTTGCCTATAACAGACTGAAGTGCAGCCTTTAGGATACAGTGAAACACAATTTACACTATGTCAAGCTCCCAGATGATTTCTTGTCTCATAAGAGCGTTAGTTCATGTTAGTTCTGATGAAATGTGCTCTACCTTATTAAGAATGCACAATGCCTCCTGCAGAGGTGTGTGTTGCATTCACAGTCTGTTTTGTCAGTTTGGAGCCAAACACTGACATTGTCAAAAGGATAAAGTGAATTTTGTGGCTTGCTACATTAAAACAGATAGAGAGGCTTAGAACTCTGACTATGGAGGCAGCCATCCATGTAATAGAGTTGCTGTTTTAAACTCTACAAGTGCATTCCCTACCCACCCATCAAAGGCACCTACCACCACGAATAAGTATGACAGAATTAATTGAAATAATAGTCACCTGTTCCTAGTGGCAGGAAACTCTGGAGAGCTGTGATTTGAGGAGTTGTCTGACTTATTTTCCTGTGATAAGTGGCTGTTATCGGGTGTCCTCTGGGTGCTGGGTGACACCTCCGTGCTTCAGGACGGGGATGGAGATTGAGACACGAAAATAATGTCAGTTTATTTATTTCATATAGGAACAATTTAGAAAAACTAGTGATGAATGTTACAAAACATTCACATCATCTGAACGTGTTTGTAAGAGCTGAAGAAAGTGACTCGACAAATCACAAGTTGCTGTTTAAGGATTGTTGGTATTTCTTTCCTTGTTTAAGTGACTGATCATCAGCTGCATCACAGATATTACATGAGATGAAGCTTTACACACAGCAGCAGTTCAATCCGTATTCATGAATGTTCCATGATACCATTAAGAATCTTCTGTTCATGTGTTAAAATGTCGTTAAAATGCTGAATTAGTGTAAATCTAGAGATGAAAAGGAATAACAAATTATCTTAATCGAAACTGCTATCCAACACAGGCTTGTATCTTACACAGTGTGTCTTCTAATAGCTAATTACTTCATTTTAATGTCCCTGCTTCCATCTGTTGCAACACTCTTCTCTCTTCACTACCCACTCCCTGCTGATCCGCTCTGCTCTGTCCTCTCACCTCCTCTCTTGGACCTCCTGGATGTTCTCGATGCCAATGGCGCTGCTGCGGCGGGAGCTGAAGGGCCCAGACTTTTTCCTGGTTGGGCTTTTCCCAGGAATTATCAATGACTGGCAGTGGGTAGGGAGAGGAAAGTGAGACACACTGCAGGAATAGTATGAGCTGCTCACACATTGTATACAGTACACGATACAGTAGGCTACGTTTAAAAAATGCTGCAAAGGAATTAGGAGCTGATGGCTTGGTCAATCCTGAGATATTGTAATGACACATTTGGCAACACGATTACAAATTCAAGATACAGAGGCGTCAGGTGGGAATTGATTTCAATTTCTCTATTTGCTTTTTTTTTTTTTTATCTTTCTCTCTCAGAAGCATCCTGCTGAGCGCTCTGTTTGTTTTTTTTATTTAAAGCAATTACATCAGACTCTTTAGTTCATTTGTTCAAATTTCACAATGTCTGCTACACACTTCTAATTTAGGAAGACGCAGTATGATTCAGCAATGAATGACTCTGTATGAGAACACAAGTGGGAGTCTGTTCACAACTTTGTTTGATGGACTTTTCTCTGTCAAATTTCAAAGTAAAATGAAGAGAAGGAATTCATGCATGAAGCCCAAACATCTACCTGTAAAAACTATTTACGTTACAGGAAAGATTTATATTAAGGTAAATGAGCTATAACGTGTGTGTGATGTGTCATTTCATCTCAGCTGTAAAACCATAAACACAAGAGGGTTTGGCTACTGGTTGAATGAATGAAATGAATGAAATTGTAATCAAAACCATAACTAAAGAAATGTCATTATATAATTGATTAAAAAGCTCTTACAGTCACTAATTATACACATTTTAAAAAAGACAATAGCAAAGTAAAGACAAAAATATTAAACAAGAAGGGAGAGTTATACGTGAACCTCTTCTATTGTTCCTATTCCTATGGCACTGCCTCGACGTCCATATTTACTGGGACTTTTCCCTGGGACAAGCAATGACTAAGCCACACAAGACAGGACAGGGGAAGCAGAGAGAAAAAAGAGATGATAGATTGAAAAAGGCAAGAGAGGGAAGGAAAAGAAAAAAAACACATGATAAGATCTCATGCGCACAGCACAAAGAATTTAAACAGCAAGGTGCAGAGAGCTTGAAAAGGAGCTCAAAGCGTGAGTTAATAGAGAAGACATGATATTGAGGAAACCGTAAAAGGGCTTTTTAGTGCAAAGGCAGACTGGGATCCAACAGGAGGGCACAGCAGGAGATGGAGTGCCACCAAGGTAGCAGGCGTGTCTGCAGTTTCTGCCCAGAGGGCTACAGATCTGTGTAGTGATGCATTTGGAGGGAGAAAAAGGGCAAAGAGGGCTGACAGAATCCAAAGAAAACATAGTCCTTTCAGAAATGGGGTGAATTTAGTTCCAATTCAAAATGTTCTCAGTAACAAAATCCCAAACTGCAATGAATTCCAAACCAGGTGAAACATGGTTAACCCCATCTTTGAAAGAGACACACGACAGGACAGGGTTCTCCTTGCATTTGTGGCAGGTGCCATGCATATTTTTCAGCCACACATGCACAAGGCTGCGTAGAGGGGTCGTAACATTTACAGAAGGAAACAGTCATGACAAAAGCACATTAAGGAGGGAGGGAGTCTGGGTAGTCAAACGGCTGCTACGCTGAGCTCACTTCAAGATTCAGAGAGACTACACTGGGGTTTACAAACAATCAGTCTCTAGTCCTGAGAAGGAAATCATTGGTTTCATTTCACAATGGATACTCCATGTTTAACATAAGCATATACATCTAACTATGATCACACTATGTGGTGATGAAGATTCTCTCAACAGATGAGAATGAATGAAATGCTGACAATGAATTATGCTGTTCAATTAAAAAAAAAAAAAAAAAGGAAGACCCTTCTCATTAATACAAACATTTAGAGCCATAAATGGAAAAAGGCAATAGAGCTGCTCTAGTACAAAGCAAGAGTGAAATTAAAACATCAGGAATGAAAGCGAGTGCTTTGATGTTAACGTACTGATGTAAGTAAGGAGCTATAATGTGCCAACAGGAGTAATTTGCTTAAGTGCTGCTCAGGAGAAAGAACAGGGGTTGAGGAGTCTGTATGTGCACTTATCCACTACAACCTGAATGTACGTGTTAGGTGGGCATCACGTGAACCAAAATGGGCTACTTACAATCCCTGGGGTTTTGGGGCTCTCTGCGGGATTGTGGGTAAAGCTGCCACTGTGACTAGTGGAGACTGTGTGTGACTTCTTGTTACTGAGGCCCATGGCGTCCATAGACTGGCTTCTGCTGCGGATGACCCGCTACAGAGAGAAACGAGGAGATACCGTCAGCGGATCCACTGATATTATGTGGAGATGCAACACACTGACCGATATTTCAAATGCTGGCCAACATGTAGATATTAGTAAATAACCTTGATAATACAGTGTATGTTTTATTTATGTTTTTATAAAACTTTAACACGATAAAAAGTCAAAATGTGAACTGTGAAAATCACTAATATATTTACTAATATATACCTTCACTATTTTACATATCCAGGTCACAGAAGGTAAAAAATCTGACAAATGTGAACTTTTAATAATAGATTTGCTCCATTATTTTTCTTCAATGGAGGTAACTATGACTACATGCTGAACCTACTGTGAAGTGCGATGAATATTAGGGCACAAATGTGAGCGCATGGATGTGTGGGTGTCTGTATGTGGGACTATTTTTGAACACTTAGGGGCAGTGCAGGTCAACAGGTAGGAGGGAGAGGCTGCTAAAGAAATGTAGGTTCAAAGAAGGTTTGAGGAGAGTGGAGGCTGACGTAGGATGACGCTGCTTCTGTTATCTGCTAAGTTGTTAACAGGGAAGAAATCTGTAGTGGGGTTTTGTGTCACGGGAGGATGAGATTAGACAGCGTGAAACAAGGACGACCAACATGAGAGAACCAACAGTGAGGGAAAGTGGGAGAGACAACAGCAGCAAAAACTACACAGCTAGACAGAGCAGACAGAGAGAGGAAGAGTGGGAAAGCTTTGCTGATACAATTTGTGGAGGTGTAAAAGAGAGAAAGAGATTCAGTCAGATGGCTTTCGACAGGTAGGAAGAAAAAAAGAGAGTAGTGTATGGAGGTGTGGAAGAGAGATGGCTCTAAAGAGATAACAGAGACAGGGAGGTGGATATATTTCTCTGAAGTTACAAAGAAATATGGAAAAATAGCCGAGAACTAGTCGACGACACAGAGAGAAGAGAAAAACAGCAAGGGAACACTGCCCATGGGGAGACATGCAAACTGCATCATCAGCTCCCTAATGAGAGGTCATTAAATTGTTCATCAGGCACACACAATCACAGCTTCTGCTGCCGTGCCTCAGCGGCTGGCCTCCGCTCCACAGCCCTAATGGTCATCGATGGCGCACTCGCAGTCGGAGCGAAGAGCCTTTCACACACAACCGGACGCTCCTCAGCCTCAAACCCACACCATCATGTGAAAACATACTGAGTTCAGCAGTTGCAGCCAAGAGAAGAAATCAAATGCCACAGCACTGGTCCTTTGAGATACTGCAAATTTTCTATGCTTTGTTTTCTCATGTGTGAATACCCAGAATCCCAGCCAAGAGACAGGGGAGGAAAAAAAGCATTCTGAAAGTTTCTTCTCTCATCACCATTCTCTCTGATGCATGTGGAGTTGCAGATTAACGGTGCGTCTCATCAAATGAGGGATGGGGCCGTACCTTAAAGGACTCAAAGAAGCCTCCTCCACCTCCGCCACCCCCGTTCTCCAGCTTATCTTCATCCCCACCCAGACCCATCATGGACTGGCTATTGATGTGCAGCTCCTCATACAGAGTCTCCAACAGGGCTGAACGCGTGCGCTCCTGACAACAACAACACAGTCGGTTTGACAGTGAATCTGAAATCTGAAATTCAAATTAGGCCATCATTTCATATAAGGAGAAATGGGTGACAGTGATGAAAATAAATTGACAGCAAATATTGTACACAATACACAAATACAGCCAGTATAATGCACACTTATACAAACAGGTGTGGGCATAATTTTGCCGACATTTACACTGCAACACTCTTCTCACCTCCAGCTTGGCAAACTTCTCAGCCTTGTAGCAGGCGTACTCTGCATTGATGAGCTTGGTGAAGAGGAACTCGCGGAACTCAGGGCCCTGACAGAGGCAATTATAGAGAAGGGAAGGCGGAGTGAATGAAGGTTTATGATGTCCGCCTGTAAAGGGGAATTGAGTTTATGAATTTTGTTTGACTCCTGACCTTTTTGAAGATAGCAGGGTCAGGCAGAGCAGGCCCGAAGAAAGGTACATCATCCCGTGCTGTCACAGACACCTGGAGGTGAAACCAGGTAAGCAAAGCTGCCTCTGAACTGTGATGTGCCACTTTTCAAAGCCACACAGAACAATCAAAACTCCTGAATAATGAATGAGCGCATCTGAAATAGGTTTTATAGGTCACTGTCGGTCAGAGTATCTTGATACAGTATTGGATGTCCTAAGAACCAACCTTGTAGGTGACATTGTCCGTGCACGCGTTCTCCACCTGCACCACCACATATGCATGCAGGAAGTTGGACTGGATCATGTCTGGTACAAAGGGTGTGTTCTCCTCCTGGAACACGATGGCCACTATGTCGTTGCCTATGTGTCTCTTCCTCTGCAGCTGGAGGGCACAGATAAACAAAACTAACAACAGCGGAAACATCTCAAATAACCAGTTAGAGAATCACAAACACAGGCTCGTCACAGAATCACTTTCATGACTCGCAGTGACAGATTGACTGGGAACATATATAGTCCCAGCAGAGAGGTGGGCTTGACTTTAATCCAAGAGCTTCTCTGAGAAACCACAGTTTACACAACTATCTGCCAAAAAAAGTTGAGTCTCTTATGTCTTGTAGCTCTTCTTCATAGCTTGTGCTAAGGATTTAACACACTGGAACAGTTCATCAATCATTTCTTACATAAATACAGGTAAAATAATATACCTAATGGGTATCCATGGCATCCATAAATGTATACATTAACAGGCCCCCATTAATCCACTTTATCTGCTTCTTCAATGTAGCCATGACTAGGCTGGAATTATTTAGGGTTTCACATGTGCTGGTGGTGTGGAAATGAATAAATCTGAATACCAGTGGAGCTGCTGCAAAGTCAAACAAAATGTTTTATGATTCCACAGATGGCTGACTCTCAGCAACAAAAACCATGGCTGCAGAACGGCTGCATTTTCCTAGTTGCCAAAAGGCTTATAGTTGCCAAAAGGACACTCGTGCAGAGTGAAGACGCAGTGACTGTGCCCAAGTATTAAATATTCATCCAAGCAATATCTTTAAATGGCCCCGTGTTGCCAAGCATTAGGGACACCTTCTTCTTGTACTGACATATGAATTATGTTGTCACCTCATTACCTTTTGCCAGGAACTCTGATTTAAACAGCTCACACGCTCCCATCAGAGAAGACATGAATTTCTTTCTTGTGAAAATCCATCAAATGAAAAATGTGCATAATTAGGTAATGTAATGTCTTCCAGAAATCAAACTGTAAAATCCTCCCATAATGCTAGTGGATATCAGAATGGCAAAATAAATTATGTTCAACCCTGCAAAATGATTGTTATCAGGAAGACTCTGTGACCTAAATCATTCCACAGCAGATCTATCAGAACTTGGAAACAGATCCAGTTTGGTGATAAACAGAAATTCTCTGTCAAAAATATTCCCAGTGCAGACAGTCTTGGCAAAAATAGACCAAGCTCCCATGTTCCTCCACAGTAATACCCTCAACACCCTGATGCTTGCTCTGCAGCAGCATGCATTGATTACCCTTCGTCAGTCATCAAGCTGTTTAACACACTAAAGTACAGCCTTTTAACGCAGCCACTTCACACCTGTTGAGCTTAAGTGGTGTTGTTCAAATTGTGTGCGAACTGCAATACAGCAAATATTTATTCAAGGATTTATGGATGATTCTTTTCCAGTTAGCAGGCAAATTACATTACAGCCTCTGTCTGATAAAGCCAGTCTGTTTGTTCACGAGAGAACAATCAACCATCTGTTTCAGGCCTTTGCAAGTTTTCATAATTTGCTGAAATCATATGAGCTAGAAATATGCCAGATATATCAAATAAATGCCCATGTAAATGGAAAATGTTTTATATTGTTCAAAGTGAATGAGCCCGACCTTCATTTATCAAATACCTGCAAATGTTTACATAAAAAAACTTTTAGTCTTGTAATTGCACGAGATATCTGAGTGCAGCACATCTAAACACAGAGTTTTCTACAAATTACCACACAGCCTATGAGAAAATTGAGATCACAGTTTGATAGACATAAATGAGCAGCAGGGAGAGTCTGTGGTGTAGAAAATTAAATTTCACAACCAGGCCATATTCTCTATCTTTGTGATCCATTTAATAATGAAATTCATGCAGCCAGGTTACTACTGCATCATGCCAAAGCTTATTGGCTGTTCGCTATAATATTTACTCACACGGTGGCTTTCTGAACCCAGATAGCTGAACAACATTCATTCTGGGTGCAAATGAGCGGCCAAACTACAGTTAGGACGTAAAAACTGAGACTGGATTAAGACACTTTAAATCTGTCAGGGCCATGTATATCTGCTCTACTGCATAACGTCTGCACTGCATGCTGTGTTACTATAGGTGCACCTTGCCTCATGGATCATCTTATGTTAGTGTTGTTTCTGTCCCCTGTTTCTCTTCATGTACATGGTCCTTTCCGTGGAAAGTTACTGTGGTAACAAGATTCAAACCACTCTTAGAGACAGTGAAAAGCAGCTGAGCATTGATGCACCTCACTGCAACATGGCATCAAAGAGATGAAGGTCTTCAACCACAAATCAACACAAGAGAGACTTCAATACCGGAAGAGACACTGAAATGCTGCAGGAAATGAAACACTCAAAAACTGATATTTCTGTATGACAGCAGGTTAGGTGAGGGCAGCCAACCTGCACACAAAACCTAAACACATTCTTAGCAAATCTCTGCACACTAATATCTGCACTGCACAAGCAAAGCATCCTTAGAATAAAACACATGTAGTTTTCTGTAGAAAATCACTCTTACTTGTTGAAAGAATAGTTAGACATTCAGGAAAGTACAATACAAAACTTGCCGAAGGTTAGATGAGATTGAAACCTTTGTCATGTTTGTGCGGTAAATATGAAGGTAGAGCCAGCAAGCCGTTTAGCTTAGCTTAGCATAAAGGCTGGAAATGTAAAATGAAATGATTTGTATGGAATAAAAAAATGAGATAATGTTAATTACAGAGATTTAGAAGTGCTGGTAGGCAGATTCTATTTGTTAGTGGGCTAGTTTTTTCAGAGGTAATCACCTGCTGGCTCCAGCTACATATTTATTGCAACTCTCTGCAAGAATGTGTATTTACAAGAAGTATTTCTTTAATGGCTTTAACGTTTGCCCTGCAAGTCAGAGTTAGAGCAATTACAGATTCAAATGATTCGTCTTGCTTCATCAGCTTTAACTTAAAAGACCTGTATTTGGATTTTACAGCCTTTGACCCATTAGCTGCTCTTGCAGTCAAACACGTGATGGAATCACAAAGAGAGCCCTTTACAAATCAATTAGTCAAAACTGCCCTGAGGAGACAAATCAGTTACCCTGATCATTAATCAGTGGAATGTCACTATACCTGCTGTGAATCTCCCTCTGTGTAAGGCAGCTTGGTGGACACATGGAACATAATCTCCTTGTTATGGAAACTTGTGTAGACTGATTCTGTGCCTGTCTGCCCATGAGTGACATCCAGCCCACCCCGAAACCTGGAGAAGACGAGGAGGAATGCAGAGAGAGGAGAGGTAAGGGCATAAGCAAGACAAAGAAGGAGAGAGAGCAAAAAAGCAGAGAAGAAGAAAGAATGAGAAGAAAAGGCAAGAAGAGGATTGAGGTCAAGAGCCAAGAGGAGGACAGAACAAAGATGGACAAAGTGATGTTAGGGGTGGAACAAAGATGGGTGCTTTCAGAGCTGCCGGTCCTTCCCTGCTCATCCATCATTGAGGGAATGCCAAGGGCACTTCTGCCTACTCAATCACAATGTCGGCAAGCACTACAAATATCACAGCCCTCTAAATCGTATTTCAGGCTTTCATTTAAAGCTAACTCTGATCAATAGCAGAGTGAATGCTGGCCTTCTTCTGACAAACATTAGGTAGATACACACAGTGCAAACAACCAAAAGTGCTTAAAATCTGCTGCTGTGAAAACTGAAAGACACTGAATTGAAAAGCATCCAAACCCTTTAAAGTCATGGAGCTCAATCTTCTGGCCCAGAAACTCCAAGAACTCAACAAAGGCAGGACTTTCTTCCATATTCCCAAACAACTCCTCCTCTGATGTCTGTGAGGACGAAGCACAGGACATGTTCAGGGGGGAGTGACACATGACTTCAAAAGGAAAGTCATCAGCAGACGGATCTTTGAAGTGCACTAACCTGGCCAAACTTTTGATAAATAACGCCAAACTTGAAGTTGTTGCTGATCACGTGCTCATCGAAGGTGACAATGAGCCTTGATGCCTGAGGACGAGAGGACAGGAAGTTTTAAGTCAGGCTGATGGAGCTGCAGTGTTGGTGTAGCAGGAGGTAAGACAGAAAGTGAAATTGCCTACCTTTGGGTAGAGGACGGGGTAAAACCTGTCCACATTAACTTCTTCACAAACAAGCTAAAAGTGAAAAAGATTTACATTACATTTAGCGTTTTTAAATTTTAAATGTATACTGAGATACTTTTTGACAATATATATTCTGCATGGTAACAACTGCCTACCTTGGCCATTTGAACCACATTAGGGAACTCGGTAAGGCAGGAAATGGGAATCACATCATGGTAGGTTTTTAGCTTTGTGCTGAAAGACAAACAGTTTGAAAAGTCAGTTTTCTATTTCTAATGCAAAGCAATTCTTCTGCTTTAATGGTTTCTTACATTGTTGCTTGGCATTCATGCCAGTGAATTGCACAATCAAAGGAGACATTTCCTATAGATGCTGTTCAGAGCTGGAGGTATAACAGTCTTTACACTTGATGAGTTTGAGAGAAGCCTGGGAGAGGTTTGAATTTGTCCATCATTACTTTTCTGGGAGGTCACTGCTCCGTTGAAGGGTTGCAATAAACTATACTGTGGAAAACTGTACACATACTGAGTGCATACAAGTGTTCAGAGAATTGGAACAATTAGTGGCTCACATTGATTGGATTTTCTGGGATACTACAAGTAACAGTTCAAAATCTGCTTATTCAATTTCTTGCCAAGAATTACAGTAGGTGAGACAATCTAGACCACCTTATATCTGTCCACCTACAAGAATCTCTAAAACTCACATGTATTTGGAGGAGCTGGACAGCTGATTTTGAAAAGGTGCAAACTCCAATTTTCCATTCATGGCACCCATGAGGTGCTAAGCCTGCAGTGCCGTGCTGAAGTAATGTGCATGCAGCTGTAGTGAGAGCTATAATCTGCACTTCATGACTTTTAAGAATGGTGTCTTCTTTCCCTACTCTTTTCCAAATCAAAAACCTGTAAAAGCAAAGCTGTATCTGCTCCAATGTCAGCTACATTCATTAGCAGGTCAAGCTAACTACCTACAAGTCCTGCCCTGCTTTTTGTTGGATTTTATACTCAAGCAGCTGAGATAACATGACCAAACACACTTGTTAGTACTAGTCCTAAAACCTTTTTGTCTTGTAACCTTGAAAGTGAAAACTGTTTGAAAACACAGACAAATATGTAAGCTTTGCAGCCAAACAAGTTTATGTTAGAACAAAATAACTGCTTGGTCTTACATTTTTATTATCATACTTAAAATACTAGGTCTGCAGTGCAGTACAAGAACAATGCTGACTTTTCTCCTGGGACATGGAGCTTTAGCCTCAGTTATTTAACATAATATCAAGTGTATATTTTATAGTATATCATGCAGCCCTTATATTCTAAACCCCCTTTACAAGATTCTCATTTTGCAACAAGTCTGGAAACATAAAAAAAAAAAATCAGACAGAGACAGCAATGCAACCAACAAATGGGGCTAATGTTAGCTTAACTAGTTAGCTGGCAGCATCAACAATCACATGCTTGAAGCTAACTTTGGTCTAATCTGTGTTAAAGTGCTTGTGTGTGGGAGAGCAGAAAGCCTGACAGGTGTAGCAACAGTGACTAAGGAAAGTGAGGTCAGTTTATATACGGCATGTCTCAGTCCTAACATCCTGAAATCCTTATGTATACTAAAGACTATATAGTGGGTGTTTTTACAGTGTGTGAGGCAGTTACAATAAAATATAAAAAAAGATTATGACTCATCATGTAGGTCTCTTACAGATGGGCCATGAGTCAGTGCCTGTGACGGCACCAGCTGAGGTGACTGAGTTTGACTGAGATGACGGAGTGACTGTGGGTGGTGCCCACCCAGTGGAAAACATCACTGTGAAAAAAGTTGTGGGCCGAACGACTGTTACCTTGCACACACTCATCCGCTGTGAAGCCCCATTAGCATTGAGGGTGTGCAGTTATCAAACCTTTAGTGGAGTCTCAGGGGAGCTAAATTTAATTCACAGGTTACATGGTGCGTTGAGTTCTGCCTCTCTCCCCCTCGTATGTATTTAGCAAATTGCGAAGGAGTAGAGGATTTCAGTGAGTGAGCACTACTTTCGGTTCTGGTGGGTGGGAGGCTCGTACAACTTTGATGAATAGTGTGCTGATTGTTAAGTAGTTTGTGGCACAGTTTCTGAAGTCATCATTCATACAGAGAGGCTTGAGTGTTTATGCTGCACTACACAAATATTTTAACACTTTTATTTCTACTCACATTATTACACAACTCAACTCAACACAGAAATGACACAAACCTGTGCTGGTGTGTGCTTTGTTTTGCATTTAGGGACATAAAGATGAGATGGTATTGTTATTTAAAATATTAACTAAATTATTGAATTGGTTTATTAGTTACGAATTATTCTATTGGTAAGGAACAAAAGCAAAACCATTTTTGGGATGTTTATTGTTGCATAGCAGTAGATTATGAAAAGCAGTACTAGTGAAGGTTATTTCTTCACATCACTCAGTCTTTTACAAAGGCTGTTAGAGGCATGATGAAGCAGATGTTCACCAGGTCAGCTGTTGTGAAAGCAAGAGAAGCATGTACATCCATAATCAATTGATGAGAAAATTGACAGGATGACTTCTGACAGCAGGTGCAGTTCTTCCCACTGAGCTGTCTATTGTCAGCAATCGAGTCGGAACATGCATTTTAAAATTCATCACTGAGGCTAGGTGAGAATTGAGAAACATCCTCTCTGTAATTTTTGCTCTACCCACACTTTTCTTCAGAAAAGGGTAAAAAAAGTCAGACGTGTGAAAATACTGTATATGTAATGGTTCTGTTTGGGATAAACCTGTGACATGGGTATTTCAAGTTAGAGTTTAGAAAGGGATGTTGTAGAGGCAAACGCAGAAAGAGAAATAATAAAGGAAAGATGGTATGAAAGCAAGAATTTTGCAAAGGACCGTTCAACAACAAGCAACAAAACAGACCTGTTTTCTCTCCCAATTGTGTATTGGGAGAGAAAACAGGTCTGAGATACAGATAATAGGAAACTGTACCGAAGCATCAAGCGCAGATGCTCTTGATCCCCGATGACATCATACTTCATGGAAAAGACCAAGTGGCCCAGAGCAGCATCCATGGTGTAATAATTAAAGTGTTCCTGGGGGCAGATAAGCAGAAGACACTTTAATGCGAGGATGAATACTCCTCCAGCAGCTGATACTGGGTGACACAATAATAAAAAAAAAAAACAAGAAATGGAGCGGGGCAAAAGTAGCAGTCCTATAATTAAGGAAAGTGCTTGAACTGCCCCTGAAGAAAACGTGTGAAACAAGGAACAATGTACCGTTTTTTGCTTCGTGGGTAAACATCTTTTTGAAAAACCCACATTACTCTGCTCTTTTTGCCTGAAAAGCGTCCTTGTATTTGTTAAAGTGATTAAATGATGGATAATGCAAACACAGATGATCACAAATGAATCCACACACAAACTCTAAGGATTTTCTTCTTTGTCTTCATTCCTCTTGACAGAATGTCAAACTTTCACTTACAAATGAGCAAAGTTCTGGCAATTGGAAAAACTGTATTTTCAAGAGCAGTTTTGCCCCATATACAGTTTTCTGAAACATGTTATTTCACAACAGTGTAGATCATTAATATCAGGCAAGGAGATTTTAAAAAAAGAAAACATTTGCCCTTTCCCTAACCAACTTGTCGTATATTTTACAATGCTATACTTTGTATAATAAACCATGATTGATACTTTTGAAAAAGAGAGAATACATTTTGTAGTGCATGAACTACACCCCCTTTTCCCATCTTCACCTTGCCCATGAATTGCTTCCTGTATATCTTGGCGGTGCTGTTTGTCTCCAGTTTGATGTGGGAGGTAGGACAGGGAGGTTGATCCTCTTCTGGTGGGTCTTTAGGCTCATGATTGGTCCCCTCAATCCAGTAGCCTCCAAACTGTGGCAGCAGGATGAGTGGAAAAGGGCTTCTGCGACCCAGAACCTGACAGTGATGGAACCTTTAGCGTTACAGTTCTTGACATCAATGGAGTATATAGCATGTAGTGTGTGGACAGTACACTGTATGTACCTCATGAACGCTGGGATAAGGGATGTAGTCCTCTTCTGTCTGCAGGGAGGGAAACAAAGATGAGTCAAGCTGACGAACAGCCATTTCCAGTCGTACTTTCACTTTTGGTTCTTTGAGGAAAATAACAGTGAGCATAAACACTGACAGAATTTTAACTACAGCATTGTGCTGCCCTATATTTTTCAGGGATATTATTTTTCTTATCCTGCAAACATGACAGGGACCACATTAGCAGCCTTTCTGACAAATGCCTTATATTCCTCTCCAGTGAATACACAGCTCTCTTCTGTTGTACTCGCTCTGTATTCACCGCTCCTGCTGTTATTATGTAACTTTTTCTATGTAACCATTTAAACTTAGCTGTTCTTTGGTAAAAGTTCAAACATTTTATAACCTCCAGTGACTGGGTGCTTAAACCTCTCAGCATTAACGTAAAACAGAGGCAATAACATAACTTTTCACTTTGAAAAATAAAGCAACCTGGTTCTGTGTTGGTGTGAGAGGAGCCAATTGGCAGCTTTAAAACACATCAAAGATAATTTCATAAAACAAATATTTGATCTCTCATTTTACTTGTATCTTGTATTCAGATACTGTGGCATTAATCTGCAATGTCTGTTGCACTCCAGAAATCATTTTGTGACATCATACAACAATTCCTTTTGGATGAACCCACTTTCCCTCAATTTCAGATAGTGATTTTCTCCATTACCCCCCAACTACCTTTAAACAATCCCAGCACAGCGGACCTGGACGTGGTCCATTATAAGTTACTGGCTTTATGTAACAGGAGCAAGAACAGGAGAGAATTTTTTTGTTTTATATTCAACTGAGTGAAAGTCATGACATGAGATCCAACCTCTCCTATGACACTGCATTATTAGTTATTGTAGCTACTATGGAGGTGCATTAGATGAAAAGTCAGAGGACCACCACAGTGATGAGGACTTATCCTCTGGGCTCCATGGATGTCTGCAACAAATTTCTTGGCAATGATGTCAATTTCATGGTGATGCTACAGAAAAAGTCAGGGGATCAGCAAAGTCACTGGGTTTCATCTTCTTGGGACCATGAATGTCTGAAATTTCATGACGATCCATCCAATAATTATTTCAGTTGGGGTCAAAATGGTGGACTGACAGACTGACCAGCAGACCAACATCACCATCCACAGAGCTGCAACTGTGAGTAAAAACTGGTGTCTGCACTGTAGCTGCATTATATTGTCAACATGTGTGCAGTTAAGGAGGAAAACATGAAACCAAACAACAGAACTGTCCCAGAATTTGGTCAAAGTACGTTTCTGTCCACAGAATTCTGAGCAAAATTGTTATGGGGCTGTTTTTGTGCTAAACAAGCCTATAAACTCTAAGGGAAACCTAACTGCTACAAGACCCGATCATATTTTAGACATAGAGTGTTTCTGACGTTGTAGTAACTCCCTTTTCTTTTTTTTCCAACATGGCACCACTTCCCTGCATAAAGTGAGGTCCATAAAGAAATAGCTGTTTAAGTTTGCTGTGGAAGAACTTGACTTTGACTTTGGCATATACTGCCAACTGGGAGCAAGTCCAATGTCAGTGCCCAGCTTAATTGTGCACTTGTGGCTGAATGGAAACAATTCCCTGAAGCCAGGTTTAAACATCCCGTGGACAGCCATCCCAGCTGCGTGGAGGCTGTTATAGCAGCAGATTGATACCCATGCTTCTGGAATTAGACGTCCAACTATCTCACATGGATAACCTGTCAGGTCTCGGCCATTTAGTGTACATCATATTTACTTTTATAGGCTGGCATTTTCCGTTAATTATTAATGGCAATACATTATTAGAACCACGCTTTATAGCAGCCTTTATGTTAATCCTCAAACTCCAAAACCACATCATATAAACGTGAGGTTGGCCAAACCCTCAGCAAATAACCTTTGGCTGTTGTCAGCAATAAATGGTTTTATGTTCTTCTTTGTGATGATTACCATCTATCGGGTGACCTTTCTGACTACAGACCTCCTGCTGAGACAATCTCCCACTCTTCAATACCCACTGCAATAGCCTGTCTAGGTAATAGGACAGCAGAGGATTTTGCAGTCCCGGTACCCGTTGAGTTCCTAACCCATTCAGTGAGCACCCTAAAGCCTGTCTGACAGCTGATAAGGAAAGGTTTATAACTCTGTCATTACGGATGCTTTACCAGACTGTCTTCTATGAGGAGATGTGACGATTTGCGACTCACTTTGAGGGGGGGAGGGAGGGGGCATCTCTGCTCATCCATTCTGCAACCCTGCGGAGAAAAAGACATAGAGATAAAAAAAAAAATGACAGGATACTGAGGGAACAGATGATATGCCTGCAACACAGGATCACATGTGTCAAACTATACGCAAGGGACAAACACAACATAACATTTTTGATTGTCAAGTTGCGTGAAATTTATTGTGCAGTATGAGAGTGAGTGGGTGCTTGTGATAATAATACATGTTTACAATACAAGCTAAATCAGCAGATGGGCAACAGAAAGAGGAAGTAAAGAGGAGTCATATCTTAGAGACTATAGCACATTAAGAAAGATAAGCTGAAGTCCATGAGAACACAGAGCCACACTGCAGATATCATTAACCACAGTTCCATTTAAGGCTCGCAAAGTGCCAAAATAGGACTTTCCATCTATTCTAATTCATTTAACTCATAACTACTGACAGTTCCCAAAGCACAGAGAGAAATGAATAACAAAGCATTCCTGATCAGTCGTGCCTTTGTGTGGAGCACCCTGCAGCGACTTTTGAAATGTATCAAATTTGATGCATATTCTTTAAGGCCTAAGGAGGTCAAATCAAATGGAAATTGGAAATGCTTTCATTAAATTCATTCTTTGAAGACTCCTCTGCTGATTCTGTTTCTCCTTCCCTCCCCCATTCTCTTTATCTGTTCATGAGTATGCATTACTAATAACAAAATATGCTACTGATGCATGTTGCTCCTGTGTTGTTTCTTGTACTTAACAACCGACAACAAACAAATCAAAAATGGTTTGAATCTGACAAAATATCCACAAGTTTCCTGCATCAGTAATATGTATCTTCACACCTACACATCGTGTCTTTCACGCCTTAGTTTCTTCTTGGTTCCAGCACTACAGCATCAGAAAGATGTTGTTTGAGCTTAAATAATGTTTTTGTGCCTCTTTTGGCAATATTCTATACTTCCACCTAAGATATTATCATAGTAGACTATTCAGACTGAAATTGTGTTTACAGTGTTTCAGGATAAGTTGAGTCTTACACAGCAATGCTGAAGCTAAAAGGTCAATTTCATGCAGTTCACTATGGAGGCACATGCATGAAATAAAAACAATGCCTTTTGTCGGTACAGACAACTTATTCAAGATCAAACGAAAGAAAGAAAACAGAAAACTATGTTATGATTCAGTTAAAAGGGAAACTTGTGAATGCCTGTAGTGTCAAAGACACTCTCAGATCAAAGTGTCTCTTTAAAGTGCGTTGATCTCTCCAATGGCTTACTCAGAATCTACTGTTCTTGCTTCTGGTTCATGTAACTCTATTGAACATCACTGGCTACAAAACAAACTACATTCCTACAAATCCACCTCAGCATACTGAAAAACATAACAACATTTCACACATCTGATGACACAGACAAAACTACCCAGCTGTGAAGAGAAAACACAAAAGGCTCTGTTCAGCACATTCACGAGCATCAGGTTTCTAAAGACAGCCTGAGGGTCTCGCTGCTGCAGATAAAACAAACAAAAAAAAAACCAACAAAAAAACATTAATGGTGAGGAGAGGGCTACAGGGACACACACGTAAAAGTGTAGCAGTATCAGAGTTGTAAGCTGGAATACAAAAATAGCAGGAAAAGCAGAGAAACGTGAGTCTCAAAATAGAAGTAAATGGGAGTTTTATGTCCAAAGCGAGTGAAATTCAGAGGATGGCGTTTGATTAAAGCCCAAAAGGAAGTGAGGATGAAAAGCAGATCCAGGAGGACCACTTACTGTACCTGCATCCTCTCGATCATGGCAAACAGGTCTGATGTCTGGGTGAGAGAGATGACACAGATCCAGAATGGGACATGGGTTTGAGAGTTTGTAGAGCAGTGCTGATCAGCTTTCCCTGTGGTTTTCATTCACCTCCCATCTCTGTTCACTAAGAAAGCTGGCTGTGTAGTCTCGAGACACGGGACCTTATGTTGGATTCTCTGACTCCCCCCGATTCCGTATTTCACTATGACAGCACTCCTTAACGCATCCCCCACCCCACTTGACACCACGCTCACTGAGGCTCCATTCATCGCCAGGAGAATCGTTCTTCCACACTTGAAGACAAACACTGTGTAAACAGGAAACTCTTAAGGGAAAACCTCCGAGATCCATGGTGCTTTTCTCTGTTGCTACAGCCAACAGCTCATCTGACTGTGTACAATGGCTAAATTAGCTGGAAGACGCTCTGGTTTCGGTGTCTGAAACACACAGTGACAGTAGCGTGCCGATGAGACACACTGAACCAATCAGGTGACAGGCAGATACAGTGTGTTACAAGCTAAATTGACACGGATGATCTGGCAACTAGACTTCATGTCAACCGTGGTATAATCTTGATGTCTTGTAATCAACATGTGTCCAGGTGGTGTAGTGATAACAGTGCTGCTCATTAGACAAAGAGGCACAAATCCAGCTACTGCATTTCTAATTACATCTTGTAACATTCATGCACTACCGCAACACATAATGCAGTGTTTTCACCAATTAGCAGAGGGACTGGTGTGGGTTAAAGTAGAAGAAAACACCCTCTGCACCTGCGTCTCATAATATCCTTATTTCCAACCTGAGCTGAAGGAGCGGATCGCTGCAGCCCTGACGGCAGTGCTTGTGTGGGGTGAACCCTCTGTTCACCATGTAACAGAAGTGGACTGAAGTGCCAAGCTGATGTTTCCACATGACAGCTTAGATTTACTGAGGGCCACTGCAGGGCTTGCTAAACACACACACACACACACACACACACACACCCGCAGACACACACACAAACAAAAGCAAAACACGTGCATGCATATAAACATTTTTTACACATGCCTGTGCTAAAACATACCTGGAAACTTAAAAGTACACATATCATCACCACCCATAAAAACATGCTCACACACACACACCTGACCCTGACCTAGTAAAGCCAAAGGTGCAGCCTCGGTCTATTGTTGCATGTGAAAATAAACAGTGCCATATGATATTCAGGGAGATACTGCTCTCTTCGCTGCAAAACAAACATCAACAAACATTGTCCTATGCTGAGCAGATTATCAGTGAACCACACAGCTTCCACAGAAACCACATCAGAGATGAATCTCTCATGAGAAAGAAGTGAAACAATGGACTACTGAGCTGTGGATGTGCTGCTTCACTGCAGCAGAACATGAACCATAGATAGTAACACAGTATGTTCTAATAGACATAGCATCATTTAACAATTTACTAAATGTATTTTGCACGCTACCATTAGGTAAAAAAAAAAAAAGTATGTTAGGTACACAGTTTCTTCCCAGACACAAACACAGTTGATTCTATCTTTACAGGGCTCAAACTGATCAAGGGACAGTGGAGAATTTATCTGTCTTTACAATGTACAAAAACTCAGTATCTGCTGGTCTACAACAACAAGCATATTGTATATATCTGTCCATAAGCTTCCTCAAAATTGAATGAGGCAACAGTAGCTGGGGCAAAAAGAATCTCTCACTTCAAGAAAGTGAAAAAATACTCACATCACTGAGGCATCGTCTCGTGAGAAAAGGCTTACGTGGGGGGCTGCTGAGCAGTCCATCCAATAAGACAGACTTAGCTATCCTGAGCTCAGTCATCATTCCACAAGTACCAGGCACACTGACAAGAGCGAGGGTGTTGATGTCACCGTCAGCCACAGGAGAAAGGTGAGATTGACAGTGACACTTCACACGTACTGTCGCTCAGGCAGTTATCTAGGAGAGAAAACTTGATAGCTGTCTATCAGAATCCATACATCTGTCTCTGTGTGTGTTGCAAACGCATGTGCTGAAATGTGAGAATATCATTTCCCTTCCTTCCTCTTTCCACCCCCCACCCCCCACCCCCCGCCACACCCTCCCATAGACACACACAGCTGTTCTGTAGGAAGTAGGAGAAAGGGAGGAACAACGTCCCCTCCCTGTGTACTCTGCACAAATATCTTCTCTTTTTAATGCACACATACACACACACACTGGTATGTGGACACACAGAAAAACAGTATAGTTCTCTTTTTCACTGTAACACAATATGAGACTATTCTCTTCCTCTTTTCTTTTCATCTCATATTTCTCAAGGCTCCGTCTCAGAAACACTTCTCCTCAGCCCCACACACACAGCAGCCATAAACATAAAACAGGTCAGTGCAGGCATTTCTTTCACATCTCAGACGATAAATGACAAACCTATAAAGTTCCATAAATTTTACAGTTTAAGTTTCCCTGTTTTTTGCATCACGTTGAGAAGTAGGTTAATTATATCTGCAGTGCTTTTATAGATTGTAAATGCTGATTATGAGCTGTTTCCTGTATGATTCTATTTCTGCACAAGGAAACAGGCAGATTTTCAACCCACCTCCTGATGAGATATTTTTTGCAATCAGTGCTTAATAATTTCAAGTAGCTGTCACAAATGAAAAAGACGTTACTAAATGAGTGGTAGACTTAACATGGGAATCCATCTGGTACTTTTCACTGCACTGTGTCCTTGGTATGAAAACAACAATGTGAACGCTCCATGTGTTATCACTTGCACCAGGGGAGATATGTGAAACAATCAAGCAGCCCAGTCCCCTGCATGTGTAGATGTCACAGCCTGATTGATGACTCAGCAAGTTCCGAAAATCATCTGTACGTAAAGCACGGGTATGACGTGACAGCGTAAAAGATATTGAGAGACAGATGAGGAAAAGGAGAGATAAAAAGACGAAGGAAGCACGGTGGGATGAAAGGGGAGCCGTCGTTCTGTGAAAACAGAGTCTTTTCTGTGCAGCTCTCTCCATCAGGCGGCTCCAACATCAGATATCAACAAACATTGACCTACTTCGAAATTAAAAAAAAAAAAACACTGCTGAAAGCTTTCAAGAGGACAGAGTCAACCCATATATGTTAAGTGTTTTTCATTTGGCAATAGAAGATAAGCACAGTCAGCTAATCAGCTGCATTGATTTCCCTTGAGGAAAATCAATGGCATGTACACCGAAGGAGGAGAGGTTACATGGTTTGAAGAAAACGTGCACAAAATATGGATTTTGTACCGACAGAACAAACTTTCAGTGGAGTGATACCACACCAGCCATTTAAACACTCATCACTGGCTGTCTGTTTACTCTGGTCTAGACAGGCTTTAGCTGAATGCCAAGCTACAATGTGAACACATTTACAGAAGAAAGCTGAATACTAATTACATACTTGCCCGATAATCACTTATAATTGTTATATGTGAGTGAGATATTAACTACTATTCAGATCCAAACTATGAGCACTGACACTGTGTCAGTTATAGAGCATACTGACTGCGAAGCTGCGTTGGTGAGTGCGACATCTCAGCTCAAGTTGTTAGAGACGTCAAGCTGCTGTTGTGTCATCCTGCTTTGTTTAGGTGCAGTTTGGTACAGTATGTGGTGTATTCTAATCCACAAGTCTCGCCACTCTGCAGCCATCTTGGCAGCACTCGCGGACAGAAATGTCAGGCTAACAAGACTGGGCCCCTTTCTAAAAGAATGGGGAGAATATCCTAACTTCTCTTTCAATGATCAGCGGTCAAATCTGATAAAAACTGCAGAAAAAGTTTGGTGAGTTTGGTCCAAAATAAGGTTTAAAATGCTTTTTTTCCGCACAGGTTATAATTCTACTACACCAACTGTCAACTGTGTGCTTGCATCAGTGCAACAACATGACTGGCTTGATATCGGCTGTGGACGATTGGCTGTTTCGGGGGAGGGCAGGACATGTAGCATTATGGACTATTCTATTCAGGATTCTTTGAGTGGTTTGTCTCCTCCCTTATATTGCCTCTGATCTAATGGAACAATATGTACTGAAGAAGCCCAATGCCAACAATAAACAAATGAAAAGAATCAGAGGTTTCACTGTGAAGTGTCTGCATCGGACTTTCAGATTTCATGTGCTTTTAAGCTGCTCACCTTTTGTCTCCTGCCCTCGGAGACAATGTGGAGCTGCTGCAGTGAACGCACCATCACTGTTTGAATGCCTGAGGGGTTGCGAGCTACACATCTCTTTTCTCTAAGTTGATTACCTGCAATTTCAGTGTGTGCGGCTATGAAAGAGAGGTAGAGAGAGTGCATAAGCGAGAAAGTGAGTGAGTGAGTGACTGATCAATGGATACGCTGATCAACCGACTGACTTGGCTGAATGGATGAGTGGGTCAAAAAACTGTATGTGAGTAAATATATATGAGGGACATTAATATCCATGAACCATACAGTCCACATTTCTCCTGAAAAACTCCAGTGCTTCACTAACTCCTCACACACAGAGGCCCATTAAATTTCCACAGACAAATTGCCAGTGATTTGCATCCAAAGTAATATCTCCATCCCTCCATTTATGCTTTGTGGGTTAGCTGCATCCTCAAAGGAAATACAGTAAAATGGAAAACTAAACTTCAAAGACAGTCAATCAGTGGGCACAGATTTAATCATTTCAGCCAGAGAAAATCCATCAGGGGCCACTGATCAGGTCTGGCTGTAGGGACTAGCCTGACCTTGCTGTAGCAACTAATGCTTGGGAGACACAAATGGAGTTCACACAGATGCCCCACCCCTTCCCACTCCACCCCATCGATGCATCAGAAGAGCTGGTTGATTGCCACAGAGGTTAAGGTCTACTGAACTGCTGCAGAGCTTTCTGTCTGCTGAGAAAGACTATCTGTCTTTAAAAGCAGTGAACCATCAAGCACTCTGACTCCCTCCAACACAGAACACCTGTTGTTGTTTGATTAACATTTGTTGGCCATTTGTATGTGTGATGCATTCTCATCACTAATTACTTTATCAAGGACCTCAGGAAGCAAGAACCTTGAACTTTCAGCATAAAGCTACTGAATTCATTAGTACCCCTCTACTGCTGAACCTGACAAGGGGCACAAGTTAATGAAATAATTTAAAGAGAGCTACATTCATTTAGCATTTGCACTCCTGTAACACACTGTGACATTGCCAGACTCAGACAGGTTTAAAAAAGGATTAAAATCAATGCAGTAGGACCAGAGATATAATCTTTTTTTATTCTGAGCATTCTTTTTATCCTTCTTTCTTGTTCAAACTAAACCCATAATGCAACTTGACCGCCCACATTTCACTCTGAGATATGGGTATATTATGCCAGTAGTGTTATGTGGCCTCAAGCCTCTAGCATCCAGCAGAGATGAGGAGTGAGCCACAGAAGTCGGGCTAGCTCACTTCTTTCTAACTCTGCACTCTCAGATTATTTTCTTTTCAAAGTGTAGCCCTCAGACCCAACTGACGCTAGGGCAATGTATAATCTTTATTATGTGCAGCTCACACTGGAGCTAAGATCGGCTTCACGCAACTTTTTTTCACATATGCAAACACACTGTAAGCAGAGTTTAAAGCACAAAGCACATGGATTGACCCTAATACCCTTGGAGACCACGCAGTAAAAACCTTTAGACCATTAGCTCTGATCCCATCAATATAACTCACTGAAGCAAGGTGTGTGACTTGCATGAGTATCAGGTAAAACTTCCAAACTAAGAAGACTGAAGACACAGGCAGCATGTCTATGTCTATGTGCAACCTACAGGCTAATGTAAGTGTTCACCTTTCAATATGTCAAGTTCAGGAGACTGTACAGTAGTATTGTACAGTACTTCGTCTGAAGTATTCTTGTCCTTTCCCTGATCCAAACTCCACTATGTGAATTGGTCTTGGGTTCCTGTATCACCCCTGTTCTATTCAGAGAGACTTAATTACTTGAAGAGCTTTTAACTTCAACCTCTGCAGTTATTACAGCAATAAATGTTGCCATCTTGTTTAAGCGCTTGGCTTTAAACAACCCTACTGTGTGCAACCTATAACCCTTTATAACTACCTGTCACTACACACACACACACACTCCATTTTGACATTTGCAAAGTAAGGCTTGCTAGAAATCTCCCTCTTCCATACAACATGTAACATTATAAAATTATTAGGTCTACAATTTGACTTGTAAAGAAATGTAAATGAGAACACATGAAGACATGGACACAACATTTAAAAAGAAAAACAAATGTGTCCCTGCGAGTCTATTCTCTGCAGCTCCATATAAAGCTACATGATTAATCCCTTGCAAATTGTATTACCAGTAAATGTGTGACAAAAATAAACCAGTGTGTCTCCTACGGTATGTATTAGAGAGGAACAACTGCTGCAGATCTATATTTGTCACAGATGCCTGTGACAGAGGGCACAGACTCTTCTGTCAGGCACCACAACAGCCTGCCAACTATGCTAGCAGGGGGGGAATCAAAGGCACCTTTCACCTGGGTGTAAAAGTGAAAGGATTTGATGAGCGAAAAAGAGGAAGGAAACCGATGAGGAACTAAAACACAGATGCCCTGAGGGTAGGGATGGACTGGTAACACTACTTCACGACTACTGCCAGTAGTAACTCCATGTCCTGGTCTCATGTAATCACCAAAGACAAATACTGATCCGTCCAATCACTTTAAAGAGTTGGGCTGATGTTACTATAAAGTTTTTATGACTGTCAACAAATTCTTATGAGAATCACGGTTGTATGACTCCACCAGGGATTACATCCCTGTTTATCCAGAGTCATATATAATATTAACACTATTTGTGAAATCTTGACATAATTGCTGTGTGAAGTTTTGTTTAATGGCAAAAAAGTGTTTTATGAGGTCACACTGACCTCGACTTTTGACCACCTAAGTCTAATCAGTTCATGCTTGAGTCCAAGTGGATGTAAGAAGTTCCGTCAAGGGGTTATGATAAGTGTCCACCAGAATGGGACCTACAGACGGACGGACAACCTGAAAACAATATGCCTCTGGCTCTGGCTGCTGCCGGGGACAAAAACAAACTTTCTTTTTTTGTGAGTTTTCAGCAAACATGCCTCAAACTGGAGTGAAGAGAGAAACGAGTACCACCTTCAGCCACATATTAGGATGAAGTATGTGCGACTGACTCCAAATGAATTCACTGCATGATTATTGACGATGGGGCTCGCTACCTTAATCCTTTCTTATAGGTTTCGGACAACAATTGTGGTCTATATCTAAACAGGAATAAGATGCATCAGGCTTTGGTTGCACAGACGGTACTTCAGATAACTTCAGTGTTGGGTTTGGTCTTTTGAAGGGATTCATTGACAGCAAGAAACCACTTATGGAACTGGGAGTAACCAAAATCCATTTGTGTCTACATCATCCGTCATTATGGAAATATCCTCAACAGACCCTTTTATCAGCAGATATTTTTGACTTGTGATAACAGGAAATGCACAGGTGCATCTAATAACATTAGTAATTAATGACTGAAGTGTACCAGTAAGCCATGCTGCTCACCAACCCTGTACATTCCCAGAGGCCTGGAACATGAAAACCTAAATGGAATGCAATCATTGATGTTATTAAAGTGGGTTTGTAATTTTTCAATAGTCATGTGCCCATATAGTGATTAAAACAGCTTTTATAAAATTATTCTTTGATTCTTGGCATGTTGAAATTCTCTGTTTCAGATTCATCGGATCAGGTTCTTGGCACTGCCTCAGTTCCCAGAGAAGAGAGGAGCAGCAGGTTGAAGTCTCACGTTACCTTTGAAAGTGAGGGAAGAGGAAATGCAGGGTGGGAGTGTGCTAGTGAGGGCTCTACTTCATCAGAGATACGAGGAATCCTTCCATCATGTTTCCTGTGAGTCAGAGAGGATGGAGGGGTGGGGAGGGAGAGAGAGAGAGGGAGAGAGGGAGAGAGAGGTTATGTAGCCTTAAGCTGAGTTTCTCATTTAGGCAATAAGAGAACAGGAAAAGGTCTGTAACACCACTGACTCATCCCATTGAAGAAAATCATTCAACTCTTACTATAAAGGATGCAATTATTTCACCACAGTATTTCTTCATTCAGGAATAAAACCAAAACTTCCTGTTGCCGTTCTTTGTGTATAGCTTGCCTGCAGTTTTTGCCTTCACACCAGCCATGTTGAAAGCGATGAGATTAGTGTGATTAGAGGTGAAACTGTGAAACAATAGATCAGGAGAACTGCATAGATGAAGAGGGAAAATCTAGAAATGAGGGGGAACAAAGAGAAAATTGATACAAAGCAGAGGAAGAAAGGAGGCTCAGCTTTCATCTCTTAACCCGCTGCCCTCACCTCTCCTCCTCTGTTCCTCTCGGCCTCTTATCTTCTCTGTGTGATTGGAGAGAATTACCAGTCTGACCAGGATTCTGGTCACAGCATATTACTTCACACTTTGTCTCACACAACAGTCAGTTGCTAGAACTGGCAGCCCGTCTGTGCACGCATCCTGCTCGCAAACCTGCAGCAGAGGGCATTTCTAAAGGCTGCTCAGGAGCAAAAGAAAACACAGAACATGAGCTCAATCCTTTGCTGAGTGAAAATTGGTTGAGACTTGTGCTTTCACACTCACGTGTTCCCTCTATTCTGCCATCCTGGCACACAACACAGTGGTTTGAAGATCATGTACAGAGTGATCTTTCTTCTGCAACACCGTCCATTATTAGATATTGTTGCTCTTCCTATCTGAAAACACCTTGCTGATTACAGCTGGGGAGAATCTGTAAGTCTGAGTAAACAGAGCCGCGCTTTTATGATGACAGACTGCTGACCTGGAGTTCAGACATCAATTTGGAACAGAGCAGGAACACTGTTCTTTGTTGCCTCTGATCTCTGCTGAATTCAGGAAAATGACTTCCACAGCATCCTCAGCTTTTCAGAACTGACATTTCTCTAGAGTGTGAACTTTGTTACATCTTCCATATAATGCAGCCAGAACACAAAGAAAATATGATGTCAAAGGCTCCCGCAAGCCAAGAATTCTGCATTAAAATCTGCCTATAAAGAAATGGCTTACTGAGCTTGTTCATTAAGAAATCTGCCTATAGGCTGTGATGACACCTTCTTTAACTGTCACTATGGGAAAAATTAAGGTAGAAGGTCAAATACCAAATATGAAACTCAAATTTCTGAGACTCGAATTTCTGATTCAATAGACTAAATCAGATGGTTTCTTGTTTTACATTTGCAAATATAAAATCACATCCTTTAAATTCATTTTTCTGTACCTGCCTGCTGCTTCATCATGCAGACAGCTAACCCAAACCGCCCGAGTGGAACTGCCCATATCCACAATGAAAGGCAAAGCACAAAGGTGCAGATCAATCTTTGTCAGGGAAGACTCAAGAGACAGATGAAGGCTGCCTGACTGCCTGCCACTTCCACTACCAGTGGCAGGCTTGGTGGCTCTCATCACAGCAGATGAATAATTTTTGTGGTTGTGTGTGTGTGTGTGTGTGTGTGTGTATGCATATGTGTGTGTGTTTATGCCCTCACTGCATTGATTTACAAGGCAGATAACAGAAACACGAAGGAGTAAATGCTAAATGTGACTCAGGGAGGGATTGCAGGTTGGCATATTCTGACTATCACAGCAAGCACACATTATCAAATACCATCATCCTGACATACAACACGATGATACTATAAGATATGGATTTATTTAGTCTCAAGTCAAAGAGGAATGTTCAGTAATTCATCATCTGCTGCGAAAAAGCCGTGATGCACTTGTGCAGTAGATATATTGTTAGCCTGCAAAGAGTGTGACGAAACTGTACAGTCTGGGCTGCTGGTTTTTACTGAGGTTATATAAATATACATGTAGCAGTTCTATGACCAATTTCACAAGGAGGGATTCTGTCAGTCTTTATTATATTTTTATAATGTAGATTAAAAGAGGTCAAGGTTATCTGATTTATGGGAAGCCTGGGCAACATTCTGATGTATTATTCAATATGATTTAATATGGTAAAAAAAAGTCTGTTTTTTATGCCTTACAGGTGGGTTTCAAAATAAAGGCTGCCATTTCCAAAATGCTTCGCCTTTTTTATTATATTACTTTTATTTTTGTTTTATTTTGGAATGACCAATTCCCAATTTACTGTGGGAACTGTTGACTGGGGGGCATTTCTAAATTAAATATAATCATCATTATTACGCTCATTAAAATTGCAATTATGTGACTAACAAGCCTAAATATCTGCAGTGACTAAGGCCTATTGTTGTAATATTCTTGTAACACATGTAACTTATTTTCATTGTTTATATACTAGCCACTAATTTTCTCGATCAATTGTGTAATCATTCGATCTGTAAAATGGATGAAGAAATGCCCATAACAAGTTCTCACTGACCAACCGTCCCAAACCCAAAGATATTTCATTTACTATCATAAAAGGCTGTGACTAAAACATATTGATATTTGAGAAGGAAGTGAATCTTTGCCATTTTGGTTAAAAAAAAAGAAAATTAAACGATTAATTATACTATCAGTTATCAAAATAGTTGCTGAATAATTTTCTAGCAGGTAATAGACTAGCTGACCAGTTGATTTAAGACTAAATGTGACTGATTGTGATGTGATTAAAATGAAACACACATTTTCTCTCACTTCTTGTGTGTGATGAACCAGAGTTATATACATGACAAACAGACTAATGAGTTTTGGACCCGGTGGCTGGCACAGGTCAAACCTGTGCACAGCAGCAGCAGGTGGTGGGGTCACTGGGCCCCTGACTGCCACACAGGAGGCACATCCCAAGCAACACTTATCTAACCAGTTTAAACAATGACAGTTAGGCTGCCTATTGCCAAGCTGCCCGCACATGATCGCAGGAGATACGTTCATTTCTGAGTCACATCTGATTAATTATTTGGATGCAGAGAGAAACAGAGAAAAGAAGAGAGGTATATTACGGCATGTGCTCAAGCCAGTGTTAATAAAAGATCCATGATAATCTGCTTTTATGGGCTGAGCATGTGGTCACTACCACAAACAGTTGTGGTTTAGTTTCGCTGACTATACATGGATCTTGCAGATACGAGCACGTCTTGCTCTGTGGTACACACACTGAACACACTCCTTCCTTTTTTTCTCTCCATACTGAGGCCGATTTCTGGTCACAGCTGCAGTTGTTTAATAGCGTGTTTCACCTAGCAACATGACCTATTCCCCGAATTACTGTAAGATGTTCCACTTACAAAAAAAAAATAAAAATACAATATCAAATGATGGCATCAAATTTGAGAAGATTATAGGCAATATTACCATACTCATGAACCATCTTAATGGAAAATGCAGTTTCCAGGAGACTGAACAGTTTAGTCTTTATATGAAGAGCTCCAGTGGTTTGAGCAGAACATTTTCTCCTCTGCTGAATAATACACACAACATACGTATATTGCCATAAATTACCAAGATGAAAGGTATTAGGCAACTATAATGAGTAAGAAGACTGATTTAAAAAATATTCAAATATTAATCTCCAGTTTCATAAAAAAAATAAATAAATAAATAAAAACATAGGCTCCAAACATAGGCTGTAAGCAAAAGTGCCAGACTAAGTTTACATATTATTTACAGGTTTTCATTTTCAGCACGCTGGAGCACGAGAGTAAACAATCTAAAGTAACGGAGACAAACTGTTAACCTTGCATTTAATGTGGGTACCACAGTGAGGCAAACTCCAAAATAACTGGTATTCACCATCAGGCTCTTTGAACCATATGTTGTCATGTACTTTCTGGCAGCAGGAAGCTCCTAAAACGGACACAAAGCATTCTGAAACTAAATCCACCAATTAATCCCATGTGTCGCCTGCAGCTGCTTCCACAGACTGCTGGCTCATGAGCTCTGATAAGAATTCCACCTTTCTTTAGTCCAGTCATGGCTCCGGCTGTGCAGCACCTGCAAATAAAAAGGAGCTGGACGACAGTGAATGCTCCGCAAGCTTCACCGGAGAACATACATTTGAGTAAGATTGGTCGGTAATGAGCTGCTGTGTGAGTGGAGAGGGTCAAGGACAGTCAGACACAGCAAAACAGTTGAAGCATTATTTTAAATTACATAAGGGTTAATGTCTCAATTACACAATCTGCTGTCCAGTAAAATAAATATTTCCTCTGGAGGTGGCTGCTCTGACCTTCCATGTTCAATAAATGACAGGTTTGCTTTACTGTCATGACTTGAATAACAAGTAACAAATACAACAAAAACAAGACAGTATAGTACAGTACTGTTTATTGTGTTAAGTCATGCTCAGTTATTACAGATTATCCTTAATAGCAAAAGTGCAGTTACATTTAAAGAGGCTGGTATACAGTGTTTTTACCATTCAATGCATCATAATAATAATGTTTTGATTGTGATGTTTGATAAGTGGGTATAACTTTATAAATAAGCTGATTATAATGTACTGTGTACATTCAACAACTATCTTCAGTGACAATAATTGCATTGACTTTGCACCACAAAAGTTATTTTACAGTTCATTTATCATCATCAGTTTATCAGTTGTAGTTAGCTCTGCAAAGCCTTAGCACAGTAGCCACAGTCAGCTGACAGTCAGGCCTGCCAGCATGTGTCAGTATGATATTTAGCACTGCAGCAGAAAAACATCAGGCATGTCATAAAACCAAATAACTGCAATGGTGAAAAAGAAAAAAAGCAATTCTGAGGTTAATCTGAAGGGTCATCTCAGAGGCTCATCAGCAGAAATCTACCGTGGTTCTTCTAGTAAATATCCAGAGCTTCAGGCTAAACATGGGGTGAAGAAGACTACTGCTTTTGTGCCAGCTCAACAGATGCAGTGGTTTCTTTGGCAAACAAAAGCTAACCACAGGCACTGCGCGGAGAGCCAGATATTATTGGATCGAGTGCTGCTATGGTAGAGTAAGCTTGTCTATTAATGGTAGCGTAACTTTCTCCTTTAGAGCTTACCAAAATGGACTTTAGTACACAAGTCTCCTTCAGGGAGAAAACCTTGGGCATCCTACATTAATTCAGAGATCAGAAGTGCTATTAATTACTTTAAAAATTATTTCTGTAAGCAACAAGATGTAAAAAATACTTTTCTAAAGGGAAATAGAGCACCAACTTCATACTGATCTAGCTCTACCCATTTCTGCTGCGGCCATCTACTGAGACTCAGTAAGGTTAGTCAGGGATTACCGTATGTAACTGTCGGTCTGACAATATAAAATCTACAACTGCTCAATCTGAACAGGACATTTCTTTTATCGAAACAGGGTTTTTATATTTCAAAGATATTTCCAGTGCAAATCCCTCTATAGAACAATAACAAAATTATCACAAGGAAACAGCAGGTCTGGCACAACAGACCTATCACCTTGTAAACCATCAGTCAATACTTTTATGTTCTGACTGGAAACATCTGTCTGGGACAAAAACGACGTATTTTTCTTCCTTTTCTTACACCCATTTTACTGGGTCTCAAGTTGTAATTGTATTTTACTAATAGTGTACAGGATCATCATCATCATCATTATCATCATCATCATCATCATGTCAGTTCTTGTCTTGATGTCACCAAAAGACAGATCCTGGAGTTGCTCCAACTAGACTGAAATGGCTCTGGCAAAGCACAAACTTAGCAGATATTCTGACACATCTTCCTCTTGATAATCATCGTCATAACAGTCAAATGAAGCTCAACCGAATGTGAAAGAACAGAGCAAACTATTAAAACCAGAATGTTATTTTCCAATTCTTCTCCAGGTTTTGCGTCTCAGTTGCATTATAGCTTAAATTATATATCTTCATAGCTTAGATAAATAAATAATAAACAAAAATACGATTTGGATCATATATTTTCTCTCTTTACGAGTCTTGCTTTGCTGTAGCTTTTCTTCCACCAGCACCACACACATGCACACTAGAAGAGACAAGTGCACATAAACCCCTAAGCTTTGCAGGTCCACTTAGTAGACAGCAACTAATCTAATCAACAACAGCAGCTAATGCACAACGAAAGCAGAGTCATTTACTCGAGAGGCCAGTCAGCCACTTCCTGTGTGGACAAAAGAGAGAGGGAGAGGAGGATGGAGACATAGAGAGAGAAAGTTTAGAGTGGAGGATGAAGAGATCAGGACAGAGCTGGACAAAGAGCTGAACAACAGGCAGACTCATCCTCAGCGGCTTCTACCATAAGTCTGTTCTCTCTCTTATCACTCTTGTCTGGTATTGACTGCAGCTCTGTCTCTCCAATTTTTTTTTTGTCTTTCAGCAGTTACAAGTGCTCTCCATCATCTCCATCCATGCTTACCTGTCTGCAGTGCTGCTTCACTTGCAGCTCAGTCTCCTCTCCTCAACAATTTGCTGCTTCCCCTACGTATCGCTCGCTCCGTGTGTCTGACTCAGTCTCTCTGTCCTCCAACACCTGCTGTCGGAGATCAGCCTCTCTCCTGTCAGATGATGCTGAGAGTAGCCCTCCCTCTACCCTCCTTGTTTTTCTCTCTCCCTCTCTCCTTCTTTGTCACGTACATGCATGCATGTTCGTGGCTGTTTTTATTCTAAAGGGAGCACAAACGCTCTCTTCTCTCTAGCTCCTGTTGTCCCTCCTGACGTCTCCCCTTTGTTTTCCTTCCATCTCCGTGTCCCCTCATTTCGCTAATGTCTCTCTTAATAACAGATTCTGCTGCACAAAATTCCACAGCCGGATGTAGGCTTGAAAGCAAAGTTTTCGTGAAAAGGGGACATTGCACCGTTTGTAAGTGACATCAGATCTCTCTGTCCTATTATCTGCCTCGCTCTGACAGCTTGTTCCAACATCATGAAACACCTCCTGCAGAGATTAGCCTAACCATCCCATTGTCCAATTGACACATTAGTGGCAGACAGTTAGCTGAAAAGCTCTTAAATGCTGCAGATTTTGGAGCACACTCTCACATAATGGAGAAAATCACTTTTTCAGCCCACGGAGGAATAAGCACAGGTCAGTGTTGCCCAATGTATTACTGAGCAATCACATTTCTCTATTTGGTGGGAGGCTAAATCCCCATGCATGAGACAATAGACGACATCACTACACATTACACGCATAGTCACAACTAAGTAGATTTGCATAAGAGGCATCCACTGGATTTCAATACCACGTCACATCTCTGCGGCAAACATAGTACAGTATCTACAAAGAACTGTCTGAATTCTAAATCACTTCATCATCCAAAATAGGTCCAGTGTAGTTTGCAAATGGTGATGACACACAGCTGAGCATTCTCTTATATCCATAACAGGAGTTTTGGTGTTTTCAGATTTAACTGGTGAGTCAAAGTGCGTCACATAAATATCTTTGCTGTGACTCAGCTTTGTAATATCTGCAATTTTTATACATGGCTGTTCTGCACATATAGTGCCCAGCAGGACAAAAGAGTAGCTACAAAAGATCTATATATAATAAATGACCCATCACCTTACCACACATGCTCCATTTTTCAGAAAACAGTGTCAGAGACGCTCACTCTCCAGAATCTTATGCCAGTCCTTCCTCCTCCTGCGTCTTTGCTCTGAAGCATTACCTCTGATGACTGATCTAGCTTCTTGCTAGGGTTACAGTTGGAGTTCTACTAGGAGCACCAATCAATAAGCCCGACTGCAGGCCCTGAAACAAACCCATAAGGGGATGTGAGGCAAGCCTTTTGGCGGCCTGTTGGCTCGTCCACACCCTCCTGCGAGTGTAAGGTTACAGGTAGCACAGAGCTAGGTTAACACACACACACACACACACACACACACACACACACAAGCAAATATGCCACAATGAAAGTTTTCTTTTTCTTTTCATACTCAGGAGGTTCTTGGTTACACTGGATAACCTGTATTGTGGTTTCCCAGTAGAGGTCCCAGGTAGACTGCTCTATACCACTCACCTGGGGAAGACAGTGTCACCTCAGGGAGGGCAGCTAAAAAAATAAGAAGCTGAGCCCCCACAGGCAGAGAAGGAGCATGAAACGTGCAGGTTAAGCACAACCAACACCTTCCTGCCTGTTTCAAGCCTCTGAACTGCCGGTACACTGAGCTCAAGATGAAAGAGGACCTTTGCTTACACGGGGAAGAACAAGTGGGAGTCAAACCAGGTCATAAACAAATTATCTGTATTTTTTCCAAGTGAGTACATGGGAATTCAGGATTGTCAAGTTAATCAGATGGTGTGCGATTACAAGAGCAATTGTATGTGGGTCATGCTGCGACTCTTCTGACTCTTTTCCCCCCATTTCTCATTTCATTAGTTTCACCCCACTCTGTCTCTCTCTCACTGTGACTGCTTGCTTTGCACTGTTGTTCACATTTTTCTTCTGAGGCAGCTAAATTTAACATTTACACACTAAACAGCAGAGAATACTCCTCAAAACAGCATTAGTAACAAATTAATTTACAAGATTTTTGTCCTTGTGACAATCATTATACACTTGAGGACTAAAAGTCACACTCAAGTCCCCTTCCTCTAACGCTTTAGGGCTGTCGGGCAGATTTAGCCTCATTGGCCTTATCCAGAGCCTTCTTTCCCCATCTTTATCTCAAAAAGTCAGCAGTTCTTAATTTGGTTTTACACGTGTTATTTGAGCTCTGGTGACACCTAGAGTATAGCTGAAACTTTTGTAAAAAACTAACTATGATAATTTAGGAATCTTGAGATTTTTGTCCTGGTTTGCTTTTAAAGGGTAAGTGCAAGCCTATAAGAGCCAAAAACATAACTTATAGTGAAAAAGTTATATAACTTTAAGTTATACATCTTTTCTACTCACATGTCACTATTTATATCAATGTCTCCATAACTGTGTATTTTTGTATCATGGAGACTTATGCAGGTTAGTATTAAAAAAATAAACAAAGCCTGCAGAAGGAGTAGTTAAACGGGACCACTAACACCACTATAGAGCAATGTTTTCACAAGTGGGTCCCCATTTTGTTTGTATTGTGCATGTAAACAAAGATGAATATGTATGAATGTGAGCATACAGGTAGCGTATTTTACATCCTGCCTTTGGTTTGGACATTACTCTGCTGATTGGGAGTTGGTTACAGTAACACTCCAGTAAATGAGGCAACGCACCAACAATGGAAGGGAAGAAGAAGACTGCTAGGAAGCAAATATGGATGTAAACAATACAGGGTTTAAAATATTTTCAAAAAATGGGCTTTGTATACATTTTATGAGGAGGGAAGTGCACTCAAAACATTTGTTTGACCTCAAGGATACACACCATGTATTTTAATGAGATACATTGAATGTAAACATAATGTTTGATTGTTTACAAGAAAACCTTAAACTAAGGCAGGAGAAGAGACATAAGATGACTTTCTTTGAAAAATGTAATTAACATGTGGAGCATTGGGTTGCACGACTTGGCCTTGGTTCTCATTCCCCTCACGACTTGAAAGGTGGGAAACGAAGCAGTTCTTCAACACAACAACCGTACTGTCAGCACGCCCAGAACCTTGCCAGCTCTCATAATTACCTTGCATTTAGGTGGCCCTCTCTATTGATTTTGGCAGCGATAAAACTGGACCCAAACTGAGTGTGAAACCACAGGACTGTCAGTGGGGCAGGTAGCATACGGAGGACATGCTGGGGCTCATCCACAGTTCCCCAACACAATTCCCCTAAATTTCCAAATCAGACTCTCAACACTTAGATGTAGCAGTTTACATTTGATACAGTTTATGTGGAAACACTAAATTAAGTTCAAGGTTTACATTAAATTTCCAATGGAACAGACAAAGTTGATTAAAAAACGATAGCAGCAATAATGGCTTTGCTCATATCCATCCATTTAGTGTACAGTGTATCTTGCTCAATTGCATTCAGTCTGGACTCTGTACCAGGAAGCATTGGGCAGGGTACACTCCGGACAGGTTGACAATCACACAAGCTTATACATTCAGACAAACACGATCACATTCACACTTATGGAAACAGGGAGTTCTAACTTGCTCCTTCAAGCATGATAAACTGTACTAAAAGTCAATCATAAAATAACAGCATGTTATCAGTTTGACATAATCTGAAGGCCAAAAAATTAAAAGGTTCTGGAGCTAAATTTAGTCTGCTGGCTGTACTATAGATGGATTTGATGGAGGAAAACTAGAAATTACCTTTGTTTTTGTGTGAATAATACTGTATTGACAGGGAATATGAGGTAAATGCTTTGTGGCAGGTCAATTAAACAACACAAAAACAACTAGCATCAGCAGTATTTTATTGCTATAGCTTTTTCATTTATTTTTCAGTTGGTAACGTAAGACAAAAAAGTAAGACAAACTTCTCCAAGCATAGGACTGTCAAATTTGAAATCCTGACAATATTTCCTTGTCCTGAATTGATTGAATGGTGAGTGGTCTGAGCCAAACCCCAGACTGCAGTGTTTCTGAGAGCCCCGGTGACTAACTGGGTGATTAGAGTCATTATGTGGGTATGCAGGACTGTCAGCAGCTGCGCCAGGTGGGCACAGCGGCCCCTGAGTGAGGAGCAAACACACAAAAAAAGAGCAAAAAACTGTTAACAGCACAGCTGACCTCAAGCAGAGACTGACGCTGAGAATGAGAAGATACTGATATGCAAATGATGAATAACAGTAAAGAAATGTGGGTGTATGACTTGTTAATATGCTAATATTGGAGCATAAAACCGGCATACATGTTTGACAATTAGATGTATTTACAAGCTTGATGCAGTGAAGTGCGCTCATGGCTCTGTGGGAAATCAAGAAGAACTGAAACCATTTGCTGTGGGAAATCAAGAAGAACTGAAACTATTTGCCAATACTGACTACATCGAGTGTTAATGAGCCATCTATTGGAAATCTGGGCACGAAACATGATGTTGGTCTTCACCAATTTCCAGACAAAGGAATGTGTCAGATTTGATCTCCAGTGACAACTTGTGCCTCAGAAATGGGTTTAGAAATATCTAGTTGATGACACTGACTGCATATACGTCATCGTATAACTATGATCAACAATTTTGAATATGAACCATGTTCATAAATAGAACCCAAAGCAAACCACACTGAGCGAAACAATTGCACTGTGAGACTGACGCATTATTTCCTCCATCGTTTGCTCTCTGTCAACCTACTCAGTGAGGTATGTGCAGCGCCTAATTGAGGTGTCTCCTGAACTGAGATGTAATAGAGCTTGATTACATGGAGTCAACCTCCTGATAATGTTAAATGGCTACAACTGCAAGCAACATTACCCCCTCAAGTCAGAGCTTTTCAGTTAATTAGAGCAATACGTCTATACTAGGTGGGGAGGTTAATGAAGCACAACAGGGAGGAATGTACAGTGGATGCGTGCGTGAGTAATATTATCATTGGGGCTTTCAATTATCTGTAGTTAAATGGAGAGTGGGCAAAAAAAACCTACATATTTTGATATGCAGTAATACATTTCAAAACGGCAACAACACCTCTACGTCACCGTGTCTTAAAACTGAGCATTTTCATTCCTAAAAAGATGTGATTTTAAGTTTGACAAGACGGTGGACGTGTCTTCAAAAAGAACCTATCATGCATGCCTCTTTTCTCATCAACCATGGCAGCTGCAGGCCAGCATGTATTTAACTGAACAGGTGCACTGAGTAACAGGCAAACCCCATCTGCTAAAATAACCTCCATCCCCATGCTGCTCTCTCACTGTGCCCTCTGCACAACCTGCATGTGCAGACCACATTGCGACCACATTGGGTCATCATGTTTTCATCAGTGACCTCACTGAGGACTGGACACACCCGTCTGGGTCGCAGCAGGGGTCTCTTTCCTGCCTGGTTTTGATGCAGCTGAAATCGTCCATCCACTGACACTGAAAAATCCAGAAGCCCAGTGATTATTATTCATGATAAAACTCAGCTGGTCTGTTGGACAATCCCAGAGACACAACCTGGGTTTAATTAGTGTGACAGTCACCATAGTTAATGATTCTGAAAAGAATTTGTTCTGTTCTCATTGTTGAGCTCTAGAGATAATTAACATGCGTCAAATTCATTTAATTATGTAAGGTATGTAGAATAAGATAAGTGGTTTTATAAAACAATTGCATTTTTTTGGGGGGGGGTGCCTTTATTATAGATCAGTGGAGACTGACAGGAAAGGGGGTAAAGAGAGGGGAATGAAATGCGGTCGGGAGTCGAATCGGCGACTGCCTGCCAAGAGTGTCTTGCGCTCACATGGTCTGCGCCCTAACCACTCGACTACTGGGCCGTCCAACAATTGCATATTTTGAAGGGAATATTTTGTGACACATACAAAAGAGCTAAAGTGCTAAAGCTAAAGCTTAAGTAAGATACTGTAGGATTTTTACCACCATGAAAACATTCTAGTTTATAGTTTATCTGTCATTAAGGTTTAGTGACAACACAAGGGAATCAGAAGACACACCTTTGTAACAGCAACAATCAGGCTATTATGTAAAATACAAATCTAATGTGCAGGTACTCAGTAAATTAAAAATGGGTGACCCATAAATTACCCTGAATAAAATTGTGTACACATATACTGTAACATCAGTAACATCATGGTCTTCCTACAAAGAATTATCTCTGCTGTGCATTAATCAAAACTTTGCACAATGCCTTTTATTTTTTTTGTATTTGTGTTAATATGCGGATTAGATTAATTAAGTTACACTAGACTTGTTTAAAGACTGAGGCTAGTGTCCAGATGTCTAAATCCCCCAAAATGAAAATGTCATCAGAGCTGAAAGTAACATGCAAATGTGAAACAAAGAAAACTGAAACATTTAAGAGTAAGCTCTGTCAAACTAGTGTAATTTCATAATTTGACCAATACTTTGTGATAGGAAAAAACAAAAATCTCTACAGAGGGATGAGGGGCCCCAGGTGAAAGTCATGGTGCCTATGGAGGAATGGATGAGGCCAGAGGAGGCTGAAATGATCTGTGGCTCCAGCCATGTTACAGCCAGTCTAAAAGAGGTCATGTGTCAATACAGCAGGATGGTGGTGATGGTTGGATGGTGTGGGGGGTGTTTTCATTGAGCACTGGCTGTCGTTGCTAAAAGTGAAGCCACAGGACATCCTGGCAGCAGGGCGTACCGCCAGGCTAAGACTGTCCAAAAAGGGTTCAGTGAACACTGCAATAAATTCAGCTTGGTGCAGTGGCCTGTTCAGCCATCACATCTCAGTTCAGTTGAATGTCTGTGAGATGAGAAGCCATCCAGGCTGTTCAGGAAGCAATAAGGGTTGCAATGCAATATTAGGAAGGCAGCTCTAATATTTTGTTCATGTGGGGTATGCCATTTACTGGAAGTCTCCATCTAGAGCTTTCAGTATAGCAAATGTAAACAGTTTGTTTGTCCCCATGACAGTAAAGCTATATATATATATGAGACTCTGTATATGAGCCTTGATCTGCCCCTTGAGCTACAGTGGCCTACTCTCTCTTCCTGTTTGCCCTCTCAACACAACACTAAATCCTATATTAGGATGAAAACAGCAATCTGAAGAGCTACATATGCCCAATTAAGAGCTCTTTAACTCACTCTTTCTCATCATTCAGCACTGAGGACCACTTCATTACCACCCCGCTCCTCATGTCATTCAAAAGGTTGGCCAGGCTCTTGGCCCTGGCACTGCTCAGAGTAGATGCCTGCAAGGCAACAGTCATACCTCTATGCAAATACATAACGTTTTACCTTAATAAACATGTTAATTAAAACAATATTTTATTTTATAGTTTATAAATTACAGTAGAATTGCCAATCATGTTCTGCTTTATTTGCTGCATTAATAGACAGACAATAATTTTAACTGTTGCTTGCTAATGCTTTTCCCTCTTAGTCAAGAATCAAGTTGTTAGGGACAAAAATTTCCACATCCAGAATAACAATTCTCACAGAAATGCCACAGCATTTATTCTGGCTTCTTACTGCAGCACAGCAGGAGCTTTAGACTGAGGAGGATAAGCACCACCATTATCGCGAGCAATCAAGTTAATGAGCGTTTAATTGGGAGCACTGTGCTGCAAGCAGTTTAACACAGTAAAGTAAGTGTGTTCTCACCTTTCCTGAAGAGCACCTCCTCTTCCAAATGATTCAGGGATACTCAAAGTACATCATAACCAACAGAAAGTGTTTGTGTGCCAGAGTGAGATGATGGAGACAGTGGTGCTCAGTAAGATTGATGGAAAAGTGTGGGCACTGTGTGTTGTACACACACAAGCACGCAAACACACAAACACACACACACACACACACCTACACCTGGCTGGCTGAGGATAATGTGATAGATTTGAAGCAGTGGCTGTGGCAGGGGATCCAGGAAAGCAAGTTTTTCTAAATTTCACAGACTTGAAGCTATTCCTAGCTCCTATCCACCATAGCTGTGTGAAAGTCTGGGTAGAAGAGATGGACAGACCCACACGCAAAATCCCATACGTCCAAAACTGAGACGTGTCCTAACTAAGCCATACACCTTTTTTAAGTGATCCAACTACAAATGATATTGCAACAAAACCTGTGGGATTTAGGGAAAAATTAACTCCTCAGGAAATCGCTCCCAAGGCCCAAAACAAATGGATTATTTAATATAAAGTATGTCGGTTATACTTTTGCTTTTTAATCTAAGTGCAGTCTGAGACTGTGGAATACTCAACTGGCATAATGACTCAGTGATTAAAATCAGAGCACTGTACTGTGGATAGCCATCAACTGCTCAACCCAGCCCCGTGGCACCATTAGTATGTGCTACAGACCTGTTTGTCACAGAGAGAAATCCAGCTCCTCATAATGAAATTCAGTGGGTGTGCAAGGGTGTATTCTCCCCTGATGAGCCTGAATCATCCTTTTGCCTTCAATTTCCCTTTTCCAGTACACCCTCCCATTGTCCTTTCCAGACTCATTATGACTCGGTTTTTTACGAGTCTAGAGCCCATTTGATGTATAATGATGAAGCAACACAATTTTTTAGCTGCTGGCATGCTGGCTGAGAGCCGTGAAAACAAAACGACAAAATCCCTCTGAACAAAAGAACTCACTCTGATGCTTCACTGCATATGACAAAGCGACACACAAAGAAACACACGCACTTATGAAAATGCAATTAACATAGAATGTAATTAATATTTAGTCTCCATTTCTGTGATCTCTTTCCATTTCTATTTCCCACTCAGCTCGGGGATGGACTACACCCAGTATGGGTCCATGCAAAACAGAACAATCCTGCCAATAACCTATGATAATTATAGTAGACAGCCAGTGTTCACAATGACATTTGCTACATTGATTCCATACCAAAAACTGTGTATATCATTACATCTACATATCATTATAATAACAAAATATCAAACTTATGTGAACATCGATTTTAGTTCAACGCCAAATAACTCACAGCACCACAGACAAATATACTCATGGATTCATTACGGCCCTGGAATATAAATGAAATATTGCAAATGATGTATTTGTGTGAAAGTTGGACTATCAATCTGCCTGTGGCCTTTGGTTAAGATCTCAAAGGCGTGTGCCCCACATGTCCAGCTGGTATTGCACACATACTTGTGCTCCCTGTCTCCCTCCATCTGCTCTTGTCCCCGTAGTTACAGCCACACATTTCCTTCTTCATGCTGGGGCACTACCTGCCAAGTAGGGAACATTACAAGCTCCACTGTCTCCATGCTGGTCGTCCAAAGGTCCAAAGCCATAAGTACAGAAAGGCTTTCTAAGTGAGAAAATAATTTCATGCACAACTGAAAATCTTACAGGAGCTAGGAAAAAGCCAGAGTTGAGATAAGGAGAAGGGGAAGTCTGCTTATGGTTTTACCGCTCTAAAAATACAGGTCTTATCAGCCCTCTTTTTTAACTATGTCTATATTCAGGTCATCATACTGTCACCACTTTGGGAGAAAAGCACATTTTAAGAATATTAAAGTGGAGAAGGGTGCTTTCAATGCAATACCTCTTCCAGCAAGTAACTAACTAAGCATGAAACTGATGGACAAGTCAAAGGCTACTTCCCAGCTCTTCATGCTGAGTACAATACAAGTACAGAACATTGTTGCTGCACACAACACAAAATCATGCTGATTCTAGATACAAAAATAGAGCTAGTCCATGACACTGTTGTCATGTTTCTTTCTTCCTTCAGATGATTGAGGTTGGATATATAATCAAAAGTACAGCAAAAACAGCTTTGTAGCCTGAATCTCGAAGGCTTTAATAGCTGGCAATGCAACGTTTGGAAAGGGAGTGCAGTCAAGCATTAAAACTAACTTCTCTGATGCATGGTGTTGTATTTCAGTAAAGAGAGGACTCACCATAAGGTTCTGGTCCTGGAGAAGCTCTTGTCAACTCTAGAGAGAAACAAATCAACAGCAGATTAATGTTGGTTCTCATCCTGCATTACCGTAAGATGATTTTAAAAAACATCTGAGGAAGGTGAACCAAAGCGAGAAGTGTGAAACCTAACAGATATGGATTCTTATATTGGGGTAAGCGACGAATGACCTTCATTTCTTTCCATTTAACACTGGGAGGGGTTATTTTAGCCTAAATAACAGCAGGTGTTAGAGAATTTTCTTTTTCTTTTTTCTGCAACGTCTTTTGAAGGAAATATTTTTTTCAGGGAAGAAAAAAAGAACTTTTTTATGAACCTTTTTTTCTACCAAACCAATGAAAATACTTGCTTAGAAACCTTAGATGCAAAATGGTTACTGCTGCCATATTTTTTTAACGACTTGGGGGGGCAGCAAAAACAAGATATAAACACGACATTAACATATTATCACCTTAGTAAGTTGAAACGGTGAACTTCCTGCTAATGTACACATCAAGTAGACACAGAGCAACATTAGCATGAATTTAAGTCCAGTTTCTGTTCACCTGTCGAATGTAAGAGTGATTCACTCTCCTTTAAATTCCTGTTTGGTTTCACTCACTTGGTTTTGCTCCACCAGCTTTTCACAAACTTTCTGTTCACTGTTTGGTTCTTGGCAGGAAGTAAACAGTGGGTTTATCTGAATGTTTTTTTGTGTAGTTTTTTTTTCTGTTGCCTACTGTGTCTTGAAAGTAGGGAAACTAAATAACAACAGTAAAGTCGCCATGAAAGAAAAACAGTGAACAGCAAGACACCATAAAACTCCACAGAGTGAGGGGAGGGGCCGAGTTGGGTAATAATCCTCATGTTTTTGTTGAGACAGGAGACCCCTTTCATGTCATATGTAATGATTTGATCAATACAAAAAATACTGTTCAGTGCAGGTTATGCTTTCAACACCACAATGTGCCTCTGTAAAGCCAGATGAATATGATCCACATCGCCTCCCTCCACTGCTCCCTTTTTCTCCCTCCCCTCCTTTATCCGTTCCTCTGCCTGCCAGCTCCTTGCTAAGTACATCCAGAGTGGGATTGTCTCAAAGATGGGAAGTGTTGTTTGGCAGAATCAGGCAGGAAGACAGATAAGGTGTTGGAGTCTATCGTAGAACTGTCTGATTAGGGGGTGTTGTTTCATAAAAAGAAGTCAAAAATATCACATATGATTAAAAGGATTGTGATCTGTTGCTGTTACATGGAAAGATATAAGATAGGTTGATTTGACTAATGACAGAAAGGGGAAGAGAGCTCGTGTGTTTATAGGTAAAATTAACTGCCAGGAAGATAAAAGGAAGGAATAGGAGATAAAAGGCAGCCAGCAAAGGGAAACTATGGGTTTGGCTGTTTTCCTCTGTTGGTGAATTAGATTCAGAAGTGACAGGAGTTCTGTGGTTTTGTGGTGCTCTCTTTCTATTTACCCTGCATACAAATGATGTGGGGCAGACTCTCCCACCTGGATCAATCTTTGAAGCAGCCCCTGAATAGACGACAAACAATCTACTGATAAGCTTACCCCTTCCTCCCCAGGGCTAAACCTTTCAAATGATTAATGCTGCCTTTTAATGCAGACACACTCACGGGCCCCCACTCCGTTCTTCAGGAAAAGAACAAAATCAAAACAACCAAAAGGTAATTGAAGTCATTCCTCTGACAGTTTCCCTCAACAGGATAAAGGGAGAAAAGACAACTGAAGTTTGGTTTAAGTAAAGTGTGCAACAGCAATTTGTTGCAATGAGACTCAATTTCAACTACTCGTGGGATCACTGCTGGGTCATTTCAGGTGTCTACTTCAAATAATCCACAGTTCTCATCCTGAGCAAGATTTCTCAGGAAGTAAAACTGAATCCAATGTGTAATGACATATTTGGTTTTTCCAGTAGCTTGGTAAATTCTACAAAATCAATATACTTACTTGTCATTAATCCACAGTCCGTTGACTTTGACACAAAGTGTTTTGCTAATTCCTTTTCCTTACATGGTCTCACGAAAAACCTTCCAAAATGATGAATGACATTCCTGGCAATGTCAAAAACCATTTACTGTAAGATTTACCCATAAAGAGTAGGGATGCATTCAGGCAACACTCACATATGATTTACCGTCACCTCCATAAAATATTCATAGAGCAACATCTCACTCCATTTTAAAATAATTGATTTATGCCATAGAAGGGTTGGGATGTATATCAACAGAGTGCACGGTCGGATACTATGTGTATCACTTTTAAAACCTTGTTTCTGCTTAAATATACCTTCCTCTTAATATATTACACACATCCCTGCTGCAGGGATGGTGGAGGAGATATTCTAATCCTTTATTCCATTAAAAGACCAAATATTGAACTGTAAACAAACTGCACTATGAGAAAAGGTCCGGCATTGAACATGTCACTTAAGTAACAGAGCATACATATTGGCCTATTAGCAAAATGTATTTAAAGTATCAAAAGAAAAAATGGCTCCAGTGACTCATAAACTATTATATTATTGGATTATTATTGCTGATGTATTAATGGGTAAACAGCATTTTACTGTTGAATCTGGACAAGATGGAGGTAACTCCAACTACTTTTCTGTTGGGTAGTTCAGTCCAACGCAATGCATGTTATAAAGTTGTTATATGTTATGTATGGAGAACTACAATCCTAATGTGGAAAATAAGCAGTTGATGGTATAACAAAATGACTGTAAATACAATTCTAACTCTAAACATTGGTTTAGTTACGTTTTAAGTTACTATTTAAAGAGCAATGGGTCAATCCTCAACAGCATGCCCACACCACTGGGTGGCAGGATAGAGCTGGGTGGTGACAACATGTCTAATGTGTGCATCTGTGCATGTCTCTGTCTTCACACTGATAACACTGTCTTCTGCTTCTGCCAGCTCTATAGCTCACTAGCTCGTTACTATCTCTAGCTCTGTCATTCTACCCCTCCCCCACCAAACCCCCACTTTATGTGTCCTTCCTCCCCTCTCTCCTGTTGTCAAAATATTGGATAAAGTTATATGAGAGAGAACAGAATGATGTCAGAAACTGAAACAGTATCACTGCAATGTGTCTGACATCAAACAACTCTTACAACGCACACTCTTAGGCCCTGGTTCTGTCACTAGACACAACTCACCTTTGTCTGTGTCTGCAAAATGTATTTGACATGGAAACACTGACATTATACAAGTTGCTGGTGAGGGCTCTGCTCTTTTGCTGTGTTTGTTATCCAGTGTTGAGAATGGAAATATTAGTTTGCCAGTCAGCGATATGCTGGGTGATTATCCACCTGCTGACACAGGCAACACACTATTTTGGTTTTTAACAGTCAGGACCATCACATAAACAACTACACCTCCATCCACTGTGGGGGCACGTGACACTCACTGGCAGAAGGACACAAATAAGCCGAAGGTAGCAAAATGAACTTTGTTAATAAAAGTGTTATATAAATAAAGTTTATTATTATTCTGCATTCTGCTGCATTCTAGTTAGCAGACACATTTTTGTCTCTTGACTAATTGATTAATTGATTAATCCTGTCAGCTCTACTTTTATGCAGATTATGAGTTCTTCATGACTTTCAAATTCATGACTCATTAGATTTAAACAGACTAATAACCTTAGTGTAGAGTTTATTCCCCATGTTAAATGTCTGCATGTTATTATAATGAGCCTAATTACTCCAGTATAGAAAAATCATTTGATTTTAAATGAGCTGAAACATTCTCAGTAAGATGGATATTGCAATTTATTATTTTCTTGTGTTTTATAATGACACATATATTTTGATAGCATATCACATGGATTTCACTGACTGCTGAGGGAATGAAATGTCTTATTAAACCTCTTCTCCTCCTCTAGGAAGTGGAGACAAAAAAAATGCATCCATTCAGGGGCGCCTTGGTGGCTCACCTGGTAGAGCGCGTACCATTAAGGCTTAGTCGCTGCATGTCATCCTCTCTCTCTCTCTCTCCCCAACTTTCCTGTCTCTCTCTCACTGTATCTATAAAGAAAGACATTAAAAATGCCCCAAAACAAAAACAAAAAAAATGCTTACATTCCGACAGAAATCTCTGTGAACTGTGAGAAATCAATATGAGATGTAGCCACATGTATTCATCAAGGCTAAGGAAGTGTAACCATTCAGAAGAAGATTGTCAAGAGCACTTCAGTAATTATACCACATCAGCACTCTTCCTTGTTTTTTGGGTTTTTTTTCCTATTTTCAAAGCAGTCCACCCTCAGACCAGCTGTTTTATGTGAGCATCTACAGAGATGGCAGTGAACCAGAATTTCCCCAGCTAATTCAATCTTCAAGCTGCCATCAAACTTTTTAGAATAATTGGACTAAATTGAATGCAGCTTTAGTGGAAGTGACAAGCAAACCCCTGAGGGAAAAAGATTGCTGAGAAAAGATGCAGCCTGGCAGCATCCTGACAATGCAAATAAACATTTTAATCTTTCTAAAATGACGTGAATAACCTAACAGACAAGTGACACTGAATTCAAAAATAAAATTAGGGAATACAAATGAAAGACATCAAATTAATATCATTGAAAACTTCTTTTCTCAATCAGCTTCTGATTTTTGAGCTTGGTGGGGTCACACTTTTTTTCAGATTTTTTTTATTTTCCAAGAAACACTACTGTATGTGTTTTTCTCACTGGTTTGAAATGGGTTTGGCTCAGATGAAAAAAGGTGATGCCATGTAGTTAGAATTTACATTTACATCATAATCTGATGTTTAGTGGTTATTTGGACTCTTTTTACATGACTTTGATGTTGGCTATTTAGTCATGAATATTTAATTTTATAGAAAAATACAGTTTAGAGTCTTAGAGTTTTCAGGATCTTTGAAATTTGCAATAATAGACTTTTTGGACCACTTGGGGGCAGTGAAACTTATCATTATCTTTTAATTTGGTATTATGAACTTGTTTGCTTTTGAAACAACACTAACGTTCATCTGGAGTCATGTTTCTGGCCACCTAACAAATGTAAACCCTCACTCTCTTTCAGCTCAGTTTTTCTGTCTGAAAACAGAAAAAAAAATCTGCCTCTTTAGCTAGTTCTGAAATGTGACAGTTATCATGATGTTGTTCAGGTGGTGTAAAATTAGTTTTCAGATTTTTTTGATAAAAACAGCTGCTGAAAACGGCATTAAAATCCTGAGCTGAAACTCGCAATATGTCGCTGAAGGGAGCTGCAGATTCAGGTGATCATTTGTCACAATGAGCCACCCGTGAGATACACTGTTTACATTGTAAAAATATAAATTGATTAAGGCACAAATCTCTCTCTAAATGCATTTGTATCCGCATACTGATGTCTAGAACGACTAAAATGGATCATAATGGTAATACAAAAATACATAACAGACAGATGTGAAATACAGCAGGAATGCCTGAAAGTACATGTGTTTGGTGTGCACAATAACAGCCAATAGGTCTGATACCTGTGAGGGAAACTTGTAACAGAGTAGTGGGTTATGCGCACAATCCTCTAATCTTTCACTCTGCTGAGCAGTTGCCAGTTGTCTTCGGGCTTAAAGCTGACTTCACTCACAGCAGTGCACCAGCCAGCTGTAACTTGATGCTTGTGAAAATACCAACACATCGACCAGCTTTCTCTAAAACTTCAGTTTACCTCCACAAGCTCAAATCTCAAAATAGGTAAGTCACTCACATCAAACAAGGCCTTTAAGCTTGTGTAGGAGTGTTTATGGGGGCAGTGACTTCACCTGCCTGTTCCCATGCCCTAAATACAAGTGGGAGGTTTAAAGAAAGATTTTACTGAATATCCACAATGTTCAAAATATCCGTTCACCCACACAGTCCTCAACCTTGTATTGTTTTTAATTGTTTTGCCTGTTTAACATGATTGCCAGCTCTGAATTTACATACCATAAAAAGAATCTCACATCAGCCAGGAAAATGGCACAAGAGACAGTGATGCTCAAATAGGGCACAATTCCCAGCTGCTGTTTTTTTTATTTCAGCTCATCTGTTTTTGTTTGCAGTTGTTTATTAATATTTAGTAGAAACAGCCACATTATTATATAATAACAGCAATTACCATTAAATTGTATGCGGAAATTATGCTTCGACAAAATAACTTCTTCAAGGACAAATCCTGAAACAAATGTAGACCGGTAATTTGATGTTCTAAGCCTGGGCTCCATCCATTTCTGAGAATCCCTTCTCTGTTATTCATTAAGCATTAATTTCCCTGCAGAGACTTTTTCAACAACAAGGCTTTTAAGAACAGAGACACATTTTGTTGACAACTGCAAACAAACCATATCAATTTGACACATTAAAGTAAAAGTAAAAAAGCTTGTTCCTTCTCTAGAAACAAATGTGATGATTCATCTGAGAGGGCAGCGTCTTTTCAAAGAAACCTGAAGCCATGGTAGGTTAGAGATCAGAGGAGCAGGCTAGAGACTAGATGGTAACCAGTCTGGATAATAAATGGCTGGAAAAATTTGGGGCAAGGTAAATGAGAGTGGAGCACCATCCATCAACATGCAAGCTACCAAGCTCACAAACTGTTCAAGCAGAACTGCTCTGGGGACCGAGTGAAGCACTGATGCTCCTACATGTGTGAATCAGGACAGACTGTAAAGGTGCTCTGCCAAACTACCTTTAAAATGTACGCAGTAAATGAGTGATTCAATCTACTGCAAAGACTTCCTATTCTAAACAGCTGAACAGATCTTTCCCAGCATACGGCAGTTTGCATCAACAGTGTAAACGACACCTACAGTGACTCCAAATTCATCATGAATCTCTTAAGTCGTCATTTCAAACCTTCATTAACTGACTTTTTTGTCCACTTGCCAGGAGTGACCAAAGATGTTAATAAAACACAGTATATGACCATTTATGATCTCATAGAGCTGACATGACACATGCAGCCTTCATAACAACAGTACATTCATTTAGAGTTTCTAGCAACCTGACCACTTTAAGTCCAAGAATCATTCTCTTTTTAGCTTAGCTTTGGTATCTCATGAGAGGGAAAATCTCTTTAGCTGATAGATTATCTCTCTAAACTCTATGTTCACCAGCTAGTCACTGGTTTTGGATCAGCTGATAGACTGATGGTCTGTCACTAAACTTGTCTGTGTGCAATTTGATGCCGTGCAAGCTGTGTGTGTAGCTTATAAATGTAAATACCACGCTGCTGCACCTGAAAACGGGTGGATGAGAGGAGTCACAGTGAAACATAAACAGTGACATCAGGAACCGTGAAAACAAAACAATGAGTTGAAAGCTGCTAAAACACCCTGTACTGAAGTGCTCTTGACAATCCTCAGGGCAACTACAGAGTCAGGTAATAATTCTCTCTGATTTCATCACTATGAGCAACCCCTGTAACATTACATCACATCTATTGTCAAGATAAAATACTGATCACGTTCTGCAGCAGTAGAATCACTGCCCAAAAGAAAGATCATTCAAAATGTGGAAAATAGCAATAATCCATCCTCAAATATCACTGTGGGCAAAAACACAACACTATATTCCACTGGAAACAAACAGGATTCATTCACAGAAAGTCCAAGCACCTTAAAGGAGCTATTTCTATGTTTTGCTATTGCTACATAGCCATTGTTAGCATTAACAGCTGTTTACTTAACAGTCAAGATGAGTTCAGCATCAAACTTCACTCGCCAAGAGCTGCCTCCAGCGGTGGAGAGCGACGCCAGCGGTAACTCTTGTTTCTATCATGTATTCTCTTCTACTGAAGTTAGCATGCTAACACCAGCAAGCCTTGGCGACAATCACCACCACCCACTGAAAGCTACCACCACAAAATAACTTACAAATAGCCCCTTCAACGACAAGAAATTTTGGTTGTTGTTTGAGACTTTTCCCCACTTAAAGGCCAGTGACTGCAGTTAAAATGAGCCAAAGTGGCCCTTGTTGCACCTCAACTCCAGGCTATATGAAGATATATCAAAGATGTAAACCAAGAAATGGTAATAAAACACATCTTTCTGGTAGGTCCACAGAAAACTGAAAATAAAATGTGAGGTTCGAGTATAGTTGGGAGCACTGGTGTGGGAGTTCACTTGAGAGCATTTTCAGAATACCACATTTTATTTTGGACTACTACTCCTAGAATCTCATCACATCTTGGTACAAAGTGGTTGTTGCTGTTCCAAAAATGTTTTCCGTGCCCTACAGTGGTTGGCAGTATCTGTCTGCGCACACAGGCTAGTTTTCAACCTGAGTCCTACCACAGATATATCAAATTGAGCCTCATGAGTGCTGTCTAGGCAGACTTGGCAGAGCCCACAAGCAGCAAAATACAACAGTAAAAGTAATTTCATTGGCTCATGAAATTTAATGCATTGTGTAGCTGAGCAGCTCATTGCTCATAAACCAAAGTATTTTCATATCTGAAAGATTCACATTGTGACTGTTTCAAAAGGGAAAGTCCTCTTTTACACCATGCTGATGAGATATTTAAGTTATTCGCTACCATCAAAGGGAAGATAACTGCTCCCTTTTGTTTTCCTCAGAGTGATATACACTACCTAAATAAGCCTGTAATTGAATCCTTAATCTCACAATAACCCAATATTCCCAGCATTTAATTGTTTTTCTTAGAATGACACAGCATTTCTCAATGTGTTTATTTTCGCCCAGAGGAAAAAACAGCACATTAGCAGTAATCAAAAAAAACCCTTTATGTCTTGATCATTTTTGGATTCACTTATTTAATCTGTAATGGACTGCCAAATGTTCTCAAACCACCAGTGTATTGCTTTTATTCACTATCACACATGTAGGATATTTTGCTGACCTCTGTGCACTGTCTGACCAGCAACTTCCGTCCCAGAAAGAATAAATGCTGGACCATCATCCTGATGAGCCAATCACATGCCAGGTTTATTTAAGTTCTCCCTTTGTGGCTTCACACATTAAATACAATGATTTCATTGTTTCAGCATCTCAACAGTTAGTCACTATTGATGGTTAAAATTGTAAATGAGGACTTCACTGTGCTGACAGTCTAGTTCTGCAGTATCTGGGCAGGCACAGTGCAACTGGCTGAGCAGCCTCTCATCTTCTTCTCACGACACCTCTGTGACAGTCAGATGAGTTGGCAACAAGATGCAACAGGTAGACAAATGCTGCCATGTAGTTTTACAAGAGCCGACAAAGGTTGCAAATTCCAAATTGCACTGTACGCCCAGAGGGATTAATTCTCCATTATCTTACCCTCCGTAAGCTCCAAATGTGAAACTCCTTTTCCTCTGAGGCATCCTGCTGAGCGGTTGATGACACGTCCCAGTGGTGTGCAGGATAGCAGTGCAGTTAACAACACAGGGCTACAGAATAACAGCCATATTTCTTCCTTTTCCTATCTCTGTTTTTTTTCTCTACGCACCTCTCTTTCTACACCTCTTACTCTTTCTCTTCTCTCCTCCCTCTTTGTCTCAGCCCTCACTGGGTGTGTGTGTGTTTTGTCTCAGAGTATTTTGTGTGCGTACACATCCCAACCCTCCCTCCTTGTGTCTCCTCTCTGCTCTCTGACTAAGTAGCTCCTTTCTCTGCCAGATTAAAAGAAAGGTGCGTCTGGGTGTTCTGGTGTCCCTTCGTCCTGGAAACAAACAGGATGATTTCTCTGACTATGATTAATTCCTTCTCATTTCCAGCAGGAAGAGGGCACAAAATGTCCTAACCATGTCCCATGAGGGCAACTTTCCTCTGCAATTCAACTCTGGCTAGTCATCATGTGAATCAAGGTTCTTGCAGAGAATAGGCGTAGCGTCACAACACACAAAGGTTGCTGCAAACAACAATTACTTTCATTATTGATTACTGTGCCAATGATTTTCTTGACTGATCATTTTGACTATTGAATGCTGGAAAATAGTGGAAAATGCCCATTATAATTTACCACTGCATATTCAGTTTACTGTCATAAAAGACGAGGAAGAACATCAAATCCCTATATTTCAGACGATAACATTTTCACAAAAAAAAATAAAAAATCCACTAATAAAAAATAGTTACCATTACATTTCAATATGTAGATCAGGTGACCAATTAATGAACTACTCGTACAGCTCTACTTTTCAATATTATATATACTATTGACTTTTATATATATATATATATATATATATATATATATATATATATATATATATATATATATACACAAACACTTTTACAAACACAGTTATAAAGTGATACTTTAATCATTTATGTATAATATTAAGCAGCTTTTTTAAATACGAAGTTAGAATATTTTATTTAGCTCTTTATTAAGTGGCAGGCTGCCAATGTTCAGGACTGATTCCTTTCTTTGAATGCTGAGGAGGACTCAGTGATCTGGCATTGCACTGGAGTTGCAGTGCCAAGGTGCCGTGCCAGCTCACCTTATGCTAATTTGGCAGACACCTTTTTCATTTCCATTTGGCTGTCGTTGGAGTCTCAGTTTTGAACCCGATGATTTGAAAGCAAACAGCGCATGGTTGAGTGTCACCATCTGAGTGGGTCAGACAGATCTGGAATTATTTTTCCAGCGTTATGGCAACTAATGACAAGTCCCACTGAAATTGGGTTGGGTTTGAAGCAAAGTATCATCTAATGCAGGCAAGTCTCTCATGCTGCCTGACCTACTTCAACCTGGCAATTCCAGCTCTGTTACTGATATTCAAACATTTTGCTGTGATCACAAAAAACAGAAGAAGATGCATAGTATTTTACCACCAAAATCAGCATAATGTCTCTTGAACCTCCTGAATTAATCAAATGCAGAGATGTGTCGATATGACACCTACACCAGGGTGCTTGAAAAGTGATATCTTTGTCAATCTGCTGGCAGAGCATGTGTCTGCTTGTAGTCAAACAAGAGAGGACAATCTCACATCTCCTCTGATATCACCTCCTTCTTGTCTCTTCTCATTGTCTTTCCTCTCCATTTCACCTCTCTCTCTCTCTGTCCGTCCTTCCCTCTGCTCTTTTCTCCTTTCATGTCCTCTCTGTGCGTCTGGCTGCCCACTCTCCTGCCTGTCTTATATACTGTTTATCTGAGTAAATCATTGAGTTTTTGCTATGACGGGACTGTATATCCTTCCTTGCCCTGTCTGGTTCAAGTGCATTGATTGTCCTCTAGTACCCCTACACATCAGTGCTAATGTCAGGGTGCCCTGATGACTCCCCAGTCAACCTTTTGTGATTCTATTAGGTCTGACTGGACTCTGGCCAGACACAGGCTATAAATCAAATCAGAAGCTTAGGGAGGAGGACATAGGAATGTACCATGCATATCCAGTGTCCCCATCAAGGTCTTCAGTTGATTCATATTGATACTGCTTGTCCTGAGATATCTCATTATTCTGTCTCTCAAATAAAAACAATTATCTATCATCTATTATGAACTAGGCTTCATTCTCGTTTCAGCAGAGGTGGGTCAGTCTCCTGGAATTAGACTGGTTTGAAGCTGGACCATTAGGACAGTTTGCAAATTATTCAAATCCCTCTTAGTCCTTTCAGTCCTTGTATGCCTTTTATATACATTTTTCATTTTATCTGACAGCTTTTTTTGCAGCTTTATTATCCAGAAAAAAGTATTTTCTCATTACAGTCCACAGGCAAAAAATCAGAACCCTCCCTCAGACAGATCCCTTTTTTATTTAAAGAAAAGGTAGGCACAAATGGCTGCTCCTGCTTTCCAGTCCGCTTGTCCTGATAATGATACTGAAACCTCATGCCTCTGACAGAATGATTCTCCAGAGGCAGACTTCTGCTGACAAACTTGTTATTGTCACTACAGTAATATAGTTTCAAAAGCTCTTTTCACTGTTGCTTTTCCCTCTTGTCCCTCCAGAAGTGTCCTTCGTGATGGTGGGGGAGAAGAAAAAAAAGCTGTATACCAAGAGTAATTTGTGTGAGGCAGGTGAAAGGGAAAGGGCAGTTTGGTGTAATTAGTCTATGTCACTAGACATGGCAGGCTGGCTGGAGAGTGCTCCAAAAGCAGGTCAGACTTGACTTTGAGGACTTGACTGGCAACGGGAGGAGGGGGACAGTAATGAGAGGCTGCCCTCTGTGAGATAGGGTTCAGCCCATCCTCCAACACTACTGTGGCAGCAAAGGAGAAATACTTCGCTAACAAACCACCTCCAGGGCAACAGACAGAGTTACAACACAGAGTAAGGTTTGTTATCCAGACACTACATCTGTCAGTAAAATGATGAATATGCTGTCAGGAGAAAAGACGAATGTGGAGAGTGACATAATAATTGCATAAACAGAATTATCATGAACAAAGGCAAGATGATAAAGACAGAAACCCAGAGAGGCTTATAATAGTTTTGTGGTTCACACAGCAGGTGATACCCCTCTGAACAGAACACTGTCTTAGTTCACTACCTGACACACAGTAGCTGATATGCAAACAAGACTACCATCACCGTCACAGCTGGAGCATGTGCAGAATGTGCTTGGCACCTTGTTTAAATGGAAATAATCATTCAAAAGTGCATCCTCTGGGGATCATGAGTGTCTGTACAGAATTTCATGGCAATCCGGCCAATAGTTGTTGGGATATTTCATTGTGATGGACTGACCAACGGACAGAATACTATGACCTGGACAAATGAGAATATTCACAGGCTTCTATCCCTATAGCCTCACCACTGCCAAGGTTAAATAAACACAAAGGGCTTATAATCATCTTAAGGTTCAAACAGCAGTTGACACTTGACACCAGGTTGCTGCCATGACCCACAACTGTAATTTACAGCAGCCAATCAACTGCATGTTCAGCACAAACACATTCTCCCGGAGTAGCCATCCAAACACCCACACTCTGTTCAGGTGAAAACAGTCAGTAAACCTTGGAGGACAGCAACAGCTTTTCTAATGTTGGTCTTAAGGGCTAAGGACCTATTACATAGTACAGTTCCTCCCCTGTGGGAACAGCAAAGCAGGACACAGACATAAAATATTTACCAGCTGTGCACACAACTACACCCTTGACAAGATCACAAGGACAACAAACTCTGCCTCAGTGGCCAGAAATGCCCACAACCACATTTTTATTTCCTTGTTGTTGAACTTCCAGGATAAAATGCACTTTTGCTTTGCTTCAAAAAGCACTACTAATCTTTTTTTTTACAGTGTGATATATTTACAACCCTACAAGCAGTTAAAGGCAGCATCAAAAACTCATCAGCAGTAAATCAGATTTTAAAGTAATGACTTTCATCTATTGTATTTTGAAGGCTGTTAAAAAGCCCTATGAAGCTGAATTATCATCATGCTCACTTCAGCCAGGGTTTTATGTAATAATGGCAAACAGGAAGGAGGAAGCCAAAGGAAAAGGAGGAGGAAAAGGCATGAGACCCATTAAGTTGTCTTGGAGCAACACTACCTCTCACTGTTAGCCAGAGGAACTACTTTTCATCCTCTCAAGCTGCTGAGTGTCTCAGGGGCTGTTTGAGAGCCATGTTTGACACAGACAACTTTGAATTTTAAGCAGATAGACTTCGCTCCCTTTCAAGCAACGGAGTGTACCGCCTATGATGAGCTTCACGGCAGAGAGAAAAGAGAGCAGGGAGAGAGACACAAATAAAGTATTAAGATTTTATCTCTTTTATCTTCATTACACTGTTCATTATTCCATTTCAGGTTGTGCACACGTTACTGGTCAGTTTAGTTAAAAGGCTACGGAGCAGAAACAGGCACTGCAGAGGCGGCCACTGTTCCGTAACCAAATGCAACAAATGAGATTCTCTCTCTGCCACGATTTGCAAGAGCGAGATAATCGGGGTTGCTGACATTGTATAACTCGCTCATCAAAGAGAGACAGATTCCAGCAGGAACCTTGGAGACTATTCTTGTCCTCCATCACCCAGCCCCTCTAGATCTGAATGTCATGAATTTCACAACTCCTCTCCAGGCCATGATAACAGAGGAGGAGGAGGAGGAGGGAGGTAAGGGCGTCATAGGAAAAAAAATTAGGGAGATAGAGAGAAGAGAGACAGAGGAGAAAAGAAAGAGGGTGTTGATATATATAGTATGATCAGACATGACAAGATCCAGTTGATTCTTACCTCATCTGTCTTTATACACTCCATTTACAGTCATGAGTAACGTGTAGAGCAGCAGAGACAAAGAAGAAATATGAAGTCACAAATCACACCAAACAGAACGGGAGATTTTTTGAATGTGTCCTTTGAGCAATATAAAGTGAGGGCACAGCCTAGCAATTTACAGTGTCACCACTCACACACACACACACACACACACACACACACACACACACACACACACACACACACACACAATCCCACTGAAAAGCCCCAGCCAGCCACGTAACTCATCCTCTGGGGTGAGAACTAGGAGCAGAAGCCCATTAGAAAAAATAAAAGAGATGTGGAGAGTAGAGGAGAGGCAGGGGAGAGAGAAACCAAGCTTATTTTTCATGTAACAACTATTGAGTCAAGCAGGAAGAGAAAACCCTGTGGGGCACATCCTTGGATTAATGACTTTGCAGACAGAGGAGCAACAGAGACTCAGTGAGGGGCTGACTTTGATTTATCCACATGAGAGGGTTAGACAGGCAATATGAGGAGGCAGGGAGAGATTTCTAATCATGCAGCTTCATCAAAATAATCATACATTCAGACCTCAGGGCCTGTTCTCAGCCTTGACATGACCTGCAAAGGCTGTTTGGGGCTTTCCCTTCTTCACTGCATCTGCCATCAGATTTAAGGTTCTTACACTTCAAGAAAGGTCCACGGACAAAGATCAGCCCTTTGTAGAAACATATGTTTACAGTTCAACAGGATGTGGCTGTCAATATAAAGAGGGGGTTGTTCAGGCAAAGTTGTCCATCAGACAAGGGGTGTTTGTTTGTTTCCTCTCTTCATGGCATCACTTAATTGGGGGCTGGTTCTATCCAAATTACCTGTCACTTTGCAAAGTAATGACATTTAAGTGTCAGAGAAAATGTCAAATTTATATGATCAGATTATTACCAAGTGCCCTAAACACTGAACCTTGTTAAACAAAAATGAAGAAATAAAAAAACATTCTCTGCCCAGTGTATAAATACCATATGCTCATTAAGCTCCTTAAATAATAGTATACATTTTTCATCCCTCCTCTCCATACTGCCACCAAAATGACCCTTACATTTTAGCCCCCTCCTCACATTCCACTAACATGCATAACCACAATCTATCTATCTATCTATCTATCTATCTATCTATCTATCTATCTATCTACAATATAGTAGTATGAGCTGGGGGAAAATTGTAATAAACCGACTGTAACTCTAGACGATGACCACTTGATTTGATCAACTTAGTCTGATAATGTCTGATAGTAGCTTCAGCTGAACTTCACAAAGCATTTTTTGTAAAGACCGAGGACTGTGGATTTTGTCTGACATTTCTTCTGTTGGAGTCACATTAGAAAGGTAGGAGAGGAATGGTTACATTAATAACTCTTTCAACACACATATTGTCATTTGAGGACTGTCTAATGATAGACTTTAACTTTTTACTTTTGAAAAACTTAAGAGTCTTAAGGATGTCAATACTCTTCAAATGTGTTGTTGTTGCTGTTGTTGTAGGTTTTATCAAGCAAACACTCAAATAAAGGTGCAGCTGCACCATTTGTTTGAGATAATTTGTTTTTCTTTGCTGTGCTCAAGAGATATGGAATGCACTGTGAATCAAATGAAACAAATTATCAACAATTTTAAATTCAGCAGCTTCTCTGTCTCAGACTCTGAGACTGTAACCAGCCTGAGTGACAAGCAGCCATCTCATACAGAGCTGCTGAAAGCATGATAGGCACTGTCTCCCAGCAACACACGACTTGTAAGACAATGAACCGCAGTGTGCTTTTAGAGAACTTGCAGCTTTCAGCACCATGGACAGCAGCAGCAGGAGCAAGCTCCATTGCAAATTCATATTCTGTACAGCAAAATAGTTCCAACTCTCTAGTCTCAGATTATTTATCTTTCTTGGTTACTTGATGACTACAATTTAAGAAAAGATAATTGCTTCATTTTCATATTTTCATATTTATGTGTATATATATATATATATATATGTAGTATTTCTACATATAACAACCCTGATGTGCTAGAGAGAAACAGCTGATTAAGGTGAGAGAATGTGCTTGGTGGCACACACAGTCTCAGTGTGATCTCTGTGTTCATCCTCCTCTATGGCTCTTGGCAATAGCCCTCGACTTCAGCTGCAGCATCAAAGGGCAAAACAGCTCTTTCATTTGCTTTTGTTGTCCACTGTGGCATTTCACCAAATCTGATGGCGCTGGCATTGTCCAATCCCTGCTGTGGCCCTGACGCCCTGACCCTTTGAGAGCCCCCCCAGACTCCAGCTGGGAATTGCTAAGCTTGCTCCTGTGAGGAGACAATTTGCTGATAAATGTACATATTATATATATACACACACATACACACAAACACACACACACACACACACACATACATAGAGAGAGACAGAGAGAGAAAGAGAGAGAGAGGCTAAGGGAAACAACTGAGCATGATGAAACTGTATTTGTTGTAGCAAGTTGGGTGCAAAATATCCAACTGAAAGGAAATGTACTCCTGCACAATGAAATGTGATTTTACTCAATAAATAAGGAATAATTATCCTTATTAAATTTCAAAACACCCCAGAGGTGTTTTGAACGATAGCGAGCCGGAAGCCAGCTGATATAAAGAACTCACAAACACAGTTGTCTTTCTGGACTCTATATGATAAAGCAATATACACTGTACAGTAACACAAATTCTACACTCAATACTGCCTTATCAATTTCTCTCCAGAAACAGCATTCAAACTTTATAGCTCTGATGCTAGCAATCCTGTGATGTAGAGGGAGAGAGGTGGAGGAGTGTCAGAGCTCTGGGTCATTTTCCATGTGTTCTAAACAGTATTAAACCTGGAGATGAAAACCCACCTCTCTGTTCCACCTTGCAGACTGAACCAAAGCCTATCCAGGATGTCTGTGTTTTGGAATGATGGATGACAGGCAATGCAAGGTCACATCAAAGACACGGGAGGAGAAATTAAATTTAAATTCAATGCATCCTTGGTGACTGCATGGCTCCCTGAATAAAAGATCAGTATTTAAGAGTAGCAGTGTAACCGTTTGAACAAAGGAGCTTCATGCAAATGCTGGTGAGCCTGTAATACAGCTCTACAGACAATTACATGCAACTAGATGAATGTTATAGCAGAATACAAACACACATCGTTTGTACAATACAATATCGTCCTCAGAGAAGTAATCTGCCAAGGACATGAGATTAATATCTGTGGTATATTTTATTAGCAGGACACACGTGGTTATCTACAGCTTATTCTCTAATGGTCATGTCCTCTACATGAAGGTTACCCCAAAACCCTGTCTCAGGATCTCAGTTTTTCATTGTGCAATGCTCCCAACTTTTAAACTTCCTCTTAAACATTTTTTTGGCGATGACAACCAGCTTTATTTTCCCATCCTGCCTGGAGATTTATATGATGCCTTTAAAGCGGATCATTGTTCAAACACAGTTAGATCTTGGCTTGTCAAAGAACTTACTCCATCTAAACAAAGACAAAATAGAAACCGTGACTATTGGCCTAAGAAATAAGAAAAATGCATCCAATTTGTCAAATACCACTGAAATACCTTCGACTTTTCTCTTATGTTCGAGAGAAACAACAACTACCTTCCTTCCTCCCACACCACATTGCCTGGGTTCACCCATCTCTAACCCAATTCAGAATTTCTCACTCATGCATCCATCTCATTTAGACCTGACCATTACAACAAGGCCTTCCACTCTGTAGCATTACAAAACTCCATCTAATCCAAAATGAAGCCAACAAAATTGTCCTCACTTCACTAACTTGCTATTTCAGAAAACAAACTGCACCTCCTTACTTTGCAGAACTCCTCAGGCCTCACATTTCCCCACAAGCCCTCAGATCACTGCATGCAGGCTCTCTTTAGTCCTAAGATTAGTCAGAAATTACACACTTTGGCAGAGCCTTTTCATACCCTGCTCTACTGCGGAGAAATACTTTAACTTGTGAGGCACCACTGAGATTTTAATATGAAGTCTTAAAACCTTCTGCTTTTCCTTCTTCTAAAATTGAATTGTATATTCATTACCTAGATCTTTATTTATAGCCTTTTAAGTAAACAACAGTGTTTTTTGAACATGTATTTTTGCCTTCTATATTATACGCTATTATCCTATCTTTCTGTAATTGTTTGAGACACAGATTGCCCTCCATGCAATCCATGCTCCTATTTAAATTCTAATACATTTCTCCAGCAACTCAAGTAAATACTCCTTAGGTAAGAGTGAGCAGGTCATGTGTAGACACCCATCTTACCCAGAATTCAATGTGATTATTTAGGATTTTCAGTGCATTACCCACATTCTGTGAGGCAGACTAAACGCTATAAAACAGTAAATATGGCAGATTTATTAGATTTAGTAATAAATTAAAGGGAAGTATGTTTCATTTCAAATGCTCCACTCTCCATTTAGTGTACAGCCTTTGCATCGTAATTAGCCACCTGTGTAATGTACATTATGATGCTACCTGTCACCAAGGAAGCTTAAGAAGAGCTTGGAAGTGACTAATTAAACAGATCCAGAGTCTTGTTCAAGGACACTTCATTAGAAGTGATACCTCCTTCTATGTCCAGAGGAAGGACCTGTTCCTGCTCTCAGCCACCTTACTTCCCAAATATTAAAAATGTCAGTTTCCAATCATTCAAAGAAGCTGAAGAACGTCTGTGTTCAGATGATAATTATATCCTTCCTCAGTTTTAGAAATAATTACATCTATTTCTCTTAGATTTTTTAAATCTTGTTTTTATTCACTTAAATTCTGGCTCTTGATGATGCAAGGTTCTGCAACCTGCCCACCAGGAAAGCACTAAAACATGGCAATCCATGAGACAAAAATCAGTGGGTAATTTTGGAGGAGGCAATATTCCTCAGAGGAGCCGTAACATTGCATAGCGGAGCCTGTAATGAGTTAAGCTCAGGGTCACGTGGGGCTTCTGTGAGCTGCTGGCAATACTGGCAAATTATCAGAGTGATCCCCTTTACCACCACAAGGCTTTATTAAGCATTGTCTGGGAGAAGTGGAGTTTTATTGTCATGAGAACAATGGACAAATTTTGGTTAAAAAAGCAGAGCATGGGGCAACCTGGTAGCTGAGTGGTCAGGGCTAAAAGGATTGCCATTAGGGATTTTTTGTAATTGCTTTTCACTGACAGAAAAGTCCAGGTAATGTTTGAGTTTAATCATTTTATAACTGCAATGGTGTAAATAACCACAACTATAGATGTCTTAAGTGATCATAGAGACTGTAGCTTATCAGTCAGAGGAGAAACTGGATATTGATGTTTAATTTAGAGCAAGTAGATGCTGTACAGTGTGTGTGTGTGTGTGTGTGTGTGTGTGTGTGTGTGTGTGTGATGTCTGTGTGACCACTAAGATAAAATCAACAGTAAAGATAAAAGTGAAAGACAGACATTTCATCTTGTTTGAACATTTTTAATCACCCTTTGCTGAGTCACGGTAAAAATACGATTTCTAACAACCAGACCTCACTTCAGAAAAAACTCATACTGCAGCCAACTGCTCGATGCAGGCAAGTTAAGTAAACAGCCACAGTTATCATACGGAGAGCACTGTTGTCTGGGTGCAAAATATAATGACTCACTCATTTAATGCATGAAAGAGAGTCATCCACCAAGCCACTTAGAAACGAATGATTCAACAACATTAGGGATAAAAGCTTTATCAAGCTTTTTTTTACAACTCTTGATTTGACTAGTTTCTATTCATTTTTGGCCTTTTAACAAGCAGTATTACACACAAACAAATTTCTTACGTCAAATAGCATATATTCTTATTATCTGTCTGTTGAATATTTCAGTCTCTTTTCCTGTTGAGGCCTTGCTCTCTCTTTATATCTGCATTTCACAATATCTAAAACATCTGTCTAGGCTTATCATTCCAAGTTTGGCAGTAGAATAAGCTTAAATTCCTTGATCACCTGCATTTAAAAAAGGCTATTTATAAGTTTCCTCTGTTGCTGACTGTTTCTTCTTGCCAGTCGTGGGTGGTGGTGACTGTGGATTAACATGAGCTTCAGCCATCATTGTCTTTATAATATAAGAGGTTACATGTCCACAGCTCTTGGTGAGTAAAGGAATGATGTTTGATGCTGAACTCACGATGTTTCTTCTAGGCTGGTAAGTAAACAGATGTTAATTCTCATGTTGACTATGTAGCAATAACAAAACTTACAAAGATCTCCTTTAAAGTGCAAAAATTCTGGGTTGAGGTAGCAGGCCTGAGGCGAGTGCTACATGATGTAGAAATAAAGACACTTAATCTGCATATGAAAAATAAGCACAGGTAATAATGAGCTGCTGGTTTTCTAATCAATGGACATAAGGATAAAATAGTTTGTACATTTATCAATAATAATAATGATCCCTGAAAAATCCCTTCAATTTAACAAGCATACTGAAATTCTTTTTCTTTTCATCAGTGATTAAGAATCACTCAATCACTTATTATAACCCTCAAGAGGCCCCTCTCAGCTGCTGTGGTGTTGGAGTCCAACATTATAATCAATTCAGTCAGGAGCCAACACCCTCAATGGACGCACACAACGTGTGAGAGAGAGAGAGAGAGGGAGGGAAAGTCATTCAACAACTGTTGCCCAAGGCTCCCAGCTGCTATGTTGCAAGTCTCGAAAAATAATGAGTGAAACAAATGTGGCTGAGAAAGTCCAGAGAGAAATTGACAAAAGGTGCAATCATAATCCAAGAAGCACATCTGTCGTATCTGTCATTTACATGCCACTACGTAACACCCGAGTACAACAAGTGATAAAGCTAGTAGCATACAGGATGTTCAATATACCACAATGTGTTGGAGATGTGAGCGAGGGGGGTGTATTTTCCTTGAGCTGAGGGACAGTGCAGCTTGAATATAGGCAGGTGGCTTCCAAGACAAGGCAATTTTTGACTCACTTACAAAATGGCAACCAGTGCCTCAATTAGAAATGATGAACAGGATGCAGCCACGCGCTGGAACATTGTCTTCTGCACAGTGGAGAGACTCACTGAGCTGCACTGGCCAGTAGTCACTGTGTTTTCAAACCCAGATATCATAAAACATCTGTCACTGCTTTTTTCTCATCAAAGTGACCTTAATGATTCAAGTCATACGTGAAACCATCTGATTTTGCTTGCTATGCTATTCAGATCAGAAAAGTGTACCACATTTAGCTGCCTGTGAGCACCAGAGGAATACAGTGAAGGTGACTCTGCACTGAGACATGTAGCCCAGAACGTCGTGCAACGCACCGTCTTGACAGGCTCATCTGTCATTTCATGCTCTGAGCCAGATCCTCTGCTACCACTGCCTACTGCATCATTTCTTGACCCAAGGTTCAGAAAACTTGACTTCCTCACAGCCGAGGTCAGAGTACGGCCACAGTGGACCCACACACAAGAACATGAGGAAAAGTCAGCATAGAAAAAACACAGGAGGTGCTGGATATCAGCCATAACCCTGCAGACAGGAGCTCTCAAGACGACACCACTAAGTGTGAAATGGCTGCTTCCTCTGCAGAGCCAGCTTTCAATGTACAAATTACTCAGCAATCAAGTCACTGAGTCAAATATGTCAATAATAATCCATTCATCTGTTGGAAAGAGAATCCAGACCCATTTCCAAAGCTGGTTCACCTGACATAAATGCATCTACATTCTGGCTAGCGGCCACATCTCGTGCCTGCTAATTTTCATAATATTTTCAATTTAATGCTAAAACAGGCATTACATATTCCCAACATGTACAAAGACATTTTGTTTTCAGGGCATGGCTGGATGATATCACCTCCTATAATAAAAAATTGATGATACATTTAATGAAAGCACGTGATTTCTTTTCTCATGCTGACTCACTTTTATGTTTGTCCTAATTCATTAGAGTATGACTGGGCAAAGACTTCAGACGTCTGGGCTGGAATCTGAGCTCACTGGCTGATTGGTGATTTTCATTTTACTCACACCAGAAGCTGACAATGTTGAAAGTTATATAATCCACTGTATATAACACATGACATGAATGATATGATATTAGCACATTTTTAAAAGAGAAAGCTTTATAATTGGTCTATTTTCCAGCTTTAAAACATGTGTTTGAAATAGCACAGTTTCCTTTGGCCAAAGTTTTAACTACAATTACTAATTATTCAAACTAGGAGGATATTGTGTGCATGCTTGACATACAATATTTGCTGCAGCACATGGATGAAGATAGATGCTATCTCCAAGGGATTTGGCAAGGAAATGTTAGAACTATTCTTAGCTAGGTTGAGCAGCCAGTCTAATTCAGAAAGTCTGCAGGGTTGACCTGCATTACTTCCATTACATTTCAAATAGTACTAAGATTTTCAGCAGTCTGTCCTCCGCCTTGTTGCACATGACAGCTCCATGAAAATAAACACAAAAACCCTCATTTTCATGTAACATAGCTTTGGCATTCCACACAGGGGACAGTTTTTGCACACTGTAATCTGAGCTGACAGTCGGTCTACTCATAAATTATTCAACCTGAAGTACACAGGCAACCAATACAGATTGCTTTCTTGTAAACTGAAGGGGCTTGTACTACCCTGACTGTCGATAAGACAAGGATAGAGGCACTCAGCTGTAGTGCTGGAAATAATGTGGGACTTGAAAAGTTTTCAGAGCATATAGTACAGGGCTGCAGCAAAGGGTGGCAGGTGACAAGAGACTGACTGTTGAGATTGATTATTTTTTTTACCTATTGTATTTGCATAGGCTTGTGTAATACCAAAACAAATTTACAGCCAGTATGATATAAAATACATCTACTCAAATAAAAATAAGAGAAACAAAAGAATATACATTTAAAAATTCAATATAATTCCAAATCAATAGATATGAATCATATACACAAACAAATATATTATACATTTATAAAATGCACCTAGCATTTTTTTTTTTTTGACATTTCACAACAGATCAGATTCATTCTTACACTGAAAGCTGTAAAAACTAAAAATAATCAAACTGGCAAAATATAAAGAGAAGCAGGGGAAGCAACAAATGAGATGCTACATTTAATGAAGGGGGATCACAGGAGTTCAGCTATGCTGTAAGTGAGTTGATGAAAAAGCACAAAAGAGAGAGAGAGAGAAGGAGCTTTTAACACCTTTCACTGAATCCTTTACAAATATCCTGACAACGTAGTGATACGGTTGTTTAAAGTCTTAAATGGGAATTCAGCACTTGTGATAAAAGGTTCAGAAAACCCTCTATCTAAAGGCAAATGCAGTGCCTGAAGGATTAAACCTCACTAATGAATGACTGAACAGGTCTATAATTATATAGCTGTGCACTACAACCTGTGTAAGTAACATCTTTGTCAAGGTAATTTCAGTAGTGAGGAATAGTCTGTGTGAAGACTGCAGGCTTTAAAGAGCTGCATGCTGCTCACTGCCTCTGCTGCAGAGGCAATAATCTCTACAGATACCGGTCACAGCCGTTTCAAACACCACAGGAAGTGACCTGGAGAACTCCCACTACATGGCAGCTCGCCATGCAGAGTGGCAATACAACACCATGTGTTTTTCCTCTTCACTTCAGTTTTCTGACCATTTTCCCACAGGGTAGGTGACAACATCTGAGCTCTAATTCTGTTCCTACTTTTGTTGTTAGTATAATGTTGTGATGTGATCTGGGCAAAGATAAAATGAATGCTGGCCTACCTGTAAGCTGCCAAGCTGTATGCCCCTCTTGTCAGCTGTTCCTGTGTCATAAAAGAAAAGAACCTAAATCAATTACATAAAAAATGAGATGGAGATATACATCTTAATTTCCTCGTAGCCAAGCTGTAGCCACAGCTGAAGGCACTTATCCATCACCAAGCAGATTGCTTGGCTCACACAACCCATTTTTAAAAAATTAATGCCACATTCGTTTGTCAGTATGATATACAGTCAATCACATCTTAAGTGCCTCATTGAAAACGTGACTATAGTTTTTGACTGATTTGTTTACTTAAATAAGACACACATCTCTAAGCAGATTAAACCACCCACCACCCCTGAGTCTGTGTACACTGAACTTAACTGGCAGCTGCAAGAACACACATCATGAATATCAATTATTGCTGAAGTGGAGCTGTGAAAATTAACAGGGAGGTTCCATTGTGTAGGTTAATGGAAATTCAGACAGGCATTTAACTGTAGGGTTAATGCCAACACTAAGCCACCATGACAATTCTGTCCTTGAGCTTAAATAATAAATTGAAAATGTGTGTGGGCCCATATGATTTGCTGCATGAAAAATTGGATTTATTAAAATAGAGAAAGCAAACAAATAGGGAAAAGAAAACAAATTAATTTTTCAAAAACATTACATTTATGCTTGAGGAGTTTTGCTTCTAAATGCATCAATCATCCTAGAAAAGATTAAATCAAGGGCAGCTGGACTTGGTTGTAGATAATTGAAGATGTTTCATCTCTCATCCAAAAGGCATCTTCAGCTCTGGCCTCAATTATTTGAAAAAGTACGTTATATTTAAATCATATGTCAAATGTCAATAAATATGCTAAACAAGTATCTTCAGGTAAAGTCCCTCGATAAGCTAACAGTCATAGTATAATTCCTTTTTTTATTAAAACCAAGCATCTTGGAGGCATGAATCGGTACAGGAGCCTTTATTGTGAAATTACCCTGTTTTAATAGTATATTTGATCATTACCAAACCAGTGAAGTGATCCCTCTGTATGCCTGAGGTTAATCTCCAGTGCTATAGAGCTCCACTGTTCCCAATAAACTACTGCAAAATGCATCAATGAGCCGCTGCTCTGAGAGACATGCTCCTTCACCACGATGAAAATAAGTACTGGAGTATATTTTGAGTTGATGTGTACTGTCCTGCTGCCACAAATACTCACTAGAGCATTCCAACCCATGAGTACTCAGTAATCATTATTACACAATTAAATGAGTACTTATTACTACACCATTACATGAGTACTTGGTAGTCATTACTACGTTATGATGTGAGTACTCAGTAATCACTACTACATTATTACATGAGTACTCAGTAATTTACGGATTGGACCAAAACCGTCTTCAAACTCATTGTGATCTCAGCTACACACCTGTAAAGTTTCATGACTGCATCTTCCATCACTATCTGTCCACACACAGACAGACATATAAACACCTGCCAAAGTACTCAGAACTGCCCCTGTGGTAGTTCCTGCTATAATAGATTTCTCCAAGACTACATTTTCTTCCATGATGACACACACACACACACACATACTCTCAAGGGGAAAACATTAGCAGTGAAACAGTGTTGCAGCTGGTAAATACAGAATAACACCAGCTTAACCCTCTGAAAGAGAGACTTTCCATTGTTCCTTTATCCCATAGCAATCATCTGAGACCTGGTTATTACAGGAGCTTTCATTCAGCATTTACAGTTACCTGGCAAAGCAAGACTGAGAGTTTGAGGGGGTGAGTCTGGTGAGGTACAGAAATGAGCTGCGGGGTCACAGTTTGCTGTCTGTTCTGGCTTCAAACTGGCGGCTCAGAAAATTATCATTGATGTTTTTTTGACTAGACTCTGAGGGATTTTCTGGCTTTTTGAGTTTATATAAGTTCATCCTGACAAAAGAAAACAACAGTCATCAAGAGTGATGTTTACAGTCAAATAACCAAAGTTTTTAATTGTAACTGGTGAACCCACACTTTACTTCCAATCCAGGATTGAGACAATTTCCATAATGCATCTCAAGGTTAAATTAATTCATACTGTATTAAATAATTAACTTGTGTTCAATTTTCTTCAGACAACAATTCCTCACACACTAGGCGTCAGACAGCAGAGCCATTATCATTATCACCACCATCTCATGAGCGCACTAATCCTAATTAACAGTAGGAGGTGGGGCTAATCAGCCGGTCCAGTTATCTTAATTTACCTTTTCAACTAAGGAGAAAATGGAGAGGGAATGAATGTAACTGACTCAACCACGAATGTAATCACAATGTCTTGCTCAGAGAAATGGGATAATCATCTCTGATAGCACATGTTTCCAGGTGCAGGAAAAGCACAATACATGATTTAAATAAGAATTGTCTGAACATAAAGGAGAAAACAAATTGAGTAATGATGGCAAACTGAACCCAGATGACTATCTCCGAAGGGTGGAGGTTCTGAGGCAGCCTCAGTCTTGATAAAATAAATGCCTTCATTTGCATGTTGTTCACATAGTCACCTCCGCACCCGAACTCTGATATTAAGGAGCTTACAGAAGACAAACATACAGCCCGCTGTGTGGTTGCAGCCAGGGAGGGCTGATCAATATAAACAAAAATACTCTGCATTCTACCTACACCTCTGTGTACACCTGCTGCACTGAGCCTCTTTGCATAAGCAGCTCACTTCCTCAAGGTGTTAACATAGCTTGGTTGTATTGGAATACACCCTCAGGTCTGACCTGAGAAAAATAAAGACGTGCAGAAATCAATGCATCAGCACCAAATGAAGTGTCCCGCTTTTTTCCCATTTCTTTTCATTCCCAACACTGTCTGTTCTGATGGAAAGAGGAGTGAACATCAGAGCAGTGTTTGTGAGACATCTGTTTTAATAAATGAATTTGGAACTCAATCAAGGAGGATGTGTTAGGACTCACAATGAAGGAAATCCATGCTGTCTGCTTTGAAGAGATTCAGGCATCTCAGAGTAGAATGATATTTAAGTCTTTTTAAACACAGTCTCTGATGCAGCAAGTAATTATTCTTAGAAGTGCAGCAGTGTGAGAAATGAATAGGGATGAAGCATCGCCCAGTCTGCTACACTTTCTACAATCTGACAGTGTTTGGGATGTGGAGTGTTTGGGGTAGTGTTATCATCTTTACTGTCATTCATAGACAGATCTGGTGTCATATGTTGAGGAAAACAATGCGTAAGTCATAACCCTCTGCTCTTGGTTGCTTCTCTTGCACTGTACTACTATAAAAATAAGTCTCTTGCCGACTCTGACTGCACAGCAGGGTCAATACAATATGTTGTTTATAAAGTCTTGACACACAAGACACAAACAACAACTGTAAACTTCTCCACAACAGTACCACCTACACTAACTCTCAGAAAGCACTGCTCACACAGTCCAGCTTAGCAGAAAGCTGCTCTCATCCCTCTCACACAGAAACATCTCCACGGATCCAAGCAGGACGGAGGATGGGGATCAGGAGAGCATCCCAAAAACCCCACCTTCTGCCAAATAACATGGTAAACACAACACAGTATGTGTGCAACTGTCTCTGTGACACGAGTAAGGCATAAGCTTTTGATCTGACACCGTTGAGAACAAAATGGAAACAATACAACATGTGTCAATAATCACTGGATTACTGAATATGTGCTGCAGTTAAGACACGTGAATTGTTTCATTGGAATAAAAGAAAGACCATTAAATAATGAACTTAATTCATTTTTGACGCTATGCCTTGTCTAACGTCCCCTGAGGATTGACAAAATGTAACAATAAGGGAAATAAAAACATGCTGAAGTGATGGCTGGCAAAGGCAGATGTCTCTGAGCGCTGCAGGCGTGGAAAACATTTGGAGGATGAGAGGGAGAAACAATGAGTGGCCAGAAGGTAGAAAATGAAAATATGAAATATGTAGAAGTAAACAAGGACTTCACAATCGAGTGTTCGTATTCACTCAATACAGAACCTGAGGGACATGCTTTGTGGAGCAATGATTCAAAAGAAGTGACTGTAGGACATTTTACAGTGATGTGATACTGCTCCTCCATTTAAGTATTGAAAGAGAAGGGTTAAATTGGTTTATTTTTTTGTTTTGGTTTTCTGGTTATTGTATCATTTCAACTTCATTACTTAGGAGTCAGATGATTAAACTGCAGTATAACAGTGAAGTGTTAGAGTAAAATCCACTGATAAAACCTCTCAAGATCGACCACATCCGTTGTTTCAGCACATGCCCCAAAAATGACTACAAACTGGCAATCAATGTTGTTATCTTTTTAACCATGACCCTGGTCATTCCATAACCAAGGGCTTATCATTGTTTTTTGTTGTCACCATGACTACAAAGACCCAGCTAAAACGAATGCAGCCTAATAGAACAGTCCTGCGATAAATCCTGCCTTCCCTTATGAAGGTTATAATGGTCATTTTTTGATTGTTTTAGAGAGGTGTTGATTCAACTTTATGATAATTTGTATGATGTAGTTTGTGCTGCAGTTGAACTGACCTGTGTTATACAGAGATGTGTTTCTGCTTTTTAGCCTACACAGAGTGATATGGGGTTGACAGAATAATAGAAACACCTGTCTGTATAATGCAATGCAGCTCAACAACACCACAAACAGCAGAGAGAATGGTGAGCTGTGCTAAAAGGATAACCATCCGAGGAGTAATGTCAGGAAGTATTTTTACATCAACACTGAAGTTGAAAAAATTGTGGATAAAAGGGTTTAAAATGCAACTACCTGCAGTAACGACACTGTTAATCTTACTAAAGTAAAGAGGTGAAGGCTGGAACATCATCACTACTTTAACATAGTACTTTATACTGTGTATAAAGTGAAGAAGTAATGAGAGGTCCATGAATAATCATTTGTATTTTTGACAAAACATCAGAATCCAAATGCCGGGGCGGCCCGACTCTTTTCTGCGTGTCATTTCCCCTTCTCTCTCTCTGCCCCTTTCCTGTCACTCTCTACTGTCCTGTCAATAAAGGCAAAAAATGCCCAAAAAATATCTTAAAAAAAAAAAAAAAAAAAAAAATCCAAATGCCATAAACCCATGATGAGACAGTCTATCTGGTATGTACAGTATATATTTGTGACTGGCATGTTGTGGTCAAAATTGCCTGAGGAATCTATTATAGCCTCGAGGCTGGATCTGTACTGGACTGTAAAAATATAAAATAAACTGTGTGGGTCCCACAACTAGCATCTTCCTAATGTAAATGCTCTTTGTTGCAAACACAGGTAGTGGTCTACATGCTGCAGAGAGGCTGCAGACAGCACTAACTCCTCATTACTGTAATTGTGCTTTCCTCCTCTCGCTGACATTTCACAACAGCAGGCTCTCTGCTTGGCTGGGTGGGAGTAAGCATGAGAAGAGACAGTATGTATGCTGTGGCCCTAGGGTTGTAGATTGGGTGCAACTGAGTAACTGCTGACTTTTAGGTAAATGTATTTAAAATCAAAAGGCTGACAACTCTGTAAGCTCTTAAAGGACACATCATGTGATCACAACTAAACAGAAAGTAGTTACACCTGTACACTCATTCTGTTCCACTCAGCCATCATCAACTCAGCCATCACATCTTCTATTACAGTAGTAGTAGTACAGTATGGTTCAAACATGGAAAAAACTACAATGGACTGTAAAGTGAGCAAAGATGATCCTCCACGACCCCTCACACCCTGCCCATCATCTCTTCCTGATCCTTCCCTCAGGGAAGTGCTAAAGGTCACAACCCACTAAAACTAAACACTTCACAAACAGCTTTTTTCCCATAGCTATACTCTGTAAAATTGTCCCTAAGGTCCCTCTATCTGTGTTCTTTATAAAGACAGAGCTCCATGCTGCGACACATGCTCCGAGAAGGCTTTATGCCGAAACATATCAGTACACTTGTCAGCCTATTGATTGAAACCTATCTCAAATATCATCACAAGATGATTCTCTCTCACTCTCTCTCTCTTTTTTTTTTTCCACCGTTTTTTGGAGTTCCGGCTTTTTTCCTGACCTGGCTCTGGAGATTGCTGACATTGGGTTGTTTTTTATAGCAGTGCAACTGACTGAACATCAGAGCAAACGATACACATTTGATTCCTCTCATGAATGAACAACTGATACTCTACAGGAGAAATATACACAAATAATACCATCAGGAGCAAACCTTACATTTACATACAAATCACCAGTTAAACATCCCAGTTGGCTTGTGCATACTGAATGTTAATAAGATGTCCTGCTTCTCTAGTTGGCATTGTAAACGTGGTGCTTTGTCTTGTTAAACCAGACTGTCCATCTACAGGCTTTTTAACTTGGGGGTTACTGCAGAGATGCCTGTGACCTAGCATAACTACATTATGTGTGTCACAATTACAAAATGGCAAAGCAAATGTCATTCTCACTAGAGATGCGCCGATTGCAATTTCCAATTCCAATTTCCGATTTTTATAATGTTTGACCTGCTGATATTTGGTCGATTCCAATTTATATTTTTTCTAATTGTGCCTGGATATCACAAAGTCACGAGTAGGTAAGTGGTCAGTGTTTGAATTGTCCAACAATTTTCCTCCCAAATTCTCACTGTGTCGATGATGCTCCGCTGGGACAGCAGACCCTCATTCACCACCAACCGTAATGTGTGTGCCATGCAGGACAAACTTGCCAAGTTAGCGTCATCCAATGCTTTAGCAATGTTTCTTTCATTGTCTTGCAACACCACATGAACCCTGCTCCTGTTGATTTCCCACTGTTGCAACATTCTCTCAAATGTAGAAGTTAGATTGGCAGCATTGTGGGAGCCTGGCATTTCTTTACATTGTAGAATGACTTGACGTAGTTGAAAATCGTCATCCACCCACTGAGCAGTTAGGCTCAACATGGACATTAGGCTTACATTCGATGGCCAAATGTCAGTTATAAAACTGAATTAGCATGTAAAATGCTGTGTGTGGTGTGACACGAGATCAAACAATTTTTTTCACGCAACATCTGAGAAATACCATCTACTTGGTATTACATATCTTGGGCTCAGATATTGTATCAGATTTCTGAAACCTAGATTTTCAACCACTGAAAACGGCTGGTCATCCAGAGCAACGAATCCCATTATTTTTCTGGTAATGGCTTTTTCTTTTCATTGCTGAAAAAAGCTATCAGAGGTTGCCAACTTGTGGATGGCTCAGTGCTAGTTTTAGTTTGCTATTTACCTTTAGCCTCTTGGCCTTTGCTAGCTTCCTCAAACTTATCATACTGAGCTGGGTGATGGTGTTTTAAGTGTCTTATCACATTCGTCATGCCATAAGTTTTCAGTGTTGTCCCTCCATGCCCTACTTTGACCTTGCAGATGTCGCAAATTGCAAACTTGTTGTCTTTCTTCACACATGCTGAAGATTTTCCATGCAGCTGACATGTTGTGGAGCTTGCGGGTTAACCTACGTGTGTGCATGTTAGTTATCATGCGGCGCATGAGTGCATCTGACTGGCATTAAATTGGAATATCTTAGACTGAGAGGCCGGTTGCCGTTTATGTCCGGTCAGGCATAAAATCAGCCGGTTCCGGTCACCTGCCAATCAATCGGTGCATCCCTAATTCTCACCGTTTTGATTATTATTAAACGCATTATTTGATCAAACTAATCTGAAATCTTTATACCACCTTAGTGCCATAGTTCTTAACCTCAGGGTCGTGACCTTTCTGGGGGTAACTAGGCAGTAGCAGGGGGGTTTTGAGAAAGGCTGTAAAATAAGTTAATATGAAATAAAAGAACACAAGATTGTTTTTTTGTTCTTTAAAAGATTGCATGAAATATTGTCATAATAGCACCACCTATAGGCCACTTAACAGAAACACACTGACTCCAAAGACTAGCTCGAGACTAAACCAGTGTAGTTAGGCTACAGAGACATTTCGCAATTGCTTTTTTTTTTTAGGATATTTTTTGGGGCTTTTGTGCCTTTATTTGATAGGACAGTGGGAACTGACAGGAAGGGGGCAGAGAGAGGGGAATGACATGCAGGAAAGACTCTAGCGCTCGTGTGGTATGCGCCCTAACCATTCGGCTATTGGGTCGCCCCCACATGTAGCAATTGCAAATAGTAAATAACTGACATTATAATGTCTTATTAGCATATGTTATCATAATAATAATTTTATATTAGCTACATGCTTTTTAAAAAATTGCAAAATCTAGCAACAGTTGGCAACACTGCAGGCTATAAACGCCCCCTAATAGAAACTGTTTGTGCCAATTCATTTTGAAAGAGCAATGGCCAAAGAGGAAACTCTAACTCAGTCACGTGGCATTCGGCCGCCCAATTGTGGAACTAAGATTATTCGACTCTATCACTCAGTGAGTCAGTCACAGACATTCATGATTGTAGGGCTGGCCTCACTGTTGCAGACCAGTGCAGTCCAAAAAAAAGCCAAAAGCAGAAAATACAGTGAAAAGAACCTGGAGTTTGGCTTCACTCAGACCTCAAGTGATGAGGATCCACAACCACAACATATGATTTGTTGCCATGTGTTGGCAAAGAAGAGCCTTAAACAGATCAATTAGCATTGACACCAGTATCAAATGATGCTACGAGATGATCACGAAATCACTGGCTGAATTTTGGATATCAGTCTAAAGTAAATGCTATTATTTCTGTGAGGCCGACTTTTCAACGCTGGTGCAGCTGAAATACAAACACAGAGCCCATTTTGGGGTTAAAGATAGTTTGCACCTCTCCCAGAGCTGCGACGAGCACCTCACCACCTACATGCAAGCTCAATCCTCCCACTGAGTAAGTTCATCATCATACTTCTCATTTTACTGTGAAAAATCTACATTGCATTTCTCTGGCAGAGACACAGTAATGGGAGAGAAAGATAAAGGGAGAGAAAATTTAAAGATGTTTGTGGGGATGCAGCAGCATGAGGGCAAACAGGTCATCATCGTCATGAGCTCTGACTCATGTCTCCTGCAGGCTTGTAAGCGATGCATGGAGGTCCAGGCTCTCCCAACTTCAGATGTCTGTGTCTCATTACGTCACCACCACACTGCATCACTAGTCTAGTCTGGCCCTGGCCTGGATGTAGCACCCATTCTGTCATTTTATTACATCTGACAGGCTGAGGTTTACATAAAAAAGAGGGATTAGATTTACTCCACTTGCTTCTTGTCTGTATTGCCCATTAATCACTGCACTACGGAGGCTTTGGCAGAGCTTCCACTGGCATATGCAACCTGCATAAAATATCCATCTGAAGTTATCTTCCCTCAGATCTTGAAATGGAGAAAACAACAGGAGAAAAGGTCTAGTGAGGACATTTCACTTGTTGCATGTGTAGTAGTCTGCTTTTGCCTTTGTTTCAGGGACACAAGACAAGGAGTGTCTTTACACAGGCCCAGGCATACACTATCACTGCACTGCAACCTTAGAACACAAGAGTTAATTCAAGAGGATTCTTGAAACATACAGGGTTTCACCTACGAAATAAGTTCACAGTGGTGGTAAGCGAAACCAGTCCAGCTCCTCAATAAAAACTTTACTGTAAACCAAACTCAACATGATGCAGACTCCTCAAACTGTCAGCCATGAAAGGGGCCTATTGGGTAAAATGTGTGTCCAACTGGTGATTATTAAACTAACCTCAGCCTAGTGTCTGACCTGATTGTGACTGATAAATCTGTTCATTTCTTACTTTTTCCAACTTATAAAAACTGAAGTGGCTTTCTCTTTCCCAACATTTTGGCATGCTGGTCTGATTTATTACTGCAAAGGGATCGTATGATGTAATCAATCAATCAGTCACCTGCTAAGCTGAATCAGACAGATCCTGACACATCTAATCTCCTGATTGAAATATGTACTAGATGACAACTTAAAGAGCTGCCTCACTCAGCTAAGTGGCTTTTGCTGTATAAAGTATGCTCGGTTTCCCTGAAGCTAAATCTATTTTATATTTCATTAAAAGCTTATAATTTCATCTGGCAATGGCACTCTTTATTTAAGGTGAGCCAAGGTGAGTCTGACTTTAGGACTTACAACAGGGAAAATTACTTGTGGCTAAAAGTCAAAGCCTCTTTTGTGTTGCCTGTGAACAAGTTATTTTGGCCATTCCTGAAATGTCATTAGAACTCAGTGATGTTTTATTTCCCTGTCAATGTGATTGTATTTCAAAGAGGTCCCCTGGCACAAGTAAAATGTACGAGCTGTTGATCGCATCCTTTTAAAGTGTCCCATTTCTCAACAGCCTTTATTAGAGAAATCACAACAAAAGAATTTTCAAAAATCTTGCCTGGAAAATGACGACTATATTGTAAGCTTTGACGTAAGCTAAGTGTGTGATTTTTCTGGTGACCTTTGGTTATTGCAGTGCTTTTTACTTTGTACTTTCTTATGAAATGATTTCACATATGTATTTTATGTACTTTACTGAAGTAGCAAATGCACATGCACTCAACTACATTTCTAAATCAGTCATTTTTGAATTAATAACAGGGGCATTGGTGGCTAGTAGGTAAGACTGTTCATCCCAAGTGTCTCTTGTCCTTCTCCTGGCGTGTGTGTGCGTGTGTGTGTGTGTGAGAGGTGGCTGTCATTACACTATTTAATTACAGAGGTGACAGAACCAAGGTCCTCATGCTGCATGAGTAATGGAAGGGATTGTGCAGCCAACATTGCCCATCACCCCAGAGCGCATGATGACTCTTATCAGTAAACTCATTCCTGCCTCCTGACCTTTCAACAATTCCAGAGTCATCCATTACCCTTTCTCCCCTTCCACTGAAACACAGCACAAGAGGCTATTTTTTATATGCATGACAGGTAAAGCCCAGAGAAGCTGCAAACAATTTCACTTCAGAGATCCTGTCACACCGTACAGCTTTCAGCAAGAGGGAGTGGATTAATCTAGAACTCCTGTAGCTTTGTTTTCTATTGAACAAGAGCCATACTGGTGTAAAGATTAGTCAATACATAGTGACAACCCCAAACACATATTGCACTATGTGTGAAGGGGTAACAAAAAAAATGCCAGCAACACTCTTAGCAAGAAGAACAACTACATAGTCAGGTAAATAAGGATATTCTTTGTACAACTCACATCACATCATCAGTCGTCTTTCAACTAAGGGGGCTGTAAGATTTTACATGGACAAGAAGATTTAGAGATCCGACAGAACACCTCATAACTGCCCCTCTACACTCATGAACTTGCCTGGTCACTTTGAAGCAGAATGGTAGACATGCTCAATTGTTTAGCCAAATATCACATGCAATGTCTCAATGATTTAATCCAACATGTGCTGGTAATAATAACCCTGAATACACTGAAGCGAATATTTTTCTGTGATTAGGGGTATTTGTCAAGCTGCAAATTGTAGGCCACGTATTACATCTCACAAAAAAATACTTATTACAGAAACAACACCAGTCAACCCTGTAATCCAATGGGCTAATGTGCACTGCCTTGGTACACCATGCACGTGGATTTGATGTGTTTACAAGTATAGACCATAAGGAATGTGTCATCCTCCGCCCCAGCACAGAAACCAAGGCTGCTAATGTTTGTGTTATTTAAAGGCTCCCATTGTGACCCTATGTTTCATAACCAATTCAGAGTTGCTAATCATTATGCACATTTTAAATTGTGATAAACATGATTACTCAGAGAAATGTATGAGAGCTCAATGAGGAGTAATTATCATAATTTCAAACACATTTGTCATTTTCCATTCTCTAGTACCCCTCCTGTGTTCCTGAAGAACACATTGATTCAGGCTTATTTTTATGTAATAACACCCTGGAGTTCAAATCAAGGCTACTCTTTCTTGAAGCTCAAAAATCTTTTGTGCCGTTAAATTTTGCACCTCACTGAGTCCTATCTTCTGAGAAAAATCATTTGTGATTCAGTGAACATATTTAAGTGGAGAATCTGTAAATGGTGAAAAGCTGCAAGAGAGAGAGAGCATTTCCAGACATCTCCATACTGTATATTCACAAGTGTAAGTTGGAGCAGCCCTGCAATAATTGTTGCACTAAAAACTGTCTCCAATTTAATCCTACACATTTCAACAACACAACAAACCTACAGTCCACTAAATTGCCATGGATTTCACCATGATGGATGAATGCTTCTCATAATCTCAATAAAAGCTGACAAGCATAAGACAAGAATAAGACAAGCTTCACAAAGGCTGGATTTACTGAAGCGTGACTGCACAGAGGAGCTACAGTAGGTGTACCTAAAAAAAACCTGGCAAATCAGTGTAGGAAATAATGCTGCATGAGAAAGGCACCATCTAAAAGTGGATGGAAAATTGTCAGGCAAGGGCTGAAATAACAGTTAAAAGCAAGGCTAACTGTAAGGACACAGCATTCAATACAAACTAAGAAGAGGCACACAGAGGTCAGACAGGAACTACTGGGCTGCAAGGAGTGAAACTTTTAAGTACACCAATCGTATTAAAAACGCAGAATCAAGACCTCCAGGATTCAGAGCAGTGAAGCAGCTGTCTTGTCAGTCTGTGACGCTAACATTCACATTAGCTTAAGCACAGCTGTCACCAGTAGCATTATGTGTCATCAGTCAGATATCAATGTCATTAACTGTCCAACTATGAAATTGTCTACTTTTGAATGTCATTGTATTTGAACATTACTGATTCAAGTGTAAAACTAATGTAATTGTTTAACAAGTCAGCTAAAGTTTCTATGATGACAACTTTACTTAGAAGTTGACCTTTGTATTTATTATTTTCTAGCCGGATGCTCTTCCTCATGCAAACAGGTTTTTGAAGCACCAACCCAGGGATCAGTGAGCACACCACAGTCACACCTTGTTTTATATTATGTAGACCAAAAACACAGACTTCTAGTTTGAAAAATAATTGCAATTTAAAATCTATTAGCATTCTTGCACAGACAAATCATAATTAGACGTTTTCCTCAAATTGTTCAGCCCAAGTAAGAGTAATCTGCATTTAGTGCTAATCATTACTAGATCACACCTGGACTATGGGCAAGTCTTTTTATTCCTTTTCAAATTAATGATGAAGAAACAAACAACAGTATTAAGCAGAGAGAGAGAAAGGAATATGTTTCATAGGCCAAGATTTAACCTGTAGCACAATCATTTTCTTCAGGTTATCATCCCCACTTGTGATTCCAGGTGTTAGCTATTAAAATGATGAATTGCTGCTGCTCATGTTTCACAGATGCCCAATGCTGCTCTTTAAAACCTCTCCACAAAATGATTCTCATAAATTGAAATCTTGTTTCCTCTCTGAGCATCGGGGCTGACGCTCCTCAGGAGGACAGAGGAGGAGATGACTTGCCCTCCTGTGATTCTGGATGAAGCCTCATTATCCAGTCATTTTCCAGCTGAGAAAGTGATGACGGAGGGATTTGTCGAAATCCCAGAAAAACGCGAAAGTGTGATAATGCGCTGTATAATGCCCTGTCACGGCAAACAAGAATGTGATGAAAGTGGAGGAATTTTTCATATCGTGCTCTGTCTCTGCCAGGATGCTGATACCTGAAGGATAATGGATTCCATGTTGCCATGAATTACATCGGCAAAAGCAATCAAAGAACAAACCAGTGGCACAAGGAAAAACAAATAATGTCCTTCCAAAGACACTGATCTCAGATCTGTCTTCGGGAGAGTGCAAAGTTGGCTGGTAGGCATTCATTACATATAAAGAAAAAAACAACCTATTATTGGAAGAGGGAAGTGATTGGACTTGTCTAGACCTTCTCTCTGGCAATAAAGCTGTTACATGAAATGGGATCTCGGGTAGCACCACAGAATACCAAACACGTTTCCTGTTTATTACAGCGCTGAGTGCCTCAATTTCTCTGATTTAAAACACCACAAAGAGACTGCAAGGAGCTGCATTACAGTGCTTCACCAATGAAGCAACAGCTCAAGACAAAGACTGAAATCAACTCAGTTGTTTTACGTCTTTGGTTTTTACATATTTGTCTTTTAAGAAGAGATTTTCTTTATGATTATGTATTTTGCAGACACTTGTTAAAATGTACAAAAGTGTCAAACATACTCTTCAGGGTGTTTACAAGTATTGCTCTACAGCCATTATTCTGTTATTAAATGATGTATTTACAAGGCTGGTTTTCTTTCTCATGCAAATGCTAAAGCAGTGAAAAAGCAAAATGGCAAAAAAAAGAATAAAGAGACAAACACTGTCCAGGTGTTAAAAAAATAAAGAAAAGCAAAGGCAGAACCAATCTTTTATTGAAATATTATTACATTTCCTTTCCTTAAAGTAAATGAGAGGAGTAACATGAGAGACATTTATGTGCAAATGGGAACAAATGAAGCTTATTAGCTTTAGAGGAGCCATTGTCTATGGTCTAACAATTGCAGGGTTAAAGCTAGTGATTTGTGACAGCACTGAACCTGCGTCTTCAGGAGACAGACAGAGCTGCACAGCTGGCTAACATAAGAGAGTCACACTCAGACACCTTATTAGGGTCAATTACGTGTAGGTGTCTATAATTGTGGAGATTAGTAGACACTCCTTAGACACACAGCTTCAACTGCTGCTCCAACCAAGTACACTTTCTAATATTGTAATATTCACCTGCCTGTATTTATGTTAAAATAAAACTAATTTAAAAATGCACCAGAGAAGAAATGAAGGAAGAAAAGGAAGAAAAATCTTCCTTAATGAAGCAAAAGTGTCACACACAAACAGCAAGTATCTTAACACTCAAAATACATCTTTGATTCTGATGGTGTATTTTCTTATTGCCAGGATTCTCTCTTATGTCCTTTTACATTCAGCAGCCTCCACACAGGCCACTGTTCTAGTTGTCTAGGTGAATAAATGTGAAGTTCGTCCATGACAAATTTCATTTTTTTATATTTAAAGATTTGCAAAGAATTATATAAACATGTTTTCACTCTGTCACGATAGGTCTTGAGTGTAGATTGATACACTCACCATGTGTATGCAAGGTTTTAGAAATACAGAGGTCCATAAACCTAGGTGGCTAAGGGCGTTCAAGGGCATGCTCCCCAAAAAAACTGCTTTAAAACCATGTCAGTGGAAATTATACAAATGTTTCTCAAACAGTGAATAAACACAAGCTAAATGTGTTTTATACAATAATATATTTATACAATAACACTTTATTATGACACTATACTTATGCCAGATTTGTTATTGTTGAATTGGGCCAATAGCTTCCACTATAATTACCAAACAACATATCTCTGTGGCAATAAGGTTACATTACTAGGATGTGATCAGGTCAGTCAGTTTTTTTGTGGTGAAAGCACAGGGACATAATGGTAATCCTAAACTGAGCTCTCAAAGACAAGAAAAAAATTAATGGGGACATATTATTTAAAATAAGCAAAATGTACTGCCAAAGAACAGGAGATTTTTCTTGCCAAGAAGCAAAAATAAGCTTGAAACAAGTGAAATGCTCCAACACAAAAACTGCCTGGTAAGAGGAAATATCTTGACAGACCAAACACAAGCATGTATGATTTAAAATATTTCATCTTAGATGTCACTTTTTTCTGTGTACCTGCTCTTCCTCTCATCTCCATCGCCTCCTCTTTCTTTTTCTGTTTCCTCATGATGTTCCATTTCTCTTCTCTTCCCAAAGCTGAGCTGTGATTGATGTAGTCTTTTCATCTTTGTCTGTCAGTGAGTAAACACAGCATCAATTTATATGTATATGCAAGTGTTATCAGCCTCTACTAGGATAATCTTGGAATTAAAACTGAAATATAAAGGGGTGAAACATGCATTTCAATGCCTTACACCAAGAAAATAAAGAAAAGCAGACTTTAACTTTAAATGAAAGTTTATCATGTGCTAGCTAAAGTGAAACTAAAGTGGACACTGTTTAATGTTGAGCGACCACACAGGAGCTTTTGGTCACATGATGTCTGGGAATACGTTATAGTACAATCAGTCTGCTGGTGAAATTCTCTATTTACCTGTGTCACGCACACTTTGCATTACTGTAAAGTAGACTCATGTCAAGCATTTATTTCTTTTACTACTTTTATTATGAAAACAATTTGTAGCTAATTCAGGATGACCAACTACTAGCTAATCTTGTCAGACTAGTCTCACAAACTAAACTACTCACTATTGGGCAAAGTTTAATAGCTATCATGTATGCGAGATGCAATGCCAAAGTCCAATACCTCTAATAAGCAATAAATACAAGGTTAATTGAAACATTGCAAAATGAGCTTTGAATAGTTTTTTTCATTTTCCATCAGCAAACTTTTCAGGTAGAGCTTGAAACTCTGTGCTGTGGGTGAAACTCACCATGAACCTGGTGCTATTCTAATCTCACAGCCTTCCCACGTCCGTAAAAAGAATTCCCCACCTGCGTCAAGAAAAAAAAAAATACAGCTATGGTAGGTTTTGTTTCAATATATTCAAATTTATTTCCAACATTGTTTAAATTTTGATTACTGACCAGAAATGCTGAGCTTTGTTGAGCTACCCAATCTCTTGAACACCCCAACATGCCTATCTGGCACTTAGTATACACTTGTGGTGCACTTTTTACCTGATCTCCTTGCACTCATTGAATAGATGTAGTTCTTAGTACTTGCGCCAAGGTGTACTGCAATTAAGATTTAGTGTTGTCCGTCACTTGTAAGTCACTTTGGATAAAAGGATCTACCAACTGATTAAATGCAATGTAATGTAATGAACTTGGCTGCATATCACCACAGCTTCGACCACTGTGTTTTGTTTAATCCCTCTGGATATTGACCAAAAGCAAGTAGATTTCTTTTTACTTCCTCATACCTCTCCTTCATGTTTATCTGTACTGCAATATGACTGTGGTTAAAACAGTGAAGTAGTGATGTCAGAGTATAGACATACATACTGACAGATAGGCCCACTGAATTAAGCTACCATATTAAATGACACTAATTGAGGGTAAATATGGCAGGTAAGGAGCTAGAGGCTGCGGTGTGCAGCGATGCTGAGAACAGACTATAATGATAAAATACACCAAAATGTAAAAGTACTGATAAAACAAGCGATAAAGTTGAGATAATACTTTAATCTTACCTTACCTTTAGGACACAGCTCTCTCCACCACGAAAATCCCAGAGTAGTTTAAAATTATGGGCATGTCCTCTTAAGAACTTCTGAAATGCACCATGCATGCATACATCATGGTGGTAAGTTACTCTACGTGGTAGCACTATTTGTCAGGACACCTGTTCTCAGTGACCTCAGTGGCAGGTACAGCAATGAACAATAAGGTGTGCAAAAAGTGAAGCGCCTTCCTGAAGCCACTGTAATTACTGGGGCACAAGATTTGCATAATTTTGAATCATTTTGGCTAAACTTTCAAACAGAATGATGAACAAGAAACAACAACACTGTTACCGTTTATTAGCTAATGTTTAACTAAGCCTTGTGCTGTTCAAATTTGATATATTTATGGTTTTATATGAATGTCCCAGTGCACCCGTGCTTAATCAAAATCTTCATCAAAATCAGGATATAGTTGCTAGCAATGCTATTTCACAACCTTTCCATAATTTCCAATGCAAATATCTCCAACCTAGAAAATTTTCAATGCTGGCTTGCTGTCATTTGCCAAACCTTAACTACCAGCCAACCCTAAACAAACATCTTTTTACTGCGTTAGCTTATTGCTAACATTTAGCTTATGTCTTTTTAACCACTGCTTGCTTATCTATCGCCTAACAATATTCCCTCCATATTTTAGTGGTAAAATATGGATAAAGTTTGATGTGTGCTATTTAAAACATCACTTTTTAAGCTAACTGAGACATGGCTGGCACCAAAATATGTACATTCATCTAGCGCTGATATTAACAAACCAAATCATTGCTTACCGTAAGAGCGGAGCACACGACCACAGAAACATCTGTGAGCGTGATGAGGCAACTCCATGTTGTCTTTAAATTAGGCCTTTCTCACAGCAAACATTTCAACAAGTCATAGTAGGAAAAGCACAGGTGTAAATAATTCATGTTGAATCTATCTGTCACGCTGTCACATCTCAGCGGGACACTGGAATACAACTGAGCCATCGTTAATCTGATTAGTAACACCTGCGCTTTCACTGCTACAAGTCAAAGTGACTATGGCTGTGCCCGAAATCACTCACTACTCATTACACACTGTGGTCCGCTATATGGTGAGTTTGCCATGTTTCTGTGTTTTCTGAATGTATGGTGAGAATTATTATACCCAATGTCGTGTACTCATAGTATCCCACAAAGAAAAGTGTACATCCAGTGGTCACTAACAAAGCAATATATACCATCATGCATTGCACTCATGCTCAAAGAGAGAAAGACAGACACGAGGTGAGAGAGCCATAGTACTGCATCACAACACTAACGCCCACAAGGCAAATTTACTTGTGTTACATATTTTAACAACAAGGCAATTCAAAGTGCTTAAAAAGCGTTAAGAAAAAGTGTATAAGAAACTCATTATGAACAGACATTCAAGTACAATAAAGATAGTAATTAAAGAGTTAAGAGAATAGAAAATAAAAATAAGCTAAAATGGAATCAAATAGATAAATTACGAGAATAACAGTTACAGTCAATCAAAAGGCAGCAACAAAGAGAAAAGTATTCAGCCTTAATTTAAAGGAACGGAAAGTTGCAGCAGACACAAGTAACTTGTATTTATTAGAATGGTAAAATGCACTCAGTATTACAGTATATCATGTATTTATCACAAAAACGCATGCATGTATATATCATGGATGGTCCACCAGCTGAGGTTGATCTGGAACGCTTTAGTTGAGCAACTCCTCTCCTGACAGCTCCAACACCCTGACATGCCACTTTCGGTGCACTTCTTTACCTGATCTCCTTGCACTTATTAAATAGATGTAGGACTTAGTACTACACCAAGAATTCCTACTCTACTATTGAAGCTTTAGTCATATCCAAATGTGTTTTTTTATATTGCTGATGAGCTCACATTAAATTTGTCATAGAAGTCCAGGGACAGTGAGTATGGAGTAGTGAATGAGTGAGTGATTAAGTATTGTACTCTACCAAATTTTGAGTCATGTTGTTTTTATTGTTTGCAGATTCTGTGTCATAAACTCAATATAGAGATACATCTTAATTCTGATGAAATCATCTAGATTTAAAGCGTTAGTCATTTATCCAAATTGGAGACCAACCGGATGCCGATATTGCTGCAAATGGTCTACTTTCGTCAACTGCTGTCAACAGTAACGTATTCTGTATAAAAGATATCAAATATGACCATTTTGATTCATGCAGGGCAATGAGCCAGATGTTGGCATAAAATATTAATCATCTTCAAAATA